>NC_031990.1:44336812-44453371 GCF_001879085.1 Nicotiana attenuata
GAGGAATTGAATAGTGAAGTGTTGTTTTCCTTATTCTGTGTTAGAGAAATCAGACGTAGTTTCTCTTGTTATTCCTGATATTCTGTTTATCTGCTTCCCCATAAGTATGTTCCCCCTTCCCAGCTTTAATTGCTTACTTTCCGTTATTATTTTGTTGTACTTGTATATATATATCTGCACAAGTTTATCTGGTAGTCTGGTCTAGCCTCGTCACTACTTCGCCGGGGTTAGGCTAGGCACTTACCAGCACATGGGGTCGGTTGTGCTGATGCTACACTCTGTGCATCTTTTTGCACAGATCACAGTACCGGAGCAGCAGCTTTTGGACAGCAGTAGGAGCGTTGGGAGTTGCCTTCAGTCCAGAGATTCCGAGGTAGCCTTGTCGACGTCCGCATGGCCCGGAGTCTCTTCTATCCTTATTTCGTTTGTTGTCCTTGTACCGGAACAAACAGTATTGTATTTTATTCAGACTCTATTTTTAGTATTCTATAGACGTTCGTGAGTTAGTGACTCCAGTCTTGGGTAGAGGTTGTAATGAAATTTCCGCACTTGTTTTTAGTTCATTTATGTTTAAGACTTCCGCTTTTATATTAATTGTCTCGTTGTCTCAATATTGTCGATGTTTGCCTAAGAATGTATATAGTTAATTGGCTTGCCTAGCTCCTATTAGTAGGCGCCATCACGACTCCTGAGGGTGGGGAATCCGAGTCGTGACAAGCTAGTATCAGAGCACTAGGTTACATAGGTCTCACAACTCACGGACAAACTCGGTAAAGTCTGAGGGATCGGTACGGAGACGTCTGTATTTATCCCCCAGAGGCTGCATAGTTAGGAAAACTTCACTCTTGTTCTTTCTTGTCGTGCGATTCTGTTTCCCAAATACTGATTGTCTTTCTACTCTGTTCTTTCGCAGATGGCGAGAACATGTGCTTCTTCTTCTACCGCGCAGCAGCCCGAGCCCCCAGCAGCAGCTCCTACGAGGGGCAGAGGGCGAGGCCGAGGCTGTGCCACAGGCCGAGGCAGGGGCAGAGCTCAGCCCCGAGCAGCAGACCCAGAGATGGAGCCCTATGTTTATTATGATGAGGAGGTTCCAGGCCCAGCAGCTCCGGTGGGCCCAGCTCAGGTCCCAGAGGGGTTTATAGCCACCCCAGTTCTTCAGGACGCTTTGGTCAGGTTGGTAGGCTTTATGGAGAGCGTCTCTCGAGCGGGTTTGCTTCCAGTAGCACCAGACACTTCTCAGGCTGGAGGAGGGGTTCAGACTCCTGCTACACGTACTCCGGAGCAGGTAGCTCCCCAGGCTCAAGTTCCAGTGGTTCAGCCAGCTGTGGCAGTTCAGCCGGGTATTGTGACTCAGACCGGCGATGGAGCGGCTGTGTCCGCAGATGCTTTGTGGAGACTGGATAGGTTCACCAAGCTCTTCACCACCACATTCAGCGGTGTTTCTTCAGAGGACCCCCAGGATTTCTTGTATAGCTGGCATGAGGTTCTTCGGACTATGGGTATTGTGGAGACCAATGGGGTCGACTTTACCACCTTTCGACTAGCAGGATCCGCCAAGACTTGGTGGAGAGACTATTGTTTATCCAGACCAGCAGGTCACCATCATTGACTTGGGACCAGTTTGCAGAGTTGTTCTTGGAGAAGTTTCTCCCCGTTACTCAGCGAGATGCTCTTCGCAGGCAGTTTGAGCGCCTTCAGCAGGGCTCTATTACAGTCACACAGTATGAGACCCGGTTCATTGATCTAGCTCGCCATGCTATTATTATACTCCCGATCGAGAGAGAGGGGGTGCGGAAGTTTATTGATGGTTTGATTCAGCCGATCCGTCTCCAGATGGCTATGGGGGCCGGGAGTGAGATTTCTTTTCAGGAGGCGGCCAATGCGGCCCGTAGAGTTGAGATGGCTCTTGCACAGGGAGGCGGTCATGGGTCAGATAAGAGGCCCCGTCATACAAGTAGGTTCAGTGGTACCTCGTCTGGAGGTAGAGATTCTCATGGTAGAGGCCATCCTCCGAGGCCCTTTCAATCAGCTCTCTAGGTCTCTCATGGTACTTCAGGTGGTCGTGGCTCTCAGCCGCAGTATTCTGACCAGCAGCTTTTCAGTTCACCATCAACACCTATCAGCGCACCACCACTCCGTTATTCTCGGCAGCCGAGGGCTTGTTTCACGTGTGGCGACACGAGGCACATTGCCAGGTATTGCCCTCGAGCTTCGGACAACTCTCAGCAGCAGGGTCCTCGTCCTATGATTCAGGCACCAGGTGATCCACAGGCTGCCCAGCCAGCTAGAGGCGGGGGTAGAGGTCATAGAGGTGGAGTAGAGATCATAGAGGTGGAGCTCGGACCGCCAGAGGTAGAGGCCAGCCAGCAGCCGATCGTCCCAGAGATATGATTCAGGGAGGTGGGGCCCAGCCCAGGTGCTATGCTCTTCCAGCCAGGCCAGAGACTGAGTCTTCAGATGCAATTATTACAGGTACTGTTTTGGTATGTGATAGGGGTGCTTCAGTGCTATTTGACCCTGGGTCTACGTATTCGTATGTGTCATCCTATTTTGCACCCTACCTGGTTATGCCTAGTGATGCTTTGGGTATTCCTGTTTATGTATCTACACTGGTTGGGTGATTCTATAGTGGTCGACCGAGTTCATCGTTCCTGTGTGGTAGTATTTGGGGGTCTTGAGACCCGTGTCGATTTATTGCTCTTAGACATGGTGGATTTCGACGTCATATTAGGGATGGATTGGTTATCCCCGTATCATGCCATCTTGGATTGTCACGCCAAGACCGTGACCTTGGCTTTACCAGATTTGCCCCGTTTGGAGTGGAGAAGGAGGGCATACCACCTGCAGAGTTATCTCATATGTGAAGGCTCGACGCATGGTCGAGAAGGGGTGTTTAGCTTATCTGGCGTATGTTCGCGATTCCAGCGCAGAGGTCCCTTCTATTGATTCTGTTCCTATTGTTCGGGAGTTCCCCGAGGTTTTCCCTTCAGACCTGCCGGGTATGCCGCCCGACAGGGATATCGATTTTTGTATTGATCTGGCTCCGGGCACGCAACCCATTTCTATCCTGTCGTATCGCATGGCCCCGCCAGAGTTGAAAGAGTTAAAGGATCAGTTGCAGGATTTACTGGGGAAGGGTTTCATTAAACCTAGTGTTTCTCCTTGGGGTGCGCCGGTATTATTTGTGAAGAAAAAGGATGGTTCGATGAGGATGTGCATTGATTACCGGCAATTGAACAAAGTGACGATTAAGAACAAGCATCCACTGCTGAGGATTGACGATTTGTTCGACCAGCTTCAGGGTGCAAAGGTGTTTTCAAAGATAGACTTGAGATCTGGCTACCATTAGCTGAGGATTAGGGCGTCCGATGTCCCTAAGACAGAATTCCGCACTCGGTACGGGCATTATGAGTTCCTGGTCATGTCGTTTGGGTTGACCAATGCCCCAGCAGCATTCATGGAGTTGATGAACCGAGTGTTCAGGCCATATTTGGACATGTTCGTGATAGTCTTTATTGATGATATTTTGGTGTATTCCCGCAGCCAGGAGGAGCATGAGCAGCACCTTAGGGTGGTTCTCCAAACTCTGAGGGATAGTCAGTTATATGCCAAGTTCTCCAAGTGTGAGTTCTGGCTGAGTTCAGTAGCATTTCTGGGTCACGTCGTATCAGCAGAGGGTATTCAGGTGGACCCGAAGAAGATTAAGGCAGTCAAGAACTGGCCTCGACCAGCATCAGCTACAGAGATTCGGAGTTTCTTGGGGTTAGCGAGCTATTATCGTCGGTTCATGGAGGGGTTTTCATCTATCGCAGCCCCGATGACTAGATTGACCCAGAAGGTTGCCCGGTTCAGATGGTCAGATGAGTGTGAGGCGAGCTTTCAGAAGCTCAAGACAGCTCTGACTACGGCACCGATATTGGTTTTGCCCACAGGCTCAAGGCCTTATACAGTTTATTGTGATGCTTCCCGTATTGGGCTTGGTGCAGTATTGATGCATGATGGCAAAGTCATTGCCTATGCTTCGAGGCAGTTGAAGATCCACGAGAAAAATTATCCGGTTCATGATTTAGAGTTGGCAGCCATTGTCCATGCTTTGAAGATTTGGAGGCATTATCTTTATGGTGTGACGTGTGAGGTGTACACTGATCACAGGAGTCTTCAGTACTTGTTCAAGCAAAAGGAGTTGAATTTGAGGCAGAGGAGGTGGTTGGAGTTGCTGAAAGATTATGCTGTTACTATCTTGTACCACCCGGGGAAGGCGAATGTGGTGGCCGATGCATTGAGTAGGAAGTCCGCCAGCATAGGTAGTCTTGCTTATATTCCGTTCAGCCAGAGACCGCTTGCTTTGGATATTCAGGCTTTGTCCAATCGATTTGTGAGGTTGGATATCTCTGAGCCTAGTAGAGTGTTAGCTTGCCCGGTTGCTCGTTCTTCATTATTGGAGCGTATCCGTGATCGGCAGTTTGATGACCCCCATTTGTGTGTCCTGAGAGACACGATGCAGCGTGGAGGTGCCACGAAGGTGACCTTAGATGATGATGGTGTTTTGAGATTGCAGGGGCGAGTTTGTGTGCCCAATGTCGATGGGATTCGAGAGTTGATCTTAGCGGAGGCCCATAGTTATCGGTATTCTATTCACCCGGGCGCCGCGAAGATGTATCAGGATCTGAGGCAGCATTATTGGTGGCGTAGGATGAAGAAGGATATTGTTGCATATGTGGCTCGATGTTTGAACTGTCAGCAGGTTAAGTATGAGCATCAGAGGCCTGGTGGATTGTTTCAGAGGATTGAGCTTTCCGAGTGGAAGTGGGAGAGGGTTACCATGGATTTTGTTACTGGACTTCCGTTGACTCGGAAGAAGTTCGATGCGATATGGGTTATTTTTGACAGGCTGACCAAGTCAGTGCATTTTGTTCCTGTTGCAACCACTTATTCATCCGAGAGGTTAGCCGAGATCTACATCAGAGAGGTTGTTCGCCTTCATGGGGTGCCGGTATCTATCATTTTGGACCGGGGTACGCAGTTTACCTCGCGCTTCTGGAGAGCAGTTCAGCGATAGTTGGACACCCAGGTTGAGTTGAGCACAGCATTCCATCCTCAGACGGACGGACAGTCCGAGCGGACTATTCAGATATTGGAGGACATGCTCCGAGCTTATGTTATTGACTTTGGAGGTTCGTGGGATCAGTTCTTGCCTTTAGCGGAGTTTGCCTACAACAACAGCTACCAGTTCGGCATTCAGATGGCTCCTTATGAGGCGTTGTATGATAGGCGATGTCGGTCTCCAGTTAGATGGTTTGAGCCGGAAGAGGCTCGGTTATTGGGTACAGATTTAGTTCAGGAAGCCTTAGACAAGGTCAAGATCATTCAGGACAGGCTTCGTTCGGCTCAGTCGCGGCAAAAGAGTTATGCAGATCGTAAGGTTCGGGATGTAGCTTTCATGGTTGGTGAGCGGGTCTTGCTCCGAGTGTCGCCTATGAAGGGCGTGATGAGATTTGGGAAGAAGGGCAAGCTTAGCCCAAGGTTCATTGGCCCCTTCGAGATCCTTGATCGAGTGGGATAGGTGGCTTATAGACTTGCCTTGCCGCCTAGCTTGTCAGTCGTGCATCCAGTGTTTCATGTGTCCATGCTTCGGAGGTATCACGGCGATCCAACCCACGTGTTAGATTTCAGCATTGTCCAGTTGGACCAGGATCTGTCTTATGAGGAGGAGCCGGTAGCTATTCTAGACCGGCAGGTTCGACAGTTGAGGTCGAAGAGTTTTCCTTCAGTGCGAGTTCATTGGAGAGGTCAGCCTTCTGAGGCATCGACCTGGGAGTCCGAGTCTCATATGCGGAGCCGTTATCCCCATCTATTTCCCGACTCAGGTACTTCTTTTTTTTGTCCGTTCGAGGACGGATGGTTGTTTTAGAGGTGGAGAATGTGACGACCCAAAGGGTCATCACCTGTTTTCCCTTTCATTCTGTGCTTCCGAGTCTGTGAAAACCTCTTTTTTTTTACTTGCCTCAATTTGCGTGCGCAGTCCGGGCGCGTAGTCGGAAAGCTTAAATATGAATTCTGTGTAAAAAAAATTGATGAATGTTGATATTAATATGATTAAAGTTGACTTTGGTCAAAATTTGGAGTAAACAGACCCGGACTTGTGATTTGACGGTCCCGGAGGGTCCATAGAAAAATATGGGACTCAGGCATATGCCCGGAGTCGAATTCCGAGGTCTAGAGCCCGAGAAATGAATTTTTCTGTGAAATTGTTTTTCTAAAATTATTAAGAAAATTGGAAATGAAAATTGATTAAAAGACTATGGTATCGGGCTCGTATTTTGGTTCCGACACCCAGTACAAGTCGTATATATGGTTTAAGCACTTGCTGTAAAGTTTGGTTGAATTTGGACGTCGTTTGACGTGTTTCGGACTTAAAACTCTAAACTTGATGATTTATGAAAAATTGGAAGGAAATCATGGGTCTTGAGGCCTAATTTGATGTTTATGATGTTGTTTAGGCGATTTGATCGCACGGATGAGTCCGTAGGATATTTTTGAGTTTATGTGTATCTTCGGCTTGGAGCCCCGAGGGCTCGGGTGAGTTTTGAGTAGGTCCCAGGAGGTCTTAGGCTAGAAATATCAGATGGTTGCAGGTTCAGGGAGTTGCAGGCCCCCAGCGCGCCCGCGGTCGAATCCGCGCGGTCTGCGCGGCCGCGGTGCATTCTTGCGCGGTCCGCGTGGCTAGGTTCAGAGGGCCAGTGGTTCAAGTCGACCAGCGCGGCCGCGTTCCAAATCAGCGCGGTCCGCGCTGGAAGATTCCGAGAGTGGGGGGGAGGGGGGTTTGGTCCATTTCCTCAGCGCGACCGCGTGCCAAATCAGTGCGGTCCGCACTGGGTGGGTTCAGAGAGTGTGAAATTCCAGCTCCACAGCGCGGCCGCGGTGCACTTTGCGCGGTCCGCGCTAAGTCTTCAGAAGGGTATATAAGGTCGGGATTTTCAGTTACTTTTCACTTTTTCAAAACCCAAAAACACAAGAGGCGATTTTTCAAACGATTCTTCTTCTCCAAAACAATTGGTGAGTGATTTCTAACTCATTTTCTTTACTCCTTAACATCTTTAAACATAATTTTAAACTTCAAAACAAAGATTTTAATGGGGAAATTGGAAATTTAGGGTAGAACCTAGGTTTTCTAAAATTGGGGGTTTTGGACCTCAATTCGAGGTCCGATTCCAAAATAACTTACATATTTGAGTTCATGGGGGAATGGGTAATCGGGTTTTGGTTCGAACCTCGGGTTTTGACCACGTGGGCCCGGGGGCGTTTTGGGAAATTTTGAGTAAAACTTGGAAAATTCATTTTCATGCATTCAAATTGATTCGATTAGCATTTGTTGATACATTCAAGTAATATGTGACTAGATTCGAGCGGTTTGGTGGTGAATTCGAAGGGTAAAGCTATACCAGAGGCTTGAGTTGAGTTTGGAGCATTTGAGGTAAGTGTTTGATCTAACTTTGGCTTGAGGGAATAGGAGTAGAGTCTTATTTGTTAATTGCTAGTTGTCGAGTACGGTGTATAGGCATGGTGACGAGTATCTATACACTGGTGTCGAGCATGACCGTGAGTCCTACTTTGTCAAATTATCGAATTTGTGATTGTTATTTATGAGGAATTGGTTGGAAATCTTTAACACTGAGCCAGTAATTGTTGAGCCTAAGTGTGGATTTAATTGCGTTGAGTAGAGATTGAATGAGTTTGGTTATGGCTGGATCTCCCTTGGCGGGATAGTTTATTATATTACATTGCTCCCTTGCCGGGATAGTTATTATAACATCTTTCTCCCTTGCCGGGATTATGTTGTGTATTGTGTTGAAATGGGATCGTGTGGCACGCCGACCACGAGTTATTATGAAATGGGATCGTGTGGCACGCCGACCACGAGTTATTATGAAATGGGATCGTGTGACACGCCGACCACGTGATATTATTGTAATGGGAGCGTGTGGTACGCCTACCACGTGAAGTAAGGAAATGGGATCGTGTTGCACGCCTGCAATGAGAGGAAATTGAAATAAGTGAAAGTGGTTTGTTTTCCTTTATTCTGTGTTAGAAGAAATCAGACGTAGTTTCTCTTGTTATTCCTGATATTCTGTTTATCTGCTTCCCCATAAGTATGTTCCCCCTTCCCAGCTTTAATTGCTTACTTTCCGTTATTATTTTGTTGTACTTGTATATATATATCTGCACAAGTTTATCTGGTAGTCTGGTCTAGCCTCGTCACTACTTCGTCGGGGTTAGGCTAGGCACTTACCAGCACATGGGGTCGGTTGTGCTGATGCTACACTCTGTGCATCTTTTTGCACAGATCACAGTACCGGAGCAGCAGCTTTTGGACAGCAATAGGAGCTTTGGGAGTTGACTTCAGTCCAGAGATTCCGAGGTAGCCTTGTCGACGTCCGCATGGCCCGGAGTCTCTTCTATCCTTATTTCGTTTGTTGTCCTTGTACCGGAACAAACAGTATTGTATTTTATTCAGACTCTGTTTTTAGTATTCTATAGACGTTCGTGAGTTAGTGACTCCAGTATTGGGTAGAGGTTGTAATGGAATTTCCGCACTTGTTTTCAGTTCATTTATGTTTAAGACTTCCGCTTTTATATTAATTGTCTCGTTGTCTCAATATTGTCGATGTTTGCCTAAGAATGTATATAGTTAATTGGCTTGCCTAGCTCCTATTAGTAGGCGCCATCACGACTCCTGAGGGTGGAAAATCCGGGTCGTGACAGTTTTGTACACAAACCTTATAGTACTTAAAGGACCATCAACTTGAATTGGCACTCAAACTCTATCTCCATGACTCATACTCAGGCATGGTAAAAAATAACAGTATCTTCTCACTTTAATGAGTAGCCTGCAAAATAACAATATGCAGACTAATGTATTTACTACTTGTGAACATGATTGAGGTACTTTGGCTAATTAAGAAAAGGTAAAAATTCACCTACACAATTGGTGTGATGAACTTTACCAAGAAGAAGGAACTTTTCGCAGGGATGGTCAAAAAATATGGATGAAATTAATTAAAAGATCTATTGCTCTAAATAAAGATGTAATATGCATAGATAAATTAAATGACATCAGTAACCAAAACCTAATGTGAACCAGCAAATGGCTTTGGAAATAGACTATGTATACAACAACAAAAAAAGACTGTGAAGTAAATTAAGCAAAGAACAATGTAAGAAAGATGTTGCAATACTATAAGTAATAAGTATAGGTGAAACAAAGGAAACTTGATTGTACTTTTGACAAATACTTCAGCATACACAGGGCAAAGGCAGCCCAACATATAAACCTTATTGCACGTAAGCTTACTCTTTGAACTCAAGAGATATACATGTATATACTATATAGAAGAAAAAAATATATTTAAAAATCTACATATATAGTTTTCAACTCAGACTATACATATGCATACTTAAAAAAGCAAGGGATAAATTTAAAATAGTATCTGTTCGACATAAAGCACATGTGTCTTAGTTATTAACTGGTTGAACAACTTCAGAAAAATAAACTAACCTTGCAATGTTCCCATCAATTGTCCAACATGCAACTTAAAACACCTTATACTGATAATAGAAAAGTCGCATATAAAATGCCAATTACATATCAAGAATAGAAGACAAAAATATTAAGAAAAAGTAATTTAATAGAAGCGTAGCATTAAATATTAGACATGCATAAAGAATTGGCATTTTTTTAAGGATTCAGGACATCAGAAACTTATCATTTTGGGAATGTCAACCAATAATTCTAATGGACTATATAAGCTTGTGATATTGAAGTCATCACAAAAATAAACCTGAATTTCCAATAACCATTTTATGGGTCATAAGAGCACAAGTGTTTTGATAGATGTCAGTGGCACAAACCTAAAGCACAAGTTGAACCCAAAACAACCATACCACCATTATTCGCATGAAAGAGAAACATAAAGCCAAATTCTCTGACCCTTCCTAACATATATCAGCTATTTCTCTAAATAATTTTGGACAATTTACTTTTAGCTCATCCTCTTTAGCAGGAGAGGAAAACTTTTGCAAAGTGACTAATGTCAAACTAATAGATAGATAAAAAGGCTTGCTCATATCATACGGTGAAAGAATTAGATATATGAACTTAATGACCAGAAACCTTAGAAAAAATGTCTCTATCTATTCATTAATCTCTTGTTTATAGCTCTGAGGAGCCAAGCTACAAAAGTTCATATGTTGCTTCTCTCATTAGGTCAATAACTTGGTCGTATCAAGGTTAATCCTTTATCATAATTCCACGACACTATCCAAGATAGCTTTCTCCATTGTCTCTCTAAATTTGTCCTGTAAAGGTCATAGATTATCATAGCAGTAAAATCAAATAAAATTTCTAATGTCCTTTATAGTTTTAGGAGCATAACTAAATTCTGATATATTTTAGTAAATCAAGATGTAAGAAAGTTTATCCGCCTTATTACTATGAATAGCTAATGTTAACTTTAACGACTGCCGATGCAATCTCGCAGCTTCATCGATAATTTCTTTACAATTTTTAGCATAAACACTCACATGACCTCCTGTTTGTTAGCCGAAAATTAAAAGAAATAAGCACATCATACTACAAATCATGTATTTAATCATCATAGCATCATCAACACAGGTATGCAAATAGAAGAAGTATAGATACAATAACCTACATAGTTCCGGACAATGATATATAGATAAAGAGACATTAGAATAATCACCCGTAGATGAGAAGTCTTAGCACACAACAAATAATAAAAGTCTAACCATGCTAACTTTTTGTCTTCACTCACATGAGATAATTGTATTACGAAACAACCCTTCATATTATATAGAGAAAGATCTACTTATTATAGAAAGACAACAAAGGAAAAGGAACCACCAGAACTAACCTTAGACCTTCCTCCAGTAAGATTAAATCCAACATGTGCGCACATGCAACAACAATTTTGTATTGAATCGTACACACAATGCAGACCATATGAAAGGTAGAATTTTTCCTACATGTGAACTTTTCGGAGTGAACATGTTATGATAATAAGATAGAATTGAGACATTTATCTAATGTATTGGCAATGCAGTATCACCAACAACTTAAATAGAAGAAATAAATAAACTTGCGAAATTTCTTTCAGATATATCAAATTCCTAGTGTATACATGCGCAATCAGGGAATGATTACTCTGAAGGATAGTGTTGCATTATCCCATAACTTCATTAGTAAATTCATTTAAGCATTATAAATTTAGTATCCGCATCCGCGCGTTGTATATTTTTAATCAACATGACAGATTTGTTGCTATCCATATCTTCCTATATGGTAACTGACCCTACAATCATTTCAGGAATCAAACGAAGGTACTCCACATAAATAGAAATAAGGATACTCCACATAAATGGAAATTCATATACAATTGTGAAAGTAATGTTAGAAACAGAAAGAGAACTAAGGAGTCGTTTGGTTTGAATACGGCTTATGTCGGGATAAGTTATACTGGTATAAGTTATGCAGGGATAAGTTATGTTGGGATAATTATGCTGGGATTATTTTTTATCCACCGTTTGTTATGTTGTATTAAATATGACAATTGCATAATTTGTAAGAAGAATGTATAAGTTATACCAGTGCTAATTAACCCACCCTCTATAAGGTATAAGTTATTCCGGTATTAATTTTAATCCTGGGATAACATATACCGGGTTTGCTAACCAAACAAAGTATTAAGATGGTATTAAATTTTTATACCAGCACTATACTTCTTATACCTCATACCAAACGACCCCTAAGGATACTACACAAGTAGTTTTACATGAAAAGTTTCATTGTATTAAAATTTATCGAAAATTTATGAACTATAACAGCAGAGAAGAGGAAGTATAAAAAAAATCAATTATGAACACGTTACCTCGATTTACTGTTGACTATGATCTTGTGATTATTTTTTTTGATCAGTAAACTATGAATGGAGACCTTCTTGAATTACAATATGTTGCTTTCGAATGCCATACATTCAAAATGTAGTAAATCTAAGACACATCATATCATTATTAAAGTTCTGTACCAAAACGAAAGATGCAATAAATGGAGAGGACTTCTAGATGGCGATGATTACAATTTACAATTAATGTCCAGTCTGCAAACGGCGTTAAAGGAAACCCAAAGGTTTGACGGCGACTACAACATATATATAGGAAATCCAAAGGTTTGACGACGACTACAACATATATATATATGTTGTAGTGTGCGTGTGTGTGATGAACAAAACAAAAATCATAAGAAAAATCAATTATCGGGAATCTACAGAAAAGAAAATTTGATTTAACGATCCAGAATTTCCCTCAACTTTTAAATTTCATTGCCTCGAGTTGCTTGAAATTTTTGGATTTCATGAACTGGTGTAGCCATCTTTGCAATTCTAAATAAGAGAAACCACATACTATTGTTGAATCAACTTGCGGAATACTATTGTTAGCAGAGACCGGGGAATAAAAAGGGAAAGAAGAAACCACATAAAACATAATTTGCATAGATAAAAAGCAGTTATGGAATTAGGTTAGTGATGAAGCCCACGTTTGGGATCGCGGGTTTTTTTTTCTTCTTTTTCCCCGTTTTATTGTAAAAATTTTCAAATCTAATTATTTAGGTATGTACTATTAACTTAAAAAAGGGTCTAATCCCAACGTGAAGATAAAAAAAAAAGGGTCTAATCCCAATGTGAGAGGAATTAACTAATCTTTCTATTACCCAAATTTATTTAATAAATAAATTCAAAAATACCAAACAAACGTGGGAGGAACTGTGATTTTTTTTGTTTGTTTTAACTTGCAGATTTTTAAAATTTAAAATAATTTAAACTCCAACAAAGTTAGAGATTTGTCCTAAATTTAGACACTTGTCAATTTAATATTATCCCACTTGTCATCATAAGCTTTCTTTGCATCTCCTTTCATATATAAATAGATATTCGAGTGGACAATGTTCAATTTTCAATTTGATTCGTCCAATTAGGATCAAATTCCACTTTTAAACCACATATTCAGCTCCACACTAACATTTCAGAATCTCAGAACCCTAATATCACCAAGTCATCAAAAGGCCATAATTATACATTCATTTCAGCTTAAATGTCTCGTTCTCAAAATGCTAAATTTGAAATGAAGACAAATATCACACACCAAAGCAACTCAAATTCTTGAATACAATGAGGGGAAGTTTTCAAATTCCAATTGAAATCACTCAATTTAGCACTCATCAATTCCAACTTAAAACCTAGAAATTCAAATTCCAAACTAACATATCAACTCTCAGAACCCTAATATCACCAAACGCTTACAAGGATTATGGGCTGGGGAGGGATAGCTTTCTTGCGAGACAAATTAGGAGTGACCACACCACCACCACCGCCGCCGCCGCCGCCGCCCGAATCATGGATTATGGGCACACAAGGGTCGTCCGTCCAGGGATTCGAAGTGAACGTGTTGGTGGCCATTCTTCTTGTTGTTATCAATAGAGCAAGTAGTTGCCGCCTTAGTCTTGGCA
Organism: Nicotiana attenuata; assembly: GCF_001879085.1. Lineage (NCBI taxonomy): Eukaryota > Viridiplantae > Streptophyta > Magnoliopsida > Solanales > Solanaceae > Nicotiana > Nicotiana attenuata. The sequence continues at coordinate 44,350,389 of NC_031990.1, forward strand.
TTCTTCATTGAAGAGTGACGAGATGGTGGTGTTGTAGTGAGGGAAGATAATCGATTCTTAGGTTCATACATAAAGAGTGAAATCTTACGAGCTCATTACATCTGTATAAGAAGAAAAGTTTAGAACACTTTCGATAAACTGATTGCATAAGTCGCACTAAGCGAAAAGATGCATTCAACAATACACATTCATGCGAGCGGATTCGGAACACGATTTAGAAGTCGCATCTAGAATGTGATTTATAAGTAGCATTTAGTGATTTATAACGAACATTTAGATTGCGATTTATTAGTTGCTTTTAGCTTATGCGATTATAACAGAGAGCAACTTCTTTAATTCGATTTAAATTCGCATTGAACTATTGCAATTTATAACGTTTATGGCCAGCATTTCTTTTGAATTCGTTCAGAACGTTTCAGTTGTACATCTTGGACTCAGGCTTTTACGATCAAGACCAGTTGGATCAGTAACACCATTTGGGCCAAGGCCCGTGGACTACAGTCATGAATTTGGATCCCAGTCTTCCTCTCTTGGGTTAACTCTCAAAACCGGGGCATTTGCATTTATACCCGTTTTTTGTGCCACATTTTAACTTGTGCCCGCTTTGCAAAAAAAATTGCAAGCGTACCCGCTTTTTCACATAACTTCAGCCCACGTTTTCTTTTGTACTGGAAAACTTCAGCTGAAGTTTTTGTCTTTGCAACCGAAAAACTTAAGCAGTTTTCCAGCTTAAGTTTTCCAGTTATAAAATAAAAACTTAAGCAGTTTCCAGCTTAAGTTTTCTAGTTATACAATAAAAACTTAAGCTCTAGAGCTTAAGTTTTCTAGTTATAAAATAGAAACTTAAGCAGTTTCCAGCTTAAGTTTTCCAGTTATAAAATAAAAACTTAAGCAGTTTCCAGCTTAAGTTTTCCAGTTATAAATAAAAACTTAAGCAGTTTCCAGCTTAAGTTTTCCAGTTATAAAATAAAAACTTAAGCAGTTTCCAACTTAAGTTTTCCAGTTATAAAATAAAAACTTAAGCAGTTTCCAGCTGAAGTTCTTATTTTATAACTGGAAAACTTAAGCTCTAGAGCTGAAGTTTTCCAGTTATAAACAAAAACTTCAGCTCTTTCCAGTTATAAAATAAAAACTTCAGCTCTAGTTTTCCAGTTATAAAATAAAAACTTCAAGTTTTTGTGTTGTAACTGAAAAACTTCAGCTCTAGAGCTGAAGTTTTTGTGTTGTAACTGGAAAACTTCAGCTCTAAAGCTGAAGTTTGCCAGTTATAAAATAAAAACTTCAGCTAGAGAGCTGAAGTTTCCTAGTTATAAAATAAAAACTTCAGCTCTAAAGCTGAAGTTTTTGTTTAGTAACCCGGAAACTTTAGCTCTAGTTATAAAATAAAAACTTCAGCTCTAGAGCTGAAGTTTTTGTTTAGTAACCCGGAAACTTCAGCTATAGAGCTGAAGTTTCTCAGTTATAAAGGGAAGCTGAAGTTTTTTAAAAAGTGGATACGGATGCAAACAAAAAGACAAAGCGGCTACAGGTTAAAGAGGGGCGCCCAAATAGGGCGCCCCGTGCAATTTTTACCTCAAAACCATACAATGTGTTTGGTATTTACAAAAGTAATTTTGTGGGGGGGAAAAGAAAAGTAATTTTGTGAAGAACCTTTTTTCGTTTATGAAAGTTTTTCTTTTCCAAAAAAATATTATGCTAAGCTAAAAATAATACTAGCAAATTGAGAGTGTTTCGATAAAAAACTTGAGTACTAATGATTAATAATAATGTGTAATTAAGTATTAGTTGGAACAAGTAACATGAAGTTGAAAGTCATGATTATTCTAGTGTAAATGATTTTTTTCAGTAAGTGAGTAAATCAAGTTTTCCTATTTTGGTGTTTTCTAGTGACCAAATACCACAAAATAACTTATTTGTGATTTTTTTTTACTGGATTATGATTTTCATCATACCAAACGCCTAATTATAGTTTCTAGTTTTCATTGTGTGTATAATAATTGGCATTCGACATGCTTAATTCAGTGTTTATACTTTGCTATCACCTAATAAAAGTTGGGCATATATGTAAACTAATATTCATATTATTCTTTATCTCGGTAACTAATTACCTGTTGAAAATATTGTAATTAAGGACAATGGTAATTTAAAAAGCTTCATTTAACGATCGATGAATGATGGGAAGAAAAACAATTCTCTAGCTAGCTAGTTCTCAAATCATCCATCCACCTTTTGGAGAATTACTTAGACAAATCCTCTAATTTCCTGCGAGTTATTGTATAACACATTGTTGTTTTCACTTATTGTTTTTTTTGAGTATCATGTTTTTTTAGCATACATATAAGGGGTTTTTGCATGATATAACAACATACCCATATAATTGGCAGAAAATAGCTCTAGTTTTAGATATTTGCATCAAATAGTCAATAAATATATATCACCATAATAATAAATATATCGCAACTTTTTTTTCTTCTTTGTCTATATCAATATGTATATTAAAATTTTATTTTCATTCTTTGTATATAAATAATATTATTTCTTGTATATCAGTAATATAAAATTATATATATAGTTATTGCTACTTTTATATTAATGTATATCACAATAAAAATATTGTATTATTTGTGTATCACAGTGTATGGCATATCGGACATGTGTATACCAAAATAGATATCATAAGTTTATTTTTCTTCTTTGTGTATATCAAAAATTAATTTTCTTGTATACCAAAATATTATTTACTTCCAAAATTATATTTATTATTTTTATATCCAGAACTTTCTTAAACATGCTATATCAAAAATCTATTTTCCTTTTTTGATCAATAATTAATAATTATATTATTTGTATATCACAGTGTATAACATAATAATAATGTGTATATAAAAAAATTATTAAAATTTTATTTACCTTCTTGTATAACACTTTTCAGATTGAAAACTCAAATTCAAGACGGCTCCACATGTGTATCCCCTATTGTGACCCGTGTATATCTCTATGTACATCAGTGATATCTCATGTATATTATGTGTATCTGTGAATATCCACGAAAATTTGTGTTATATATACGATATACAATGTGATATACACGGGCGTCCATAAAAAATTGTGTTGTATACATGATATACAAAGTGATATACACAGACGTCCCTAAAAACTTGTGTGTGATATACACTGATGTATATGATATACAACGTGATATACATATGTCGCAGTTGGATTTTTAGGTCTGATTTTTACCTAAAACCAGTCTAAATCACTTGTAATCTTGCTCAAATTTTGTATATAGCCTCGTTTAGGTATTTCCAACCAATTGCAGTCGCACCCACTCATTCAATCAAACCAAAAAAAGGAAGAGAGAAGAAAAACAAAGTTGAAATTAGGGCCGTCAAATTTGGCCCAAGCCCAAATGACCCGCCCAACCCGCCCAAGGTTGGGTTGGTTATTGACCCGCCCATTTATTGAACTTAGCCCATCTTGACCCAACCCATCTCAACCCATTTAAAGTTGGGCTAATTTTTAGCCCAAATTGATCCATGAGTAAGTTTGTCAAAATATCTTAGAAATAATTTTATTTTTTGTTTAATATTTTAAATATGACCATAACAAAAGCAAAAAAGCCTTATTTAGTAATTATACAATTTATAAGAAAATAACACATATTAATTAAAGTTTAATAAGAGTTGGGCAGGTTGGGTTATGACCCGAATTTTAGCCCATCTTGACCCAACTCATCTTAGCCCAAGTAACTTTTGGGCGGGTCATTTGACCCGCCCAATTATTGACTCAACCCATTTTGACCCGCCCAAAATTGACCCAACCCGCCCATTTGACACCCCTAGTTGAAATATACATTTTCACTCTTAGTTTTTGCTAATCTTGCTCAAATTTTGTATATAGTCTCGTTTAGGTATTTTCAACCGATTTCAATCACACCAACTCATTCAACCCAACCAAAACAAAAGAAGAGAGAAGAAAAACAAAGTTGAAATATATTGTTTCTCTCTTAGTTTTTGCTTGTGATTTTCTCTGATGTGAGATCAACCTTACCTTTTCATCCCACTGATTTTTTTTTTCATAATTGCAAGAATTTTTGCTAAACTATGAGAGCAAAAGAGAAGAGATAGAAGAAGAAATACAAGAAGAGAAAGGGGGAGGGAAGCCAAAATAAGCGTGTAGTTTTTTTTTAGAGAGAATATAAAAGAGAGTAGTTTTTTTAAGATTTGGCTATATAATGCCAATTGTTTGGGGCTATCTTTGCCAAACCTAATATAAGGCTAAAAAATTGCCAATTCATGTTATGTGTTGTTATAGGATGCCAATTTTTCTACAAATAAATAGCATTTGTATTGGAGCTATTGGAGTTGGGGTTACCTGAAGTTGGGCCAGCTGTGTATTTATTTGTAACTGGGCCATGCCCACTTCTTTTGATTCTATTCTGGGATTTTTACATTCTTATACACTATTTGAAACCTTATTACGAAAAGTGTCCATGTTTTGGTATTTACCCGACCTAGACATATTTTAATTACAAAATATATACAATTTACCTTAAAAGGCTCCCAGTCCATTATTTGTGTCTTCAATCAAGGGATTTAGTTACACCCTTTTCCTTTTTTCTCTCCTCTCTCCCCTCTTCTCTCCAGATTGAACTTATATTTAGGGATTTGGAGAATCTAATCCCTCAGATCTCGAGTACCGTATCTTACAGTGTCTATTGTTTTCTTTTCTTTTAACATTTTTCCATTCCTTTTAATTTCTCGAACTGGATATTTAATTCATTGAAGATTTTCTTCTTTGGGTTGATACTGAAATTGCTGTATTTTGTGAATGAAATAAACACATTTTTATAAGCAGCAACTCTTACTAGGGCCTATAATGGAGATTTATGTATTTTTATAATAGTAGATAGCAATTAGTTATCTTTATGCCTTGCAAGTAGGGGTGTCAATGGTTCGTTTGGCCGGTTATTTTATAAATTTTGTATCATATCAATTTTTCGATTATTCTATTATGTATAACTAAAATTAAACTTTTCGAAACCGTCCCAATCATGTCGGTTTCTCTTCGGTATTGGTACGGTTCGGTAAATTTTCGGTAATTTTTGTGTCATGTAAAATTCACTAGTAAAAGTAGAATGCAATAACATATGTATTTTTATATGACTTAGTAAAACTCTCTAGATTTTTTTATAGTTTAAAAGGTGATAAATTAAGAAATTATGAAAGATGGACAGAGTATAGATCCATCAAATATTCTACAGCGTAAACGATACTAAGCAAATACCCAAAAAAAAATCACACGAATAGAAAGATATTAATCAAGTTGGGATTCAAGAATAAAGTCCATAGAAGATTAAACATTTCAAAAAGATAAATCTAATTCATACGAAAGGAAATATATTCAATACATTGTAGGTTGCTAATCCTAATCGCTACAATACCTTGTGTCTTGCTAGTGAATATGCTGGAAATAATTTAGTTTCAATAGAAGTAGCATAATAGGTTTGAGAATTAGGATTTTGAGTTTAATTACTTCTTGGCTTGTAACTATTTCATAATTCCAAGCCCAAGAAAAACTTTAATGCTTTATTATTTTTAAACTTAAAATATAAATATATTTTTCACATTGTAAACTTATTCAGTACGGTTCGGTATTTTTCGGTTTATTTTCATAAAATAAAAAACCTACCCTAATTATCGGTATGGTTATAAATTTATATAAAAACCTACAGTTTTATTAAAAGAAACCTAAAAATCGGTTCGGTACGGTACGGTTTGGTCGGTTTAGTCGATTTTTAGATATCCATTGACACCCCTACTTGCAAGTTAAAGGGGAGTTAACAGTATATTTCATATTGACCCGAAAACTGAACGTTTCCCTATTTATGCTGCTTCAATCTGGAGATTTATACAACTCAATTATAGAGCCCATTTGGATTGACTTATTTTAAGTGCTTTTAAGTCAAAATAGCTTTTAAGTCATTTTGTAGTATTTGGATAAAGTAAAAAAGAGCTTTTAAGCACTTGTTTTTAAGCTAAAATGACAAAAATAAGCCAAAAGCTACAATTCCTAACTTATGACTTAAAAGCTATTTTGGCTTAAAAGTCACTTAAAATCACCTATACATCCACCGAAGGCAAGGGGAAACTTTATCTGCGCAAATCGTAATTTGGATATAAGCATATACTTAATTAGACTAGCATGTACAAACAGAACAAGAGATACCTATTATTCCCTCCGTTCCAATTTATGTGAACTTGTTCGACTGGGCACGAAGTTTAAGAAAAAATGAAGTATTTGTATGGTTATAAAAGCTTCTCATTAAGGCTAGAATTGTAAGTTTAAGCTAAATTATTTTCAAATTTAGAAGGGGTCATTCTTTTTGAAACGGACCAAACAAGGAAATAGGTTCACATAAACTGGAACAGAGAGAGTAGTACAATTTTATAAAGCAATTGTGAAACAAGTAAATTTCTTTTGTGTATTTTGTATTTGATTTGCACATAATAATTATATATGATACAACTTATTTATAACTTATCTACAACTTTCATACATTATTTCTACCCAGTTATATACAACTACAATCATGCCATTTAAATACAATTTTATATAACTTTTATACAATATGCCTTTTATATATATTTTGTATCTGATTTATACATAGTAAAAATAAATTTTATAAAACTAATTATATATTATACAACTTATCTACAATTTATCTATAACTTTCATACATTATTTCTACCCAATTATATATAACTACAATATCATACAAGTTAAATATAATTTTTATACAATATTGTTCAACTTTCATACAATATTTAAATACAAAAATATATATAAACAACATAATACAATTTTTCTACAATTTTACTACAACTTTACTACAATTTCGTAAGTATAATGTATGACATGTCTTCTTCTTCTTCTTCTTCTTCTTCTTCTTCTTCTTCTTCTTCTTCTTCTTCTTCTTCTTCTTCTTCTTCATTGTCACAACCCGGATTTTCCACCCTCGGAAGTCGTGATGGCGCCTACTAATGGGAGCTAGGCAAGTCAAATTTAATTACTTTTTCATTAATAACATAATTCCTTTTAACAATTATCGGCAATAATACAAAAGCAACGAAATTAAATAATAAGCGGAAGTCTCAATATTATAGAAAACTGAATAGAATTGCGGAAAATTTCAACCAAGGCCTCTACCCAAGACTGGTGTCACAGTTTCACAGACGGTCTAAGAATACTACACATAAAGGCCTGAAAGAAATAAACTCGACACTGTCTCCAGAATTACATGAAAGAAACAGGAATATAGATGAAGGGAGACGCCAGGGCCTGCGAACGCCTGCAAGGCTACCTCGGGTCTCACTGGACTGAAAGCTTGCTCCCACTCTATTGCCGGTGCTGTCTGAAGCCTGGGATCTGTGCAAAATAGCACAGAGTGTAGTATCAGCACAACCGACCCCATGAGCTGGTAAGTGCCTAGCCTGACCCCGGCGAAGTAGTGACGAGGCTAGGACCAGACCACCAAATAAACCTGTGCAGATATATATACAAGTACAACGGAAAAATAGCAAGAAAATAACCATTTAAGATGGGGAAGGGAGCATGCTTCAAGGGCAACAGTTAGAAATAGAATTTCAGGAATAATAAAGCGTACACCTACAATTTAACTTCTAGCAGTAAATGAAGAGATAAGGCAACTTTCATATTCAACTCATCTTGTTGCAGGCGTGCAACCCGATCCCATTTCTAAATATCTCGTGGTAGGCGTACCACCCGCTCCCATTTCAATATCACTCGTGGTAGGCGTACCACCCACTCCCATTTCAATATCACTCGTGGTAGGCGTACCACCCGCTCCCATTTCAATATCACTTGTGGTAGGCGTACCACCCGCTCCCATTTCAATATCACTTGTGGTAGGCGTACCACCCGCTCCCATTTCAATAAATCAACAGTTCCTCTAAAAGAAAATTTACTCTAACAAACGCAACAATTAATACGAGTTCATAAGACAACAACTACACAAATTTTATGATTTACTAAGAAAAGCAAATAATGACAAATAGAAATTAATTATGGATTATAAGGGGGCAATTAGGCAAATTTAGTAATTAATATGTTGAATGTCACGTAGCAATTAGGTCACATAATCATGTAGCAATTAAGGCATAAATTCAAGACATAACGTTGCGCAAGGACACCTTGGTTCAATAATAACAAGTAACACGATAAAGGGAAATGTCAACATAAAGAATCACAGAAATAATGGAATAAGACAAGTAATGCACTTGAATTGATAACAACAAGAAATCATAGCAAACTGCAACAAGTGCACGGCATCATCCTTCGTGCTTTTACTCTCATCCTCACCAAGCAATGATATCATAAAATGTGCACGGCATCACCCTTCGTGCTTTTACTCTCTTTCCTCACATATAATCAATAGAATTGGAACGTAATGGTGCATCGTGCGGCACGGCATCACCCTTCGTGCTTTACTCTCTTTTCCTCACAATAAGCAAACAGTGCACGACATCACCCTTCGTGCTTTAACACATCAAGAAACTCACGAACAACGGGCACAGAATCAATCAAGGAAACCTCAGCACTAGAATCACGAACATACGCCAAGTAGACCCAACACCCTTTCTCGACCGTACGCCGAGCCTTCACATACAATATGATACTGCGGGTAGAATGACCTAGAGTCCCTCTCCACTCTAAACGAAGCATACCCGGTAAAACTGAGGTCACCGCCTTGGCATGGCAGTCCAAAATAGCATGGTAAGGTGATAACCAGTCCATCCTCAACATAATGTCGAAGTCAACCATGTCCAACAGCAACAAATCTACTCGAGTCTCAAGACCTCCAATCACCCCAATACAAGAACGATGGGCTCGATCGACCGCAATAGAATCACCCACCGGTGCAGACACATAAACACGAATACTCAGTGAATCACTAGGCATGACCAGACACAGTGCAGAATAGGATCAAATAACACTAAAGTATCTCTATCACAAACCAGAACCATACATGCACCTCCACCTCTAATACCTTTACCTCCACCTCTAGCATCTCTACATCCACCTCTAGCTAACTGAGCGGGCTGGACGAGTCCCTCAATGAACCCTACTCACTCTCTCTTACAGTGGGAGTGTGACAAGAGCATGACGAGCCAAGCCGATGAATCTAATCTCGTACTGAGTAACAGCCATAGAACCCTGCTGGAGACGCTCAAACTGCCCCTGATAGGCCTCTCTCTGAATGATGGGGAGAATCTTCTCCAGAAATAGCTGTGTGTACTGTCCCCAAGTCGAAGCTGATGACCTAGCTGGTATAGCCAATCAATAATCTTTACAACAGGTCTTGCCGGATCCAGACAAGCGAAAAGTAGCAAGATAGACCCCATTGGTCTCCACGATCCCCATGTTCCTGAGAACCTCATGACCGCTGTCTAGAAAATCTTGGGGATCCTCAGAAGATGCACCGCTGATGGCAGTAGTGAAGTGCTTGATGAAACTTATCCAACCTCTACAAAGCCTTCGAAGACGTCGCTGATCTACCACCGGTCTGTGCTGCTGTTCGGCTGAAGAAGCGGTACGTGACCTCACCATTCGCGAAAGGACAAGAGTAGAGGTTTCAATTTAGCACTGAGAGAACAAAATCGCACGACAGGAAGAATAGAAGTGAAACTTTTCCTAACTCTGTAGCCTCTGGGGATAAATACAGACGTCTCCGTACCGATCCCTTAGACTCTACTAACCCCGGCAAAGTAGTGACGAGTCTAGGACCAGACCACCAAATAAACCTGTGCAGATATATATACAAGTACAACGGAAAAGTAGCAAGAAAATAACCATTTAAGCGTGGGGAAGGGAGCATGCTTCGNNGTCCCATTTCAATATCACTCGTGGTAGGCGTACCACCCGCTCCCATTTCAATATTACTTGTGGTAGGCGTACCGCCCGCTCCCATTTCAATATCACTCGTGGTAGGCGTACCACCCGCTCCCATTTCAATATCACTTGTGGTAGGCGTACCACCCGCTCCCATTTCAATATCACTTGTGGTAGGCGTACCACCCGCTCCCATTTCAATAAATCAACAGTTCCTCTAAAAGAAAATTTACTCTAACAAACGCAACAATTAATACGAGTTCATAAGACAACAAGTACAAAAATTTATGATTTACTAAGGAAAACAAATAATGACAAATAGCAATTAATTATCGATTATAAGGGGAAAATTAGGCAAATTTTATAATTAATATGTTGAATGTCACGTAGCAATTAGGTCACATAATCATGTAGCAATTAAGGCATAAATTCAAGACATAACGTTGTACAAGGACACCTTGGTTCAATAATATTAACACGATAAAGGGAAAAGTCAACGTAAAGAATCACAGAAATAATGGAATAAGACAAGTAATGCACTTGAACTGATAACAACAAGAAATCATAGCAAACTGCAACAAGTGCACGGCATCACCCTTCGTGCTTTTACTCTCATCCTCACCAAGCAATGATATCATAAAAGGTGCATGGCATCACCCTTCGTGCTTTTACTCTCTTTCCTCACATATAATCAATAGAATTGGCACGGAATGGTACATCGTGCGGCACGGCATTACCCTTCGTGCTTTACACTCTTTCGTCACAAGAAAACAAACAATGCACGGCATCACCCTTCGTGCTTTACACTCTTTCGTCACAAGAAAACAAACAATGCACGGCATCACCCTTCGTGCTTTAACACTCTTCCTCACCCAATCAACAATCACAAACAAGGGCAAGGGGATAAATAAACAACAATGAAAATCCCGGCAAGGGAACACAAACAAACAATTAAAACCCGGCAAGGGTACAACATCAATAATCTCAACGTCCCGGCAAGGGAAAATATCAATAACTCTTTCTCTTTCTTGCACTTTCATCTCATAGTTTACATTATCACTCGAGCCAATGCTCCAAAGATTTACTTATCTCATATACCTTCACAATTTGTATTTCAACTCGAACCAACGCTCCACGAAGTTCAAAGATCACAATTTCTTTCACAAGATCTTTACAACATATAGAAGTCATCAATTAAACATGAAAGATATAACAAAATCCCAACTATCCGCAAAATAAGGACTCACGGTCATGCTAGACACCAATGTATAGATACTCGTCACCATGCCTATACATCGTACCCGACAATTAGCAAGTAGCAAATAAGACTCAACTCCTATTCCCTCAAGCTAGGGTTAAACCAAACACTTACCTCGATGCTTTCAATTCAACTCAAGTCTCAATTATGGCTTTACCCCGTGATTCCACCTCTACTCCGCTCGAATCTAGTCACAAGTCACTTAATTACTTTAATAAACACTAAATGAATCAATTTGAATGCATAAAAAATGAATTTTTTCAAAGTTTTCCCCAAAAATTCCAAAATTGCCCCGGGCCCACGTGGTCAAACCCGAGGTTCGAACCAAAACCCGGTTAACCATACCCCCACGAACTCAAATATGTAGTTTGTTTTGAAATCGGACCTCAAATTGAGGTCCAAATCCCCAATTTTAGAAAAACCTAGGTTCTACCCAAAACCCCAAATTTCACCCTTGGAAATCTTTGATTTTAAGTTGAAAACATGTTAAATGATGTTAAAGATTGAAAGAAATGAGTAAAAATCAACTTACAAATGATTTGGAAGAAGTCTTGTTCTTGAAAAATCGCCTAAAGAGGTTTGTGTTTTGAAAGAATGTTAAAATGACTCAAAAATTCGGCTAAGTGTAAAATATGCAAGCCTCAGATGTGGGAATTGCGAACTGGGGTTCGCAATTGCGAACCCCGACCTGCTACTTTGGGAATTGCGAACAATAGTTCGCATTTGCGAACTCCGTCCAAATATCCCAGGTTCGCATTTGCAACAAAATAAGTCGCATTTGCGACTGCCCAGTTTGGGAATTGCGAACAGTTAGAACGCATTTGCGATCAACAGGTCAAAATCTCATTTTTCGCAACTGCGATGAAGAGCTCGCAATTGCGAGAGATCCTTCGCAAATGCGAAGATCACAGAGCTGAGCACACCAGATTTTTCCAAAGTTCAAAAATGCAATCCGTGGCCTATCCAAAACTCACCCGAGCCCTCGGGGCTCCAAACCAAATATGCACACGACCTCAAAAACATCATACGGACTTATCCGTGCGATAAAATCGCCAAAATAACATCATATACATCGAATCAAGCCTCAAAACTCATGATTTCTTTCAAGTTTTTCATAAAACATCAAATTTCCATTTTAGGTCCGAAACACATCAAACGACGTCCGTTTTCAACCAAACTTTACAGAAAGTGCTTAAATCATATATAAGACTTGTACCGGGCGCCGGAACCAAAATACGGGCCCGATACCATAGTCTTCTAATCAAATTTCATTTTCAATTTCCTTAATTATTTCCAGAAAATAATTTCACACAAAAATTCATTTCTCGGGCTTGGAAAGTCGGAATTCCATTCCGGGCACACACCCAAGTTCCATATTTTCCTACGGACCCTCCGGGACCATCAAATCACGGGTCCGGGTCCGTTTACCCAATATGTTGACCGAAGTCAAATCTATTCAATTTAACATCAAAATGTAGTATTTTTCTCACAGAATTCATATTTAAGCTTTCCGGCTACGCGCCTGGACTGCGCACGCAAATCGAGGCAACCCTAAATGAGGTTTTCAAGGCCTCGGAAGCACAGAATGAGTAAGGAAACAAGTGATGACCCCTTTGGGTCGTCACATTCTTCTTCTTCTTCTTCTTCTTCTTCTTCTTCTTCGACTTCGACGAGTTTCAATTTGAAATACAGCCAAAATCAAGTCTAATCTTCACCAAAACACACTCAAAATTGAGATATAAACTCCAAACAATATTTCCAATTGTTTGCAACAACACCTAATTCAAACAAATAATGGTTTTTAAAAACCCAAATTCGAATTCAAAGCTTCAAACTTTTTAATGGCTGCCAATGGTGGAATTACTACTCTCTTACTGGAATTAGGGCTGATCTTCGAAAGGGTTTTCTTCTTCATTGAAAGTTAAGCAAGCAACGAGCGTTAATGGAGGTGTGTGGTAGAGTATTCGAGCTTGAATCTATAAAAATGGAGAGGAATTTTTGAAAAAAGAGAGAAAAAATATAGAGGAATTTTTGAAGAAGAGTGAAAACAGGCGTTAATGGAGGGAGATATTGAAGATACGTGGTGGTGGTGGTGGTGGTGGTGGGTGGGTGGGTGGAGAGAGAAACGTGGGGGGTGGTGGGTGGTGGATATAGACGTTAAAGTGATTTTAGGATTTAATTATTATTATTAAATGTCTAATAATGTGCATAATTGGTAATTTTGTATATATTATGTAATTAGATTAAAATTTGAGTAGGGAGGGTAATAAAGTTTGAAATAGTGTATAGGAATGTAAAAAGGAATTTTTACCTCCTATAGCAAAGGTTGATACCTTATTTATTTTAAATAAATACCCTTTTAAAAATTTATATTCCATAGCTACCTTTTGACTTTTATAGCCAAATATTTATTTATGATCACCTCCTACCCTTAAGCCATAAAATACGCTTTGTATTATTTTTCTCTCTTATTCTTTCAGATTTTTCTCCACCATCTCTCTCAACCCACCATCTCTCTCAACGCTTTGTATAATAGCTAATGAGTTCTCTCCAACTCAAAGCAATCCCTTCAACCACTTCTACTGCCCAATCCCTCGAAGCTCTCCGTAGTGTAACTGAGTACAAAGATTCATGCTTTTCTAGCTTATCAAAAGTAGCAGCCTCAATTACCACTGACCCAGAAACGCTATTTATTCTTTCTTTAAAACTTGCAAAAGATTCTCTAGTCAATTTGTCTTCGGTACAACAAAATTGGTCCAAATTTACTAAAGAACCTAAAGTATATCGCGCTCTTGAAGTATGTGAGAGTGTATTTGACGATGCGATCGAAACGGGAATAGTGACGTTTTGAGTCAGAATCACGGTCCTCTTGACGAGACGACATTAGGGTTGTTCTTGAACAAAGACGACGGAGTTTGGGGCTGAGCAACTTGAAGATTTTGTTACCTTTTTTTTAATTGTATTGCAATGTATCTCGCTGTATTTCATTGTATTCATTGTCTTTTTTTTTTCCATTGTATTTCAATGTATCTCGATGTATTCCATGTATTTCATTGTATTCATTGTCTCGCTGTATTCCATAAATGTATTCATATGTTTTTTAATTAATATAATTTATGTATTCAGAAATCAGATGTATATATGTATTCAAATGTATCTGCAGTATGTATTCATATGTTTTTGCACTATAGATGAATCTCGAATTTTATTGGTTGAATACAGAAACACCTTACGAACGATATCAACAGAAAAGGGAAGGATTAGAAACTCGGGGATTGCTCTGTTTTGTTGAATTTATCGGTTGGGAAAAATATTCAGCATATTTCGTGTCAAATACATATTATGGGTGATGTAATTGAGTTAGTTGAGTTATATTAGGAGTTTATTGTGTTAATTGATTCACTTTCCGTTTAAATACAGCTGAATAGACCACGATTTGCGCTATTTACGTTACCGTATTCATAAATACATATCATCAATACAGTCGAATACACACTACTAGAAATTCGGCAAAAACCGACCAACTTTAGTGGGTAAAAAAACCGGCCAAAACCGACCAAAGTTGTCGGTTTTTCAAAATATTGTAATCTTTAATTTTTTTTATGAAACCCACCAACTTTGGTCGGTTTTCTTTGGCGAAAAAATGCGGGAAATTATTTTTGAGTCCCGCGAAATTTATTTTTCAAGAAACCGACCAACTTTGGTCGGTTTTTGCAATAATATTAAAAAAATCGACCAACTTTGGTCAGTAAATTCGGCCGGTCATTTTAAAAAACCGACCAACTTTGGTCGGTAATTTTATTTTTTAATAAAATCGACCAACTTTGGTCGGTTATTTTGGTGCAAAAATACAATTAAAGAGTATAAATAAAAAAAGACAATCTTAAAACAAAATGCCCAATGATCTAGTGGTAGAATAGTATCCTGCCAGAGTACACACCCCCGTTCGATTCCCAGATGGTGCCGTTCGATTCCCAGATGGTGAATCTTTTGATTACATAATTAAAATATCGAGCAACTTTGGTCGGTTTTTTTTGCAATATTTTTTTTTGAATTTAATTTACCGACCAACGTTGGTCGGTAATTTCCGACCAACTTTGGTCGGTATACTAAAGTGACCACCAAAATAACGTCCAAGCGTATTTGGTCGCATTTTTGCCATAACCGACCAAAGTTGGTCGATTTTTTTGGTCGCTAATTACCGGATTTCTAGTAGTGACAGTCGAATATAATAATTGTCTTGCTGGTCTCCCCTGTTTCACGCCGAATTTTGCTACTGTATTCATGAATACAGTAGGTTAAATACATCGAATACACTCTAAAAAAATTAAACACATAACTATAGGATGTAATATAGTAAATGATAATTACAACTAGCTAATAACAACTAAACAATAGTGGTTTGTGAAAATTTCTAGATAAAAATCCCATTCTATAATATACTACTTAATAGCCCCAGTAGTTAAGAATTTTTCTTTTTCTTTCTTTCTTTCTTTCCGGTTGGGCCCATGTATAGATAGATATACTGAATATTGTAAAAATCTAGAAGATTCATTCTAATAGAAAGAAAATGAGTTTTCTGTGCTGAAGCTCTCTCGCAGCTCGTGTGTAACCCTAGTCACATTTTCGTCAAATCTTAGTGATTTCTCAATGTTATCCGTTTGCAAATAGTACTCTTTAAATATACTTCAAACTTTTGTCAAATTTGATCTCAAGTACACAAGCTAAACAAGCTTTAGATAAATTTCACTCAAATTTACCAGTTCGAATAATGCCATAGCCCATATGATACCATGTGTTTACGTGGTGCCTTAACCACCTTAACACAGTAATCTCTGCCGACAACAAAACATGCAACACTTAGAATTTTGGGGTTGGGTGGGGTGTGGCCGACACTTACTATGTTTTCAAGAGATTTACCGAAACACCAATTGGTATATCCTCAAAAAAGGTACTTATAACCCTTTCTCGTATTAGCTTTTTTGGTTAAATTATTCGGTTTCCGTAAAGTTGAAGGGGCATTGGTGAAATTAGCAAAATTATTGTCATGTGGTCAAGATGTCACACGTTCGAGCCGTGGTATTAACTTCTTGCAAAAATGCAGGATAGGGTTGCGTACGATAGCGAAAGCTTAGTGCACCGGACAACCTTTTTTATATATTTGGTTTCCGAAATTTGTTGACTTGCATTAATTTTGATTTACGTTGTGTAGAAGCTATTAAAAGAAGAACACTCTCTATTTCAGAATTCGAACCCGAAACTTTTAATTAAAATTGGAGGGATACCATCTATCTCTCTGCTCCATATATCAATGCAGATATACTGCAAGTGTTTCAACGTGACAGTGCTTATCATGGTGTAACTTTAAAACTGCCGTTTTTAGACCATCTTCAATGCTACTCTATTTTTTGCACCAAATCCAAATTTGGTGTAAGAAATGGTATTTTTTTGCTCCAACACAACACTATTTCTTGTACTATTATAGAGCATGAATAGTGTTGCACCAAATTTGGTGCAACACTATTCATCACTCTATATTTGGTTTATTAATATTTTATTCAATCTTTTCATTTTTGTAATTTTAATTTATCATATATTGGGTATATAATTAATTTTTATATTAAGATCTTTATAATTTTAATTTTATATCCTATTTTTTGATATATTAATTTTTGTATATATTATATTTATATAAAATTATAAGTTAATTTTATTATTATTATAATTGTATAAAAAGAAATATAACCATTATTTAAAAATAAAAAATGCAAATGTAAGATATCTAATGTTGCTAAAATTGAAAAGTGAAAACTAAAATTTAAAAAAGAAAATAAACAATACATAAAATAAAAATATATTATAATTAAAGTACATAAAATTAGGATACATTAAAATTTTAGTTACACAAAAAAATTAAAGATAAAGTTGCGCATTTCGCACTTCGTAATGCATTAATCGAGCATTTATGGGAGTGTCTTAAGTAGTTTATTATAATCGAGCTTTCGTATTACTATTTATTATTTTGTAATAATGTTGTTTCGTCTTCTCGGTCATCTGATAGTGTCTTAAGTAGTTTATTATAAAAATAATAATTTTGTGCTAAATTTATTTATGTTCAGGACTATGGTTTGTAATAATGATAATGAATGTTATTAATGATGGTACCGTTGGGTATTTGTGATAGTTTTTAGTACTTGTGAGTATAAGTCATGTTTCATGTCGGGTAACTGCACCGTTAATGTATAGCGCCAGGTTTTCTAGCATTATATATACATATATAAATATACTATATACAAAAATTAATATATCAAAAAATAGGATATAAAATTAAAATTATAAAGATCTTAATATAAAAATTAATTATATACCCAANTATGGGAGAATAGAGGCGAAACTTAAATATTTATGTGGTACTTAAATTAAATTTGACTATGATGTAATATTTATTTAATTATCTTTTATCAATGATTTCACTTTTAATTAATTTATCCTGTAAAATAATTTTGTAAGAAATGATTATATAAGTGGTGAATGTGAATTATATATAATGAATATGGAAAAAAGAAAAAAGATAGTATTAGTTTGAAGGAAAAAAAAAAAAGAAAAGTAAATAGAAGATAATAATATAATATAGAAGAGAGAGAAGACTTGGTGTAAAAAATGGTGTAATGGATGGAGTAAATTTGGTGTTATACCATTTTGGTGTGAACTTTGGTGAAAAAATGGTGCTGTGGCATTGGAGATGCCTTACGAAAGCAAATTAAGAAGGACAATTCTCCTTTCTGACACATTCAACTAGGTAATGGTTTTCCAGCATAACGAAATCTTCAATGGGGTCCATCATCCTCCACATTTCAAAGCGAAGATTCTTGAAACCGAACATGTCTTTGAGCAAATTAACAGACATCTAATTCATTAACTTCTCTCATATTTTCTGCTTTCCTAGTCAGTTTGCTCAATTTAAGAGACGTTAATTCTTAACAACACACAGAATGTTATCAATTTAATGAAAGGTATAACTAGGGATTTCATTACTATCTTCGCGAGAAATTTCGGATAAAAAAGGAAAATAATTTAGTACCCCATAGCATAAAAGGGAGAAACAGTTTTGAACAGTGTCTTGCTTATTAAAATTTCAACGCTTGCATGCATGCACCCACACTGTATAGTATGTATAGGCATTTAATTTCCAACACTCTTTTACTTTTCCACCAAATGCATATGCCTTTAAACAAAAGCAACATTTGTACATGCTTATCCAAAATCCTTTTCTTTTCCTTTTGGGGCGCAAAAGAGAAAGAAGGGAAAGGAAATGAAAAGCAAAGATTGCATTGACCAACTAACATGGCCAATAGTGTAGTACATTGTGTTTCATTATAATCTGTCAAGAAAAATTCAGAGGAAGAAACTCTTTCTAAATTTTGCTGTCACTTTTGTATACGGTGGAAATCGGGGCTATTCGATTTCGATTTTCGATGGAAAAAGTGATTTCACGTCAGAAGACCAGAACGTCGAGCTCGCGGTCGAAGTTCCTTTCCGAGGTCATAGTCGATAACACTTACCGAGGTCAGAAGAAGGCATGCTTCGAGGTGATGCCGGTATGAGTCAATCACGAAAAGAGCGAGATACCCGCAACGGGCCGGAGATCACGGCGGAAATTTCAGAATGGATTGATCTTTAGCGGTTAAACAGTTGTCAAATATGATTTCCTACCATAATTGGAAGTGTACCTTATTTAGGACTCCCCTATTATATAAAGGGGGGATCCCATCCATTTATAACACAAAGACGACTGTTCACTAATAAGAAAATATACGTACATTATTCTCTTGCTATTTTACCTACTGTTTTTCAGAATTGTTTTATCATTTATTTCCATAATCATACCTCGAGACTGTCACATGTCGAGGTCGAGACTTAGCCTACACACTGGTTTGATCTACTTTGCTCTTTAATTTGTCTATTTAATCCCTTGTTTATCAATTGGCGTTGAATTAAATCACATATCCTTAAAACCACAATACAAGTTTAATAGTTACTCGAATTTTAGGGTAAACAGTTTGGCGCCCACCGTGGGGCTAAGGATAATAGTGATTGTTTCAGTGTTGATTCTGATAACACACGTTATTTTCACACTTGTTCTTGTCAAGTATTTTTGCTCTCAGGTTAAAGCATGTCCAACTCACAAAACGCACCCGTACATGGTGATGAGGGTATTGGATCTCACGGAGAAAACGACCATGTAATTGCTCCAGGAGTCGGGGTGTCACCGGCTAATCTCGGGGGAGTATCGGTCGTCGACCCAGTCGATATCAGTTAGCACATTGCTTTGAATGCGGATTTAGGCGCAGACCACGAAGGTAGTGTGTGCAGGGAAGGCCGATCTGGTGGCCAAGGAACATGGGGTGTAGGAGACGGGGAGTTAGTCTCCAGGTAATATTCGAGATGCTACAGGCTCAGCAGTCCGATATTGCTTAGCTTCAAAGTCAACATAGAACTCCGAGTGTGGTCGAGCCGGAAATCATTCGCCGTACCGAGCCAGTGCCATAAAGGTCAAATGGTAACAGATCAGGGACTGATCTTACAATTATGAAAATGCTCGAGGAGCCTCCAAAAGAATTGAACCGGGGGAGAAGAAAATCGAAGATAATGATAAAAAAAGTGGAAACACATAACTCCCGAGTTGATCAGATATCGGGGGCACCCCCGATCTTGAAGGGTTTGGATTCAAAAAAGTTTGTACAAAAGCCTTTTCCTCAGAGCGCGGCTCCAAAGCCCATTCCTAAGAAGTTCTGTATGCCGAATATACCTAAATACAACGGGACCACCGATCCTAATGAACACATCACTTCGTACACACGCGGAATTAAAGAAAATGACTTAGATGATGATGAGATTGAGGCCGTTTTGCTGAAAAATTTGTGGAAACTTTGTCAAAGGGAGCAATGATTTGGTATCACAACCTGCCACCAAATTCCATTGACTCATTTTCCATGTTAGCAGATTCTTTCGTGAAGGCACATGAAGGATCCATAAAGGTCGCAACAAGAAATTAGACGTTTTTAAGATAAGACAAAGGGAAAACGAAAGTCTAAGGGAGTTCGTATCCCGATTTCAAATGGAACACATAGAGTTGCTAGCGGTCACAAATGATTGGCCCGTTCAAGCTTTCACCCAAGGGTTGAACAAGCGGAGTTCGATAGCATCACGACAGTTGAAACAAAATTTGGTCGAGTATCCAGCTGTAACTTGGGTAGATGTGCACAATCGATATCAATCGAAGATCAGGGTCGAGGACGACCAATTAAGAGCCCCTTTTGGTTCAGTACATCCAAACAGGTTGGCAGTTAAAACCCCGAGGGACATCGATAAGGAACCAAGGTCGAATAGGGAATGATATCAACCATATACCATAGATCGAAGGAATAATGGCTCGGGACGCAATCCCTCCCGGAATGATCAAAGAAACGATCGAGGACAAAATTCTCGGGGACTTATGAGCAAAAGTGGTTTTGATAAACATGCCGATCTCGTAGAGGCACCTCGATTATTGGAATATAACTTTAGCATTGATGCATCAGGCATTGTATCAGAAATCGGAAGGATTAAAGATACTAGATGGCCCAGACCTATACAAACCGATCCTTCCCAAAGAAACCCAAATTTGATGTGAAAATATCATGGCACGCATGGTCACAAGATCGAGGATTGCAGGCAATTAAGGGAAGAGGTAGCCCGTCTATTCAACGAGAGCCACCTTCGAGAGTTCCTTAGCGATCGAGCCAAGAATCATTTCAGAGATAGAGACGCCAACAGGAAAAATGAACAGGAGGAACTACAACATGTCAATCATATGATCGTCAGCGGGGTCGATATTCCACAAGGGCCTGTGTTCGAGCGTACTAAGGTATCAATTACTAGGGAGAAGCGGACCCGGGATTATGTGCCCGAGGACTCCTTATCATTCAACGACGAAGAAGCAGAAAGCATTTCTCAACCACACAACGACGCTCTGGTAATTTCTATCTTATTAAATAAAGTTCAAGTTAAGCGTGTTTTAGTGGATCCAAGTAGCTCGACGAATATCATCCGATCGAGGGTTGTGGAGAAACTCGGCCTACAAGATCAAATTGTGCCCGCAGCTTGAGTCTTAAAAAGCTTCAACATGGCCAGTGAATTGACTAGGGGATATTACTCTACCGGTGAACGTGGCTGGAACCATTCAAGATACTAAGTTCCACGTAATCGATGGCGACATGAGATACAATGCCCTACTCGGAAGGCCCTACATTCACAATATAAGGGCAGTCCCTTCGACTCTCCACCAAATGATGAAATTCCCGACGTCGGACAGTGTAAAAATAATGTACGGGGAGCAACAAACTGCAAAGGAAATATTTGCGGTCGACGAGGTAGTACCAGTGCGACGGAAAGGTTGGGCATCAAAGGTAAATAGAAAACCAAATAGCAAGTACAGCCGCCAGCCTCGACCGGATCGGGAAAGAAGGAGATAGAAAAAGAAGAGAAGGATTTTATAACCCCTCGAACCTTTATTGTTCCCGAAGACTTCGACGGTACCAAATCAACGGTCGAAGAGATAGAACAGGTCATATTGATCGAGTACCTTCCCGAGCGAAAGGTATACCTGGGAACAGGGTTAACCCCCAAACTCAGAAAAAAGCTTATTCAATTTCTTATTAATAACATGGATTGTTTTGCTTGGTCCCATTTAGACATAACAGGGATACCACTGGAGATAACAACAAATCGGCTAAGCCTTGACCCCAGGTTCAAACTAGTGAAACAAAAAACAAGGCACAGTCCGAAGTAAAGCACGCATTCATAAAGGACGAGGTACCTAAACCTCTCAAAATAGGGTCCATTCGGGAGGTGAAATACCCCGAATGGTTAGCCAATGTAGTCGTAGTCCCTAAAAAAGGGGACAAATTTAGAATATGTGTAGATTAAAAGGATTTGAACAAGGCATGCCCTAAAGATTCTTTTCCACTGCCTAACATCGATCGCATGATCGATGCCACGGCTGGCCACGAGATCCTTACCTTTCTCGACGCTTATTTCGGGTACAATCAAATTTAGATGAACCCGAAAGACCAGGAAAAGACCTCAGTTATCACCAAGTATGGGACATATTGTTATAATGTAATTCCCTTCGGGCTAAAAAATGCAGGAGCTACTTACCAACGCCTAGTAAATAAGATGTTCGAAGAACAAATAGGTAAGTCAATGGAAGTTTATATTGATGACATGCTAGTTAAGTCCCTGTGCGTAGAGGACCATTTGGCTCATTGTAGAAAACGTTCGAGATTTTGAGGAAATATAACATGAAACTCAACCCCGAGAAATGTGCTTTCAGGGTCGGTTCGGGCAAATTCCTGGGCTTCATGGTGTGGAATCGGGGGATCGAGATCAATCTGATAAAATCAAGGCCATCGAAGAGATCACTGTCATGGACAATGTAAAAATCGTGCAGAGGCTAACTGGACGAATAGCTGCTTTAGGCCGATTTATCTCGAGGTCATCGGATCGAAGCCGCAGATTTTTCTCTTTACTCAAAAAGAAGAAAGATTTCACCTGGACCCCGAGGTGCCAACAAGCATTAGAAGAATTAAAGCGATGCCCATCGAGCCCGCCACTGCTTCACACTCCAAAGGCAGATGAGAAACTTTACTTCTACTTGGCAGTATCGAAAATCACGGTAAGTGGTGTCCTAGTTCGAGAAGAGCAAGGTACGCAATTCCCCATTTATTATGCAAGTCGAACCTTAGGAGAGGCAGAAACTAGATATCCACACTTAGAAAAATTGGTACTTGCACTGATTTGGTTCATTCTTTGACTGCTCTACTCCCCCCCCCCCCCAAAAAAAAAAAAGAGAGACTTCATTTGTTCCACCTTCCCTGTACGAGTAGTGAAGAAGCATAGGGCTTTCTATTTGATTGTATCGAAAGGCCCAATGAATTGGGATTTCCCTATTGGTCCAGGTCATTTCGGGGCAAGCGGATCATTCCCCATTCATCCGAAATAGTATTTTAGTAAAGAAGAGAGGCATTCTGGGCCGACTACTACGACTACATACCCATCTAGTGCAGTGGCTTGGAAGCAAGCTACCTTGACCATCTTCCGAAGTTCTAAATAATTTATTGATCAAAGGCTGTAAGGGAGAACTGCTCTACATTCAGCCACACCACAGTGACCGACCGCTTCTAGAAAGTTAAAACCATACTTCCAATATCACCCCATATGTGTGTTAACCACTTACCCACTTTGTAATATTTTGCACAAGCCCGAGCTATCGGGTCGACTGGTCAAATGGGCCGTCGAGCTCAGCGGGTATGATATCGAATTCAACCCCGCACGGCCATCAAGTCTCAAATTTTAGCGGACTTCGTGGCTGATTTCACGCCAACCCTCATACCTGAAGTTAAAAAGGAACTCTTGTTAAAAACGGGCACATCATCGGGGGTATGGACCCTTTTCACAGACGGTGCTTCCAATATTAAAGGTCAAGGCTAGGCATTGTTTTAATGCCGCCCACAGGTAGCACTATTAGGCAGTCTATCAAAGCTTTTAGGTTGACTAACAACGAGGCCGAGTACAAGGCCATGATTGTAGGTTTCGAACTAGCTAAAAGCTTGGGAACAGTAGTCATTGAAGACAAGTGTGACTCTTTATTGGTGGTGAACCAAGTAAACAAAAGTTTCGAAGTTCGAGAGGATAGAATGAAAAGGTATTTAGACAAGCTGCAGGTAACTTTGCACTGCTTCAAGGAATTGACATTAGACCATGTACTTCGAGAACAAAATAGTGAGGCCGATGCACTTGCAAATTTGGGATCATCGGTCGAGGAAGACGAGATCAGCCCGGGGACTGTCGTCCAACTATCGAGATCTGTGATCAAGGAGGGTCATGCCGAGATAAACTCTACAAGCTTGACCTGGGATTAGAGAAATAAATATATCGAATATTTAAAGAACGGAAAGCTCCCATTGGACCCTTAAGAGTCGAGGGCCCTACGGACCAAAACTGCTCGATTCACTTTGGATGAAGATGGAACATTATATAGAAGGACGTTCGATGGACCATTGGCGGTATGTTTAAGGCCAAGGGACACCGATTATGTTCTACGAGAGGTCCATGAAGGCACTTGTGGGAACCACTCCGGTGCCGAATCTTTGATTCACAAAATCATTAGAGCAGGGTACTATTTGGATAGCATGGAAAAAGACACTAAGGAGTTTGTCGAAAATGTGACCAATGTCAAAGGTTTGCACCGATGATCCATCAGCCCGGAGAGCAACTTCACTCAGTCCTATCCCCATGTCTATTCATGAAAAGGGGGATGGATATCGTCGGCCCTCTGCCAACGGCCCCAGATAAAGCTAAGTTCATTTTAATTATGACTGATTATTTCTCTAAATGGGTTGAAGCACAGGCGTTCGAGAAAGTAAGAGAGAAAGAAGTTATAGACTTCATCTGGGATCACATCATGTATCGATTCGGGATACCTGCCGAAATCGTATACGACAATGGAAAGCAATTCGTCGGCAATAAGGTAACGGATTTCCTCGAAGAACACAAAATAAAAAGGATCTTATCGACGTCGTATCACCCAAGCGGAAACGGACAGGCCGAATCGACAAACAAGACTATCATTCAAAACTTAAAGAAAAGGTTGAACGACACTAAGGGGAAATGGAGAGAAGTACTAGCCGAAGTCCTTTGGGCGTATCGGACGACATCGAAGTCCAGCACGGGGGAAACCCCTTTCTCCTTAGTATATGGCTCCGAGGCCTTAATCCCAGTCGAGGTCGGGGAACCTAGCGTCAGATTTTGACATACAATGGAGGAATCAAATCACGAGGCTATGAATACTAGCTTCGAACTATTGGATGAAAAACGAGAAGCTACGCTTGTTCGGATGGCTGCATATAATCAAAGAATCGAGAGATATTATAATAGAAGAGCCAACCTTCACCACTTCGGAATCAGGGAATTAGTTCTGAGGAAAGTCACCCTCAATACTCGAGACCCAAACGAAGGGAAACTAGGCCCAAATTGGGAAGGTCCATATCTAGTTCTCGGTATCATCAGAAAGGGATCTTACAAACTTAGCACAATGGAAGGTGAACACTTGCGAAGCAATTGGAATGTATCGCTCCTCAAACAGTATTATTGCTAAGGTATGACCTCCCCCCCTTTTCCATTTATATTTGATACTAACTTATTTCAGGTGTTCGATTGAGGATGTCGAGAAACTTTTCAACACGAAGACCTTAGGTTTTAAAGCACGCGTTGTACTCTTTTTTCCTTAGATCGGTCTTTATCGCGAATGGGGTTTTCCAGTGTGGTTTTTAACGAGGCAACAACCATGTGCTACCTGAGGAAAATTCAATAGTATCCAAGGCTTCTTTTCAATAAACCTCGAATACTGGGGGGCGTCACCCTCGGAGGTTATATATTTGAGGAAAATACTTCATGTCAAAGGGTCTCGATACGGAAAATTTGTAATGGGCCAAATGGTCGAATGAACTGTGTCCATATAGATTAATCAGGCCTCGATGGAAAAGCATGTACACATGTATAAATTGTTTCAAGAAGCATTCTTTCTATATCAAACACTTTGTATCTCAAAGAAAACTTTCTATTGTACGAGCTCCGTACTTATGATTTGTGAGAAATGGTTCAAGGCCAAGCACAGTTACACCTTGAACACTCGTGGACTGTCGTCGATGATCGACATATTCGAGCTACCTAAGCTCGAATTCATAAGACCTCAAAGCGGCACCCCCGATCTATAGAGCAAGACCATCATTCTCGGGGACTAACACTTTGAACAAGTTCGAAGTGTTATTGGGAAATAAGCCCAAGAGGCATACCAAAGGCTACAACCAAAATAATGCGGCTCGGGGACGTCCGAATCCCGCAATCACAATATGCCTTCAAATTCTTTGAAAAACCGATTAAAAAAGGCTACCCTCGGCAAATAATAAAAAGAGCTTCGATAAAATCAGCCCTAAAAAAACCTTAAGAGGTACCAAAGTATCTTAACACAAACGTACTAAGGCACAAAAAGTAGAAGGGTATCAATCGACATTGAACCCTCAAAAAAACCCAATGGGAAAAAAATACATGCTAAGGCATAAAGAAATTTTCACTAAGTATTTTAAAGCCAAAATAGGGGAATTGTAGCCATCTTTTAGAGGCCATATCGGCCCGACCTAAAGAGCCTAAGGGCCAATATCGGTTCGAGATCTTGTTCTCACTCCATCCGAACCCAAGGGTTCGACTATGCCAAGCCCAAATAAACAATAACTTGATTATGGCTCAGGGACTCACCGTTATCCGACACAAACCCTTAAGGGTCTATGCCTCAAGTTCGAACCTTATTCGAACTCGACTATGGTGACTTCGAGGAAGCCACCCGAGATCAATGTCTCGAACACACAGTTCAAAGCATAAGATTGTGCTAACAATTTTACAAGGCAAAAAACATATTTATAAAGATCGAGAAGGCATTCAAGAGAAACTTTCTTTCATATATTTTAAAAAGGATATATACAAGAGCCCGTCATAGGTCTTACAAAAAAGAAAAAGAAAATGAAATCCTATCTATGCCCGGGGCTGGTTTCTCCCTCGTGGGCTGCTTCTCCTTCAGGCTCCTCGCCGTTATCGGACTAATCTTGGCTGCCTTCATCGCTATCATCATCGTCGGAGGAGAGAACCAACCTTGCATCAACTTCAAGTGCTTTAGCTCGAGCTATCTCTTTAGAGAGGTCATAACCTCGAGCGTGGATTTCCTCAAGGGTCTCCCTCCGAGATTGGCACCTCTCCAAGTCATTGCTCCGTCGTTCTCGATTAGAGGCCTCCCTTAGCTGCATTTGAGTAGCCTCAGCATCAGCCAAGTACACGACTATAGATTTGTCAGCCAAGATCATTGTCTCCCCAACCTCAGCCTTGGCCTCAGCAAGCTCGGCTTCAAGCTCCTCTATCTTTTTGGCCTGAGCCGAACATTTTTATTTGACGCCCCGAAGTTGGACTTCGGCCGATAACAATTTGGCCAAGGAAGCCTCCTTCTCCGCAGCAAGGCGGTCCATGTTCTCCGTCCACCGATCGCAGTCAACTTTGACTTGATCGACCTTCCTTCGGAGCAGCTCGATCCTCTCCAATTTTCGCTGCAACTGAGATACTGAAGTATTAGCCTCCACAGTTGAGTCGAGTAGACTGTACACTTTCAAAATGATAGTTACCTGCACATCTAGCTCGGCTCCTTCCTTACGAGCCCGGGCCAAGTCTTCTTGGAGGTCCCTGATCTCCTCTTCTTTCTTCATATAGAGGAATTTGAGGGCACCCCTCCTCTATAAGTTTCTTGAGATCGGCCTCGCACTCAGCTCGGCTTGGGACTTGTTGAACGCCTCCCGATGAAGCACCACAACCTATGAAGAAAATAAAGAAGTGAGCAGAAGAAGAAAATAAAAACAAACGTGATAACAGGGAATGAAATTTACCCGGTTTAGGATGCGATGGGCCTCGTCGAAAACCATCGATGCATCTAGGTAGGAAACATCATCGACCCCCGGAAGGCAGCCGCGGAATATGTCTTCCCCATCATGGGTCGTTACCACATCGGGGGTCTCCATTGCTCGAGCATCCCGAAATTGCCCTTCAGAAAATTGAGGGTCGGGAGGCGAATCATCGATAGTGGTTGCCCCATGCAAGCCACTTGGGGCACCCTCTCCCTTCGGAAGAGCCCTACTACCGGACCCTTAGGGCACACTCGACGATTGTTCGTCATGGCAGGAAATCTCTTCGGCCCCCGATGACTTGGGGACTTTGCTCGGAGTACCTTTCGAGATCTCCTCGGTCCGAGGATGAGTCTCCTCGACCGTCACTGACCCAGCTGCCTTAGAAGCCTCGACGTTTCCCCTCTTTCGAGGCACCAGCTCGCAATCAGCGTCCTCCCCCTCCTCCTCTTCATCTCGTAGCTTTTGGGCTGCGGCAACAAAAAGAGCAGTAGAGTCGCCCCTCGGCTTACGATCCCTACTCTTCTTAGGCTCCGGGGTATTAGACGACGAGGCCCTTCTCCTCTTTTTGTCCTTGGCTGGTTTGGGAACCACCTCTTCCCCAGGTGGGGCTGGCCTGAAAGCAACGTCTTCGAGGCCTGCGTAAAAGGGAGTCAGGTATATGTAAAAGTAAATGTTTCAAAAAAAGACGCCGTAAGCATACAGGGTGAACTTACCATGGTTTTTATCCTCACATCTACCTTTTGCTAAGTCACACCAGCAGCGCTCGGCATGAGAGGAAGTTGCTGCCAGCTTCCGAACCCAGTTTTCGAGGTTGGGGACTGCATGAGACATCCAGGCAACCGCTGCACAACAGATGAGAATATTACACGAAGCAAAAAGTAAAGCACGAAGATGAATGGCAAACACTTACCTTTAGAGTTCCATTTCTCGTTGAACGGTAGTTTCTCCTCTGGGATGACGTCGCAGGTCCTTACCCGCACGAACCAACTCATCCAACCTCGGTCCTTGTCCTCATCGATGCTCGTAAAGAAGGACTTCGACGATCAGCGTTGAAGCTTGATTAAACCTCGATAAAGCTTTGGTCGATACAGCCGCATAAGGTGGCTGAGAGTGAATTCCAACCCATCGGCCTTACCGGAGAAAAAACGGAGCATAATCACTACGCGCCAGAACGAGGGATACACCTGGTCGAGGGTAACCTGGTACATCTTGCAAAAATGGATGACTACGGTTTCAAGAGGATCCAATGTGAAGGGGTAAGTGTAAATACTTAGAAACCCCTCCACGTAAGTGGTGATACTTTTTTTGGGGGCGGGGATCTGTACCACGATCTCGGGCCCCCAGTTGTAGTCTTCCCTTACAGTATCGAGCTGTTTCGCTGGTATCGAGCAAATATACCTCGATACGTGTTCACATCGGCCAAGGACCGATGGAGGGTTCTCGACTTTGAAGTCATTTTTTAGGACAACAGGGCCAGGAACAATCTCGTGAAGGAGCGGCTCCACCGGCGTTTTGTCACTGGCCGACCGGGAAGAACAAGAAGAGGCTTTCTCCTTTTGAGGGATGGTTTTGGAGGTTTCGCCATTGGTTCAGATGAGATGAAGCGTAAAGAGGTAGAGTTTGGTATTTTCTGGTCTTAAAAAGATTGAATTAACGAGCGGTGGAAGAGAAGAGATAAAGAGAGGAAGAAACTTAGAGAAATTGGTGAAGATGAAGGTAAAGTTTTGATTCAAAGGGGAAACATGTATTTCTAGGTTCTCGGTGACGGTTCCGTGGTGCTAGTGGTCGACCGTCACTAGCAAGCATTTAATGTTTTGCGGAACCGAATCGACGGGACGTTTCGGCCACCTCGAACGCTTACGTTACGGGGATGACATCATTATCAGGGGCTCCGGAACATCGAGGCTCAAGTCGTTTCTTATCATTTTATTCTAAGAAACGAGGGGACTATCTGTATACGGTGGAAATCGGGGCTACCCGATTTCGGTCTTCGATGGAAAAAGTGATTCCACGTCGGAAGACCAGAACGTCGAGCTCGGGGTCGAAGTCCCTTTCCGAGGTCATAGTCGATAACACTTACCGAGGTCGGAAGAAGGCATGCTTCGAGGTGATGCTGGTATAAGTCAATAACGGAAAGAGCGAGATACCCGCAACGGGCCGGAGATCACGGCGTAAATTTTAGAATGGATTGATCTTCAGCGGTTAAAAAGTTGTCAAATATGATTTCCTACCATAATTGGAAGTGTACCTTATTTAGGACTCCCTATTATATAAAGGGGGAATCCCATCCATTTGTGACACATAAACCATTGTTCATTGATAAGAAATTATACGTACATTATTCTCTTGCTATTTTACCTACTGTTCTTCAGAATTGTTTTATCATTTATTCCCATAATCATACCTCGAGACTGTCACAGGTCGAGCTTGAGACTTAGCCTACACACTGGTTTGATCTACTTTACTCTTTAGTTTGTCTATTTAATCCCTTGTTTATCAATTGGCGTTGAATTAAACCACATATCATTAAAATCACAATACAAGTTTAATTGTTACTCGAATTTTAGGGTAAACAACTTTGTCTCACAAGCTAGGTTGCTTGGACTGGAGCTCAGTAAGGCGTCTGAAAAATCTAATTAAAACCAATTTGCGATTAAGCTATGGCAAATTAAATTACATTTTATTAAATCTAATTAAAACAAATATGCGATTAAGCTATGGCAAATTAAAATTGCATGTTTAGTACTACCAATTTACGTTTACTTTTATTCTTGTAGTCATCTTTTGACAAACCGGGTGGCTAAGGAAAAAGTTTGACAGTGCAACAGCCTAATTTACGCATCGTTTATTATTCATAATTAGAAAATTAGCACAGAAGAAAAAGTTCTATGTCATCTGGGCCCTAAAACAGCTTTCTTATCACTTATCAGCAAGATCAGGGTTCAGCATGTGATTTTGTTATTTTATAATTTATAGTATCATTACTCACATATGAAAATACCATTCTCATACTTTTTGTTACACAGCCCAACAAATTACACCATGAGTTTTAGGACTCGTTTGGACATAGATTTTTGGTAAAAATTGCACGGGCGCCCTATTTGGTCGTCCCCATTTAACCTATACCCATTTTTTTAAAAACTTTTAACTTGTACTCATTTTTTAAATAACTTCAGCTCCCTTTCTCCTCCTCCTCCTCCTCCTCCTCCTCTTCTTCTTCTTTCTTCTGCTGCTATTTTCTATCTTGCAACCCCAGTAACACAGAGTTCTTCTTTAGGCTATCAAGTGTGATCACTCCTTTGTCACCATCCATTAAACTTCGGTACCCTTTGCATAGCTCGTTGATCAGTGCATCTCCTCCTAGATTTCTGGCCATAATTGGTAGCAAATCTTGAAATTCTGAATGCACCATCTTTGCTTTTCCTGCTTCCATTTTAGCTCAATGACAAAAGCCAGACGTTGTGCTTATTGCAGATCGAGTTAATGAGTGGAAATTTATAGCATGGATGCAATATATTCTTAAGGAAGTTTTCTGGTGAATATTGGAAAGCCATATTCCAATTAAAGACTAAGTCAGATGAGGAATTTCTCTACTATTTGTTAGAACTTGCATTCAAAGGATGTTTGCTTGTTTGGAAATTCTATTTCAGACTTAGTCAGTCTTTTCATTCGTCAAAATGAGCTATTAAAGCACTGCCCAGATTGCTCAGAAATGCTTAACAACAATGGACAAAATTCTATGCATGTTGCTATATTGAACACTCTATAACTGAAATTTCCCTGTTACAAAGACAAAAACTTCAGCTCTAGAGCTGAAGTTTCCCGGTTACAAAGACGAAAACTTCAGCTCTAGAGCTGAAGTTTTCTGGTTACAGAACAAAAACTTCAGCTCTAGAGCTGAACTTTAGGCCCGGCTATTAAAATGCTGAAGTTTTGCGTGATTGCCTTTGCTACTTCAGCCCCATATGCTGAAGTTATGCGAAAAAGCGGGTACGCTTGCAATTTTTTTTGCAAAGCGAACACAAGTTAAAACGTGACATAAAAAGTGAGCATAGATGCAAATGCCCCAGATTTTTGTTACCTTTTTTAAAGAAAAAAATTGAAAACATTGTTTGTTAATAAAATTTGATCAGTTTTTAAAAGAAAAAAAATTGAAGAAAATGTTTCAAGTTTTGAATGAATATTTTTCTCACTCACAGAACTTTAATATTTTTTCAAATAAAATGCATGTCCAAACACAACTTCAACTTTTAAAATTATTTTTAACACAACACAAAAATTCCCTTTTTCAAGTTTTAACCAAATTCACATCCAAACGCTAGCTTAAACGATGAGTTTTACTTTGGACTAAAAGAAATTTGAATATCTTAGAAGTAGATCTATTTCAACGTAGTACAAATTACTCTGTACGTTCATAATTATATGCATACTGTTGCATCTTAATCTCATTTTTGTTTACTCGTTCTTTACGTAGCTTAGAGGTGTTGGAAAAATATTGGATTATGGAGAATAAGATTTAGTTTGAATCGTGTCAAGGACACTGTCTTTAAAGATATTTTACCCACACAGTGATATATAAAATTAGGCGTATTAGGATTCAACAAGCTCCTCCAGTTATTGTTTGACTCAAAAGTTGTTTAACACTTTTCAAGCAAATCAATCAATATAGATGAAGGGGTAAATCATAGTCAACCATAATTAATACTGGATCAAAAAACAGAATCATAAAGATAGAAGAGTCAATTGAAATGACACTTGGGAGGTTTTATTGATTATAGAAATTTGGTCTGCCTCTCCTTGAAGAGGTTCAGGAGATTACAATCAAATTATTTCTTCCCCCCTGGTTGAAGGTGGAATCTCTCCCTCTTTGTATAGGCTCAGTCTCTCTTTCGTGGAGTTCTTCCATTATTTCCACCGCTCGTGGATCATTGAGAGCCCAGCCCCCTTAAGAGGTTCTTCTGCCCTCTATTTATAGCCCATAACTTCTCGTGCTCATCATACTTTATTTGGGCCGGGTCGGGGAGGTGACCTCCCCTCATGGAGAGGCCTCGACCTCGACGCTTATGTCGTAAATAGCAGTGATTAGATGAAGTCGAGTTCGTTGATAACTACTGCAGGGTGGTTAGGACGAGATCATTGTCGCTGTGGTCGTGTGGTCAGATTCTGACCAATACAGTTAGTCCCTCCGTTCGTCGGGGTCGTATCTTACCGACCTCGGGGGATAGATAATGTTTGCGACGTAATCGTGGAGGGAGTCAGATTCGCGTATTTTTCTTTGGTCGCGTTTATAAATTTCGAAACTGCCTGGAGGCGTCTTTCAAATCTCTTATACCGTCACGACGGTTTCGAAACCGAAGAGCCAGTTGATAAACGAAACGTAGCTTTGTACAAGCAGTCACAATGGCGCACGTTCCCGAGAAGCTGAATCGTTTCGTGCCCGGCCAGGTTCTGGCTGCGACCGTTGGTTTTTGTGCCCTGGAGAATCTGTGTCTTATAGATTGAAGGGGTTTGTCACTCGTTTCTCACACTTCATCGCTCATCTTCGAGAGAATTCATAGAATATCTCCCTTTCTATTAGTTTGAACTCTTCTTGACTCCTTTGCTCGCAGCAATCTTTAGCTTTCTCGCTTCTTCCTCAAAGTTCCTTCCTCCTCTTTTTGTGAGTTAAAGATGACAGGAACTTCTTCTCACAATAATCTTCCGGCTATCTCTCCGGCGGCTGGGGACCCTGCTCCGGCAGACGGAGACGTAGACCCGATGGAGTGCGAAGATGTTCCTTCAGTAGAGGAAATTTTATCCGCCCGAGGAGGGCAGTGGTGGATTTCAGTGCCGATGGTGGTGCAGAGCAGGTAAATATTCCTCCCATTATAGGGGAGATCGGAATAGCGGATTTAAGGACACGATGGGGTGTTCCTGGTTATGTCGAGATGGTGCCGGCAAAGAGAGAAGATAGGGTCCAGATCGACCGTCCCGGGTTCTGCTCGTTCTATGCTTACCCCTTCCTAGTGGGGGTACACACTTCCGCTTCCAATGTTGGTGGTCGACTTCTGCCGCTATTATGAGGTGTGTCCTGCCCAACTCTCCCCATACCTGTACAAGCTGTTCCTCATGTTTATCAAGTACGCGGAGCTAGCCGGTCGGGAAGTCACTCTGAGACACGTGCTCAGCCTGTTCGCTCCCCAAAAGATTCGCGGCACTATGATCCACGCGCGTCCCCGAGGGTCGAAATGTTTAGTGGTCAAGATGGATGACAGGACCAACTGTCATTTTTTTGATAACTTTTTCTATGTACGGACCGAGCACCTTGTAGCGGATCCATCTGGGTTTCCAGAAGTGTGGAATTTTGCCCGTAAGTCTTCGTCCTTGATTAGTGGAGTACCCACTTTGGCCTCGCTTTCTTTATATCTCGTGTTGTAAATATTGATCTATTTCGATGCTTTGTAGCCGAGAAGTTACCCCCGCCTCCTTTGGAGGGGATTCGAGAATGGGTTGAGGCCGTCCTTCCCCATACAGCGGGAGTTCGCACATGGTCGACATTTCATGAGAGATTCGGACGTAGGCCCCTTACATGTGAGATAGCGCTCTTATTTTCTACCCGTTTTCTTTCGTTTCGATCTTACCTTTCGAGTATTATTTGCCGTGGCCAGGGAGGGTTCACAATGTCAGGGCTCTTCAGTTAGCTTTCCGTCGGCCGGCTGCGTCCGCTCGTCTTAGTGCAGTACCTGCAGCTCGTCCTTTGTCGAGGGCAGCGTCGGTAGAATCTGTGGCCTTGGTCACTCCGACCCGGACTATATCTCAGGACGAGGCCCCGTCTGGTGCCGTCCGTCCTCAGAATGGCTCGCCATCGACCGGAGAGAAAGAAGGGTCGTTGAAGAGATGGAGGGTAGGGTTCGAGATGACTCCTCCATCAGTGATCAACTTGGATTCTCCCCCGGCGGACCCAGAGGAAGGAGTTGTTGCAACGTCTACCGCTGAGGGGGAGCGGATGGTCGGAGCTGTTCCCACCAGTCAGAGCCAGGAAAATTCCGCTGTTGTAGTGACCCAATCAGGAATTCCCGCTGCTGATGACGCAGGACATCTCGCTGTAGCAGAGAATCGGACCCCTGATGCTGCCGTTGTGACCTCGAGTGCGTCGTTACTGTCCTCGGCATGTCGCGCCACACCATCGGCAGCGGAGAGGGGAAAGAGTGTAGCGATCGATGAATACGAGTCCGAGTCTGACTTGGACCCTGATAATGTTCGGATGTTTGAGGAGGGCATTACTCGCTCGGTGGTTAATGCGGAGGGGTCGGCCCGTTTCGTCGAGATTCCCTCCGACGTGAACTTGTTGACACAAGGAGGTAACTTGGTACCACAATTTATCTTGTTGTGTTCGGAGGCCGAGAACGAGTCCCTGAGGAATGTTTCAGATGTCGAAGTGATGGACGAAGTAGCTATGATAGGCTTACCGGTATGTTATATCTGACTTCGATTTGTTTCTCCTTGTTGCAGAATGAGCATTAGTTTAACTGCTCTCTTGTTTTGCAGACGTACATGTTGGAGGTAGAGAACATTCGCAGGGCCAATGTCCGGTCGAGGATCTTCTTGAAGATGCTAGAAAAGTATTGTCGCTAGCGCGATATATGCCGTGAGTTGCACGAACGGTTAAGGACTGATCCCCGTAACCGGGCTTTGGGCGAGGAGTTGGAGAAGAGGGACCAGGAGCTAATGCAGGCGCTCCGTAGCAAGAGCGAGCTCGAAGAGCAAATCCGCCTCAAGGATGAGGAGCTCGAGGTGGGAAAAGGGGTAGCTGCGGAATGCGAGCACTTGCAGGGCAAGTTACGAGCAATGCAGTTGGAAATGGAGCAGAGCCAGGCCAGAGCAGCGGAGATGAACGCCGAATGGAGCGGGAAGTTGACTGCACTGGAAAGTAAGGTTGCCGATTTGAAGCGCATGGAGAGGGCAGCATTAGATGCTTCGACGAGGGCAGCGGCCTTAGAGGCGGCAGTTCGTGTACATGAGTCCGAGCGAGAGTCGGAGAGAGCTACTGCAGCCCTTAGGGAGGCGAGGCTCGAGGAGCGGCTTAGCACGGTTGACCAGGAGGCCTTAGCCTTGTCAGATCGAGTTGCGGACTTGGAGGAGGAGAATCAGCGGTTGAGGGCCCAGGCTGGACCATCCCGTGCCGCTGTTCCCCGCCAGTCTCATGAACTCTAGGTATATGCGGAAGCTCAGCGTGACATTTTCAAGAACTTGTGGGAAGCGGGCACCGTTACTGAGGCGGCTTTCGAGGAGGCGCGCCAGAAGGCTCGTGAGGCTCGTGCCAACTGTGGATGTGATGTGGCAACGCCAGAAGCTGATGGGGGTACTAGTGATGGTGATGATGGGCCTTATGGGGATGATGATGGCAATGACGGTGTTGGCGCCGAGTGAGAGAAAATTGTGTTTCGTTGTTTGTTGTCTCTTTTTTTTTGTTTCGTATGCCGATGGGCGTTTGTTTTTTTCTTGCTGTCTTCTTCCCCTCTCCTTTCTCTTTTTTTTTAGTTGGCTGGCCTGGACCAGTTGTAAGCGGCAATAGCCCGCATTTCTGACTTCATGAATAAAGAATTCTTCTTTGCTTCTTGCTTTACATTTCAGTTCTCTGTTGATTTTCGATCTAGTCGCGGGGTGGGGGCTCGTTAGACAAGTCCCAGCTCCCCTTATGTGATGAAAGTTTCTGGTCGTGGGTTTCATTACGAACTTTTCGAGAGGATAGCTCGTCTCAGTTCGAGCGAGGTCGAACCTGTCGCTCCTTGATGGTATTCAGGCACTTAGCCTGAATCCCAGTTCGATAGAGGTTGAACTGTCAAACTTTGATGGCGAAGGCACTTAGCCTGAGTCCTAGTTCGAGCGAGGTCGAACTGTCAAACTTTGATGGCGAAGGCACTTAGCCTGAGTCCCAGTTCGAGCGAGGTCGAACTGTCAAACTTTGATGGCGAAGGCACTTAGCCTGAGTCCCAGTTCGAGCGAGGTCGAACTGTCAAACTTTGATGGCGAAGGCACTTAGCCTGAGTCCCAGTTCGAGCGAGGTCGAACTGTCAAACTTTGATGGCGAAGGCACTTAGCGTGAGTCCCAATTTGAGCGTGGTCGAACTGTCAAACTTTGATGGCGAAGGCACTTAGCGTGAGTCCCAGTTCGAGCGAGGTTGAACTATCAAACTTTGATGGTGAAGACACTTAGCCTGAGTCCCAGTTCGAGCGAGGTCGAACTGTCAAACTTTGATGGCGAAGGCATTTAGCCTGAGTCCCAGTTCGAGCGAGGTCGAACTGTCAAACTTTGATGGCGAAGGCACTTAGCCTGAGTCCCGTTGTTTACATCGATGGTTCAATGCCTCGGCCGTTAAGTGTCGGATTCGTTTTGGCCTGTGGTTGTATGTTGTACCCGTGTTATGATTGTTCGCCTGACCGTGGCATTCAGGTTGCTTCAAGGTGATTTTTGATTCCTCGTTTGAAACACCTCTGTGCCGGTTTCCGGCCTAACACAGTATGGTGGATGGGGGGATGCTCCATTCTTCTGCCCGGCGATCAGGAGGAGAAGGGGGGACGCTTTGCATCACTTCTTCCCTCATGGGGAGGCCTCGACCTCGACGCTTATGTCGTAAATAGCAGTGATTAGATGAAGTCAAGTTCGTTGATAACTACTGCAGGGTGGTTGGGACGAGATCATTGCCGCTGTGGTCGTGTGGTCAGATTCTGACCAATACTGTTAGTCCCTCCGTTCGTCGGGGTCGTATCTTACCGACCTCGGCGGACGGATAATGTTTGCGACGTAATCGTGGAGGGAGTCAGATTCACGTATTTTTCTTTGGTCGTGTTTATAAATTTCGAAACTGCCCGGAGGCGTCTCTCTAATCTCTTATACCGTCACGACGGTTTCGAAACCGAAGAGCCGGTTGATAAACGAAACGTAGCTTTGTACAAGCAGTCACAATGGCGCACGTTCCCGAGAAGCTGAATCGTTTCGTTCCCGGCCGGGTTCTGGCAGCGACCGTTGGTTTTTGTGCCTGGAGAATCTGTGTCTTATAGGATGAAGAAGATGATTCAGAAAGTTGTATTAGAAAGTAT
Source organism: Nicotiana attenuata (assembly GCF_001879085.1). NCBI lineage: Eukaryota > Viridiplantae > Streptophyta > Magnoliopsida > Solanales > Solanaceae > Nicotiana > Nicotiana attenuata. Next base: position 44,388,180 of record NC_031990.1, read on the forward strand.
GTCTTTATCTCTTCAAAGCATGTTTATATAGGTGTTGCTCCAATGGCTAGATAACGGCTAGTAACGGCTAGTTTGACTCTATTAATTGTAAAATAACTTACTAAATAATAAGTAGATGTAAATAATATTTCAAAGAAAAAAGTTTTTCCAAACCAAGATGGACATTACCTTTTGAGATATCACTCCAACAATCCCCCTCATATCTCAAAAGGGATATAAAAAATAAATAGTAAATAAATAAAGAAAGAGAGATAATTTGCTTTCAGGTATAATAAAATTCATCTGGTGTCTTATAGACAATGAACCAGATATAGATAAAATAAGATTTAACTTACAGTATAGTTGGTGAAGTTTACAACTTCTATGAACCAAAAAATTCTTGTTGTAAGCTAGGGATCTTATTCATCATATTACACCCCCACAATTTCTGCTGTTATCGCGGTTTTGCGCTTATAGACCATGCGTGCGCGTGGTTTTCATGAGTGCTTTAGAAATTTCGCCACAAACTTCATTGGAGCGGCCCACTCCACACTCATGTAGGTCCATCCATCAAGTATATTCTACAGTGCAATACACTGCCTACAAAAGGCTATGAATTATTAGATTAAGAGTTTAATAACTCAACCTCACATTTCTTGCAGTCTTGCACTATGTACACATACACCATAGGAAGAGACATATTTTAATACTGCATATTTGATCAACTAATGACTTGTTATTACCCATATGAACATACTTCATGGGATCTCCAATCACATAGGTAGGGTTACCATCATTGTTGTTACATCTCAAATTGGCAAAAGTCTTAACCCCTTGATGTTTCACTTATAAGTCAAAGGATTGGCCAAATCCTTTTTTTAACTACACATAATATGTATAAAAAATTCTCATCTCTAATCAATTACTTTATGACACTATATCTTAAGAAAATGTGTTTACTCCCATTGAAAGATTTATTTTCTTACAATGGTTATTGCGCTTTGGCAATCACGATTCATCGACATAATTATTGTCGGTTTAACTCACCAAGAGGTTGTTTAATCAACCTCACTTCCAGGCAATTTAATTATCATAACACCCCACCAAAAGGTGATCACACAATCATTAGTGAGTTTTTCACGTCTGAATCAGAAATTCAATATCATTATTGTATCCTTCTAATACAATGAAAAATCCACATACAGAATATTAACTCATAGTATTTCTTAGGCAAGACATAAAATCATCTCAAATGAAATGGAACTTGACTTCCATACAAGTGCCATTTGAAACATCTTTTAACAAATATAAGAATTTATTTTCTTTTGATATCTTTCATATTCAAATATCACAATAAAATTTTCTGAATATAGAAGTAATTTTAACTTCTACTGAAATATCTCAAATTAATATAAAATATGTCATAATTCAATAATTTCTTCAGCCAAATTACTTAAGAGACCCAAAACAAGATAATTTTCAGTGCCAGAACTGCAATATGATTTTGATCTTCCAATATAAATTTTCACCACAAAAAATTTCAATTTCGTAAGGCTTCATTATAATTTTAACAAACAGTATTTCCTAAGTATTTCCTTCTTAGGAACATGATATGTAACTCTAGACACCACAGACCCCCAGATTTTCAAGAATTTTAGGTTAAGGAGATAATCTTTTCACAACTCATAAAGAGTTTTACTCTATAAATAACAAGTCAATAATATAGCTTCACCCTGAAGTTTATTTTTCTATTTAGCTATATCTTTAAATTCAGAAGAACATACATAGACGTACCACTAATTTTGATGTTCTAATGTGACCATTAAGCATTCGTCGATCGTTGTCATATATATGACAATTACGCTAAAACAAATTAGGCAAATAGAACTTACCTCACAAAAAAAATATATTTCATGTCTTAACTTTTCATGGTGGTAGACAGATTGACTTTACTTTCTCTGGAAAAAATAGATGGATGAAGAATCTTTTATACCGTCAGGTGAAAATTGAAAAAATGATCTTTAACAATTCATTAGTGGTGTACAATTGTGGACTCCTCATCCATAAAGAATACCTGTCATCTTCTTGCAACAATGGAAAAACAATAGAAACAATTGATGCAGCAGGTGTAGTAGCATCAATAATAATATTAGCATTGTTATTCTTAAGATTGTTGGAAAAATATTGGATTATGGAGAATAAGATTTAGTTTGAGATGTATCAAGGACACTGTCTTTAAGGATATTTCGCCCACACAGTGATATATAAAATTAGCGTATCCCCTAGGATTCAACAAGCTCTTCCAGTTATTAAACTGAGAACAAAACTAGCAGAAAACTCATGAAAGAAACCCAGCATATAGGAGGAAGAAGATGATTCAGAAAGTTGCATTAGAAAGTATGTCTTTAGCTCTTCAAAGCATGTTTATATAGGTGTTGCTTCAACGGCTAGTAACGGTTAGTTTGACTCTATTAATTGTAAAATAACCTACTAAATAATAAGTAGATGAAAATAATATTTTAAAGAGAAAAGTTTTCGCAAATCAAAATGAACATTACCTTTTGAGATATCACTAATTTTCCAACAAGAGGGACGTGGGGGAAAGAGTTTATATTTAGCAAACGAAATATATTTTCGTCATGCAAGTGAAACTATCAAGTTTACTGTATCACATTTTAGTGCATCTTCAAGTCATCAATAAGAAGCTAAATTATTTTTTCTTTTTCTACTTTTTTCTTTAAATTATGCCAAAAACAAGAAACATAGAGATTTAAGATAAGGACGTTCTAAGTCTCATCATTCCTACGTATTTGGCACCTTATCCACTTACCAAACCAATTTCTTTTTCTTTTCAATGGTCCGCCAAAACAGAAAATAAAATAAAATAAATAAGCGTCGCCCAACTTTGAATGTTCCACCCCAAAGGCCAAAAAAAAAAGTTAACAAATTTACGCACACCTTTTTTCTCATGTTTGTCAAAAAGGTTTCTCATAGCTTTATTGTGAGATAAAACCATATATAATTAACACTTTACCAATTAGTTTTTTTTGTTCTTCCAAAAAAGTAATCTTTCATCATTCCAATCTCATAGGCTCCTGTTGTGTTTTTTTTCCTGGCCTCTTGTTATATTTGCTATTGAATAATATAATATGATAGGAGTAATTATGGTTGTCACCATGATCTTTATAATAATTATGATTATTATGTGTCTTCTGACATCACTACTATACTTAACGTGCTTTTTGTTTCTACGTCGTGCTTTTAAAATATCTATGTTTGTTCATATGGAGTAAACTGATTTTGTAATTAAATATGTTGGATGCCTAAAATTAGGTTTTGGGATAGGTTTGAAAGACTTTCTGTTGGGGTGAGAACAAAGTCTCGCATTTGTAATTGAAAAGAATGGGAGCCTACATATAAGGTGTAGAGATCTCTTAATGGTATGAAACAGATAATATTAGATCATGTTAAGAGTATCTTTGGGTTGTTTTAGCCTAACAACTAGTATCCGAACACAAGTTCAGTGGGACGAGTATGACGGTGACAGAGTAATGATGCTAGACTCGATTTGGACGCGCATACAAAAAGAAGTTAGTTGCGGGATTCGGTTGCCATAAATACTTTAACAATGTGGGTGACACATAATGAATCTCAGAAATTAACCACATTAAGAGTATCTTTGAACTATTTTAGCCCAACACCTTCGATTTAAATTCCTGGATTCATGGGAGTTCAATGTAAAACTTTTTGCTGAAATAATTAACAGAACAGATAATCTGGACGCAATGTCAAAAACGAAAAAAGAATTAGCACATTAAGTTAAAACAAGTACGTACTAATTAATAGGCAGAGGCACAGCAGGACGGACAGTCTATTTTTCATGGTACGAGGCGTTTGCCTCAAGGCACGAAGCATATGACCAACGATTTATTTATTTTTTCAACATAATAATTTATATATATATATATATATCCCAATCGTTTTCTTTGTCTAGGCACAAAATATATGTACATAGTAACGTATTAGCCAACAGTTTCTTATTTATAGGATAATATTATATTTCATAAATTAGTAATAAAATATTAACAAGAAAATGTTCTGAAACTTAAAGCATTTGCTATAAAACGAACATTTCATCTATCGAGTCGTTAGCATTTGCTACTAAATTTTTCTTTCTTACTTCTTCTTTATTCGCTCTTCGTCCACCACGACCGCAATGCTCTATGGTTTATGATTTTATGTTTTCCTTTATGCTTTTCGTTGTCGACTTGTTTAATCAATTTATATCTTATTCCTAACATATATTACATGCAACACAATAGCATGTTGTTCAAGATCATAAGCACTACATGTTCCAGCGTTATGGTATTACAAAAAAGGAGTCGTTTGGTACGATGGATAAACAAATATAATCGTGGGATAAAAATTTAGTACCTTATCCTTTTTTTGGTTATTAATTCTGGGATAAGTTATCTCAGGATTAAAAATAGTATCGAGATAACTTATACTTGCCAGAAGTTGGAATAGTAATCTCAGGATAAGTTATATATCGCAGGATAAATCAGTAAAATTGACAATCACATGATTAATACGACATACTAAACAATTACAAAAAATAATAATGAAATATTTAATTCCAGCATAATTAATTCCAATTTAACTAATTCAAATATAACTAATCCAACTATAACTTGTCTTTAAACCAATTGATCCCAGTATTACATAAATGGCAGCGGGAGTAGTTTTATTTATTCTAGCTCGTTAAGTTACTCCAATTTTGAACTATAGGTTTAATATACATTTATTTCTCTTTAAAATGGTTATGTATACGGTCAAATTCGGGCTTACCCTTTCTGTGTGACTGATCGAGACTGGAGCGCGACAAGCCAAGGTTCAACCTCGATTTATATCGAACTATGATGCAAAGTTAAGTTGCCGAGCTCGTGGCCCTGAGAGCGATTAAGATCGAGACCGACCAAGATAGAGATCGAGGGAAGCTTATCGAGTTGAATAACAGAAAGATGAAATATCCGCAATCGGGCGAGGATCACGGCGCGAATCGCGGCACGTATCAAGAAGAGGCCGATTAATTAGTCAATCATGGGATTTCTTACCTCATATAGAATTGTACTTAGAGTAGAACTCCCATACTATATAATATAAAGAGGAGACTGATCATTTGTAATATCATCATATTCACGTAATACAAACCAATATACTGTCATTCTCTCGTTATCATTGTGTTGTTACTCTGTTCTTAAGCCAGTTGATACATATTTGGTTCAAGGGTGACCGAACTCGAGGGCCAAGACTGTTCAATTTGTGTGATTTGCATTTATTATTTAATTGTCTATTTCAATACTATTTTATTCTTCTTAATTTGTACCAAGTTATATTACGTATCCTTAAAATATCATATAAATTTAATTGTTATCCGATTTTAGGGTAAACAAGTTAATTGATCGACTCAAAGATATGTAACTTGAGTTGATCAAATTAAGAGGAGCCCTTTAATTCACTTTCACCTTTACTTCGCGCACTTGGAAAGACTTTTTCAGCTTCCATCTTGTCAATGATTTGTCGGTTTGTACTTTTATGTCAAAACATAGTTTAAATTAATTAAATTACAAATCTTTAGTATGTTAGTCTACTAGTGGACATTTAAAATACTTTTAATCCATTAATTTGGATAACCATTTTATATTTGTGGAATTGTCTACACTACTTAAGGATCCATTAGAAATCTACATGTCAAAAAATTATTATAAATGATCTTTCAGAGCTAGCGGTAATTAACTTTCCGCCTTGCTATATATATATGACACACATGATTAAGGTGTTTAACTCGAAGTTCTCTATTATGTCAAGAAAAGTCCATGTTTATCCGAAGGAAATTATTTTTCTAAGTTTATTTGTTGACATGTATCTTTTAGTATTTAAAAAAATAAAATGATTTGCCTAGGTAAGCTTTAGGAGCCGACCTTCAATTTTTTTCGTACGACTACTACGTTGAAAAGTGCATTGTGTTTACCCTCGAATCCGGATAACAATTGAATTTATATGGGGTTTTAAGGATCCGTGAACTAAAAGATACAAAAGGTTTTTAGGTTAAGGAAAATAAAGATAAAGACTCAACAATTGCTGTTAAAGTAAATAATCGCAGAATATAATATTGCTTAGAACAGTTGTGCTTGATGATCCTCAAGAATTTAGAGAGATCCCCCTTTATACATTCTGATTAAGGGTAAAAATAAGGTAGGTCAATTGATTACATCGTGGATCCCTGTAATTACGCCTTAATGGCCTGAAGTGGTTGAGAAAATCACGTTTGGGCGAGATATCCGGCGACGCTTGGTTATCCGTTACGAGTCCGGCTTCCGACCTTGTGTGTTTCTCCATCCGGTGGTGACTCCTATCGAGCTCTGTAACGGTCTCGAAATGACTCGACCTCGGTTGTAGACGTGGCCGTCGTTCTACCTTGCATCCAGGTCGGGTTCGATGGCCCCGATTTGCTCCGGTCCGGACCCAACCCGGTCGGGCTCAAGCAAAAAAGGGTATCACCTAATACAGATAGTCCCCTCGTTTATTAGAGAGTAATGATAATAAACGATATGACCGGTGACGTGATGCCCGTGACGTATGGCCATACGCCAGGTGAAAAAGCCATCGAGTGCTCTGACCACGCCTGCTGCAGGCATTTAATGCTTCTCTTAATTATCTGTCGCTTCGTGTCTGTGGCTTCGCGATTCGTGCCACCGCCTCATGGAAAAAGTATAAACGACCCTTCCAGGTTCAGCATTTCCTATCTTTCTCAAATTCTGCGTTGGTTGTATTTTCTTTTCATCTCTTCGTAAAGCTTTAAGAAATGGCGAAAACTTCACAAAGTGTTCCTTCTAGACCAAGCNCATCCGGGAACCGGCATCTATCGGGTTTTCGAGCCCGGGCATTCCATTGTTTCCTGTCTGCTGTTCAAGTTCGTTGTTAATTGATTGTGCCATTCTATGAGTTGGTAATTTGAATGTAAGATGGACTCTTTTGCAAAGAACCAGTGTATTGTGATGCGTCAAGAAAGAGTATCAAAGAGCTCACCAATATCCTTAGCCCCACGGTGGGCGCCAAACTGTTTACCCTCGAATCCGGATAACAATTGAATTTATATGGGGTTTTAAGGATCCGTGAACTAAAAGATACAAAAGGTTTTTAGGTTAAGGAAAATAAAGATAAAGACTCAACAATTGCTGTTAAAGTAAATAATCGCAGAATATAATATTGCTTAGAACAGTTGTGCTTGATGATCCTCAAGAATTTAGAGAGATCCCCCTTTATACATTCTGATTAAGGGTAAAAATAAGGTAGGTCAATTGATTACATCGTGGATCCCTGTAATTACGCCTTAATGGCCTGAAGTGGTTGAGAAAATCACGTTTGGGCGAGATATCCGGCGACGCTTGGTTATCCGTTACGAGTCCGGCTTCCGACCTTGTGTGTTTCTCCATCCGGTGGTGACTCCTATCGAGCTCTGTAACGGTCTCGAAATGACTCGACCTCGGTTGTAGACGTGGCCGTCGTTCTACCTTGCATCCAGGTCGGGTTCGATGGCCCCGATTTGCTCCGGTCCGGACCCAACCCGGTCGGGCTCAAGCAAAAAAGGGTATCACCTAATACACATTGCATAAAACATGTTGTTAAAATTCAGAGAAAAAAGTTATATTTTTTTGCAAGGGAACTACAACTATCCAACCAGATATTCATTTTATGTTAGTATTTTGTATTCGAAAATATATTCAAAACTAAAAACGATTTAAAATCATAAATGTAGAAGAATAGAATTAATTTGAGATCACTGAATTCACAGTGTTTCTTTAAGGAACTTAATCCCTTCCTAGTACCCGAGGTTTATGATTATTTCCTTCCAGGATAGAACGGATTACCCTTACTGGTGTAGCGGTACTTCAAACCTAGTGACCAACGAACTCAAAGATCAGTAGTAAATCACACATACTGCTTTCTTTCTGTTTAAAATAATGCAGCATGAAGAATGAGAAGTCAGAATTTTCGTAAGGAAAATCTAAGGGAGAGTTCATGTATTTATAGCCAAAACGTTGGGTAATGCCGAAGAGTTGCAACTCTTCATGTAAGGCTGCAACTCAAAACGGCTGTTTTATAAAACGGCCATTTATGCAAACTGCCAAATTCAAATTATAACGGGGAAATTAAAACATTAGAAAATTAAATTATTGTTATAGAAGCTGTCTAACTTGGATTAAATAATATTGCGTTAATATTAACAAATAAATTTGGTCCAAAAAATCAATCAATCAAATCATTTGACAAAGTCGAAGTCGAAGCCGAAGCCGAGCCGAGCAAGTGACGGCGACGACGGCGCGATGCTTGCTTCTTATCAACTCTTTAAGAGCTAGAAGAAGTGCAACTGTATATATACTCATCAAACGCTTTTCTTCCTCCAATATGGGACAATGCCCCTTTGTCAAAGAGGGAAATTCAAGAAAAAAAAAATTATTTTCCCTCCATTTCTCATTCACTCTATTTTAAGCTCTAAGAAGCTAAAACCCAACAATCCCAACATGAATGAGGAATGACTATATCACGAAAATATGCATGAAAAACTGTGTGATTTACACCCAACATTTTACAGATAGTCTTTGTCAAAAATATTTCTCCAAGAAATTTCGAAAGTTTGTCAAACGCAACAAAGAGCTCGTTTGGTCAATCTGTCAAAAAATACTTATTTTAGAAAGTGCTTTTCGGAAAAATACTTTTGTAAAGTAGCAATTTGTGTTTGGCCAATTCATTTGAGTAGTGCTTCTTACAAGCAAATTGTGTTTGACCAATCTTTTCAAAAAGTACTTTTGAGTACAAATTGCGTCAAATACTAGTAAAGATTCAATTTGCAATTAGTATTATCTAAAAGGGAGAAATATATATATATATATATATATATATATAAATTCAATTAAAATATACAATATAAAGTAAAAATATAGATTAAAATTTAATTAATATAAAATATATTTATTCTAAAGCAATAATATTGGGCACCTAACATTACTTATTGTTTACAAAATGATTTGTATGTATCACAACACATCATTCGTTATAAATTAAAAGTCTACTCTTATTACTCACCGGATAAAAGAGACCTATTTATGATATAGAGAATATTCAAAAGAGGAATAGAAGAAAGAGAATAAAAATATGATAGAAAACAAAAAACGAGAAGAAAGGTATGGTAGAACAAAAAGAAAAGGAAAAGGTTAGATTAGTGCTGGATAGTTTAAAAAATATAAATTTATTATATGGATATTTTTGTCTTGAACAAATTAATTTTTTGTTTTTGCTTCTTGGAAGAAACTAGAATTTGTAGTTCTTTCCAAAGCAAAAAAAGTCTTCCGCTCAAAAACACTTTATCATTTTGGCAAATATCTTAAATTTTTTAAAAATACTTTTGGCCTCCTAGAAGCTTGGCCGAATAGGCTCTAATTTTGGCGGCAATGAATAAGCAACTGCTATATAGAAGAAGAAATTGATCTGTATTATTTGGGATTTTTAGTTTTTTTTTTTTTAAATGTGGCTATATTATACATCTAAAACATCTTCACGGACAAGAACCCAAATAACAGGATTAAATTTAAAATTGAGAAAAAGGGAGAGAAAAAAGGTATTTTCTCTAGGCTTCGCAGTTTTACTCTCAAAAGGAGATTAGGCCTCAATCCCTCTTCACCCCACGTTGGCTTCAAAAAGCTGGAAAAAAGTGACAAAAGAAAGAAACTGAACCTCTGGTAAATCTTGAATTGTAACGTGAAAAAAATACAAGGTAAAAACTGAGACGTCGGCGTAAGTGAATCATTAGAATATAAAATGATTTAAATTTTATATATTGAATGTGTAAAAAAAAAATTATGCTATTAGTGTATTTTAATTTGTGATAACAATTTGATTATCATTTTAACCAAGTTACTAAATAATATGTATTCAAAAAAAAAAAAAAAAATTAAAACTCATTTGCCATGGAAATAGACAGCCATGTCATAGATCCAACTCTTTGAGATTAGACAAAGACCTTTTTCCTTAATAGTCAGAACAACATCTAAAATAGTCCAAATATTTGGGATTGCCTATCACTTGGTGCCAAATAAAATAATCTAACTTATACAGTAGTAGCTGTTTTCTTTTGAATGAAGAAAGTGTGAGAAGGGTATACTTGTCAAGTGGACTAAAGGGTGACCTCTTTGAAAAGACAACAAATTAAAGTAGTATAGGGGTAAACCAAATTTAAAGAACCTATGAGGCAAGAAAATTAAGATGACTAGACAAAGTCATTCAAAAACCTGTCCACAATTAATAAGAAACCAAAGGCAACTTATTTTTGCTCCCCCCAAAAAAATATTACTAAAAAAAAAAAAAAAAAAAATTCAAGCAAGTAAAGAAAAGAATTGTCAAACCTATATAGATGCCTATATATACCTCCCTTCACATATCTTTCTTCCCTCCCCTTAATTCTCTACTCTCTTCTCTACTAAGAAACACAAGTACTCTCCATCTTTATTTAATTTCTTTTGTTTACTTGTACCATGGATGGCCTTTTGAGAAGAACTTCTTTCTTGCAAATTCTTGTAACATTCTTTCTCCTTTTATTAGGTATGTATACTTTACAATTCTTTCTTTCCTTTAATTTCCAAGAAAGTTTAGATTAGCTATTTCTTGATTAATACCATCATTATGATTAATTACTAAGATTGAATTATTATTGTAACAGGTTTGAACATTATTAAAGAAGTAGATTCACTTGGGATTAATTATGGTCAAGTTGCAAACAACTTACCAACACCAGAAAAAGTTCTTCAACTTTTGCATGCTCTCAAGATAACAAAGGCAAGAATTTATGATACAAATCCTCTCGTCTTGACAGCATTTGCCAACTCCAACATAGAGCTAATTGTGACAGTGGAAAATCAAATGCTAGCCACATTAGGTGATCAGCAACAAGCCCTTCAATGGGTAACTACTCATATTAGGCCATATTTTCCAGCCACAAACATCACAGGAATCGCGGTAGGGAACGAGATTTTCACAGATGAAGATACATCTTTAATGACATATCTTGTGCCAGCAATGGTTAACATTCATTCAGCACTTATTAAAACAGGACTTAGCCAATATATTCAAGTCTCTTCTCCTAATTCACTAGCAGTTTTAGCAAATTCTTATCCACCTTCAGCTGGTTCTTTTAGGACTGATCTTAATGGTATTATGCAACAATTCTTGCAATTCTTGGTTACAACAAGAGCACCTTTTTGGATCAATGCATATCCTTATTTTGCATACAAAGACAATCCCAACAAAATCTCCTTAGACTATGTGTTATTCAATTCCAATCAAGGAATGATTGATCCTTACACAAGACTACATTATGACAACATGTTGTATGCACAAGTGGATGCAGCAATATTTGCTATAGCAAGAATGGGATTTAATGGTTTAGAAGTTAAGATTTCTGAGACAGGTTGGCCATCTAAAGGTGACCCTAATGAAATTGGTGCAACCTTTCAAAATGCAGCTATTTATAATAGGAATATTTTGAGAAGGCAATTGCTAAATGAAGGGACACCTTTGAGACCTAATGTTAGATTGGATATTTATGTGTTTGCTCTATTCAATGAAGACCAAAAGCCAGGACCAACTTCTGAGAGAAATTATGGTTTGTTTCAACCTGATGGAACTATGGCTTATAATGTTGGGCTATTATCAACTACTTCTACAACAACTTCTTCAACTAATTCAGAGCCAGCATCTGCTTCCAGTTTCCTTGCTTCCTCTGCTCCCCCTATGGTAAAACCATAGATTTTAATTAATTGATATTGATCATATATATTAGACACCGTAAAGTTCTTGTCATGTGACCAGAGGAGGTCATGGGTTCGAGCCGTGGAAATAGCCTCTTGCAGAAATGCAGGATAAGGCTGCGTACAATAGACCCTTGTGGTCTGGCCCTTCCTTGGACCCCGCACATAGCGGAAGCTTAGTGCACCGGGCTAAGTTTTTATCATATATATTAGATGATTCTTATAAGGTTTGACTTTTTTATTTAATGTGGTGTTCTTATTGCATATATTATTTTCTAACAGGTGAAACAAGTGAGATATCAAAGCTTGGCCAATTGGATGATTTTAGGGTATTTTTGTTGGCTTTGCAAGCGCTAATTAATGAGGTGAAGGCTACAATTAAGGCTAAAATGGAGTACTTGGCTGTAAATATATTGGCATCATTTAGACACTTCAACTGAGGCAATGACCTATTAGCCACCCCGGATGCATGTGCATGCGTCAAGAATGGACCTCACAGCGACTGATATCGAAAATTAGACACAAAGAGCTTTCATGTTAAAAAAAAAATTGAAAAACGATCTAGTTTCTCGCTTCATAGAAAAAGTATATATATAGTCGCTGTCATTTGTTGTATAATCGTGATTGATGATTCGAAAGAATAAAGTAGCTGATCATTCTTTGCTAGGGAATTGACAAAATTCATTTTGTTATGATCTTATTGTGCAGAGGATATATTTACTTGAAATGGAAAGGGCTTATACAACCCTTTCTTTTTAACATTGTAATGTAATACTATATCTATAATCGTCTCATTGTTCAGATTATAAAGGTTACGTCTTTGGACGTGGACTCCACAACTATTCCTACATGTTTTTATTTTATTTTACAGTAACACTATCAATTCAGTTTCACATCGCATGGCTATTTAATATGGAAAACGTTGCCCACCAAGAATTAATTTCTCTATTCCAATCCAAACTTGTTTAATTAATAATAAAGTAAGCTCATTCCATCCACCATATCTCTGAATGGTAATATTGGTACATGTTGAATAAGAAATATTGGTTCTTTACTTCTTTCTAGCCCTTTTTCCTGTATCATGCATTTCTTTCTTGATATAAGAATGTTTTAAATAAATATAATGCGACAAAAGGGCAAAGGAAACCGTTGTTTTCTTTTTAAATTTTTAAATATATATAATCTTCTAGCTAGGCCAACCTTTATTCCCTGGCATAAACCGTCAGCATATATAGTGTCTGCCATCCTTTTCTTAAAGGTGCATGCTTTAGACTTTCAATGTTGAAATATGAAACAAATTAGTAAACGTCTTTACGAATTTATATTCAATGTTCTTTTTTTTATATAAAAGAATGGCCAGTACAAAACTTTGTCATCCATTTGTTATCACCTAACATGATGCACATGAAACCCACCTCTAAAACAATCACAAAATAAAGAAAAAAAAAAAAAAGGGAATCCAAAAATAAGAATCATTCTAAGGATCCACCTTCATCATTCGCCGAAAAAGGGAACACCTTTTGAAAATTTTAGTAAAATGCTGAAGTGATTCTATTACTAGGTAAAAAAATAAATAAATAGGAATTCACTACTTGTTCATATATGTATATTAGCCATCAGCTAACATAAAGCACATGAAATCCAACACTAGTTCCCCCCCCCCCCACCACCACCCCCCACACCTCCCTGAACAATAACGAAAGGAAAAAATAAAAATAAAAAAGATGCAGGATAAGGTTGCGTACAATAAACCCTTGTGCTCCGGCTTTTTCCCGAACCCACCGTGGCTGCCCCTATCTTCTTTACTTTAGTATTTTTAAACATGTTTCGAAAATGCTTTTCTTGAGCCGAAAGGTCTATCGGAAATAATCTTTCCATCTCACATAAAGAAGGGTAAGGTCTACAGACACTCTTGTCCTCCCTAAACCCTACCTGTGGGATCAAAGTTTTACGATTGGAGCAAAGTTATAACATGGCATTTCTTTTTAACTCTGTAACATTCTAGCAGATATCAAGTAGAAGGCAACAAATGAGATTGCTTTTTAGCAACCAAACAAAATAGACATAGTCGGAAAGTTGCTTAAGACCCCATTTACACGTAGGTTATCATGTGCATTTGCCGTCTTTGATGATAAGTTGCTTATAGTAGGCATTGTTTTCTCTTTGCAGAGTTGGCATATCAGGAGATCCTGTTTCTTATAGCATATGTCCACTTTTAGCTTTCAAATCATGTCTAACGGTTCAAGAAATTCTTAGGTGCATGCTCTTTGCATATTCCTTGGAACTTGAATATTTCAACCTTGTCTTCGAAGATTCTACATCTGGTAGCTTTTACTTGTTTAATTTATTTTATTTTTCTGATAGAAGTTGCAATGGAGAAGAAGCGGTGCTTCGAATTCATTATTAATTATTTTAGAATACTCATCAATATTAAATAGAGATGCCTGCAGTTAATTTGAGCGCTCGTATGGATTACTTAAGAACTTGGTTCTTCACCGTGTTCCTTAAGCGTAAAATAAATAAGCAATAAAATGAACACATCGATTTTTATGTGGAAAATCACCCAGCTCAAAAGGTGCAAAAACCACGACCTACCACGTAGGATTTTCAACTCCAACTCCACTAGAACAATGAGCCAAAATGTATCAATTACAAGACTGTAATTAAATACTCTCCAGTACTCCTACTACTCCTATTTGATTCACAAGTTACTCTAACTTGTAAAGCAAAATACTTACTCCAACTCACTAATTGTTTATGACACTTGATTACAACTCAATTTCCTAAAACACGTTCACTAAACTGACTCAGGAAGAATACAATGCAAGTACTCGACTCGAGTAAACGACTTATGACTCTTTAGTTGATGTGTGAAAGGATGTATCAGAAGTCCAAAGTTGATCACATTTAAACGCTTCAACTAAAGATCTTCTAGGAGTCCTATTCACAGTCAGCTTTCCTCTTTGATAGGACTCCTACTGTTCCAAAGATTCCACAAGCTTTGGGACTTTTGTCTCTGACTGAATTATCCGTATTTTCTTGAGCAATGACCCTTATCACTTAAAAGCAACTTTCTTCCACCAAACTCGAACCTGTGTAATTTTGAGATAAAGTTACTATTTTGTACAGACGTACAAATATCAACATGAGGAGCTGATCCTTTCTCCTGAGGAGCTGGTTCTTCAGAATAATTAAGCAGCTACGTTGAGGACCTAGTTCTTTGAACATTTAGTCATGCTTTGTTAATCATCAAAACTTCAATACTTAACAAATTTCCCCTTTTTGATGATAAGAAACTTTGTACACAACAGAACCAGGTAATCATATCAAAGAACCAAATAATCAGAACAAGTGACAATTACTATTTACAGACATGTATGTTCACAACTCACAACCTTCCAACATTATCTTTTATTTCCCTTTTTGGCATCATCGAAAACACAAAAAAATGTTAGACATTAAGAACAGAAAGATTCAAGGCCAAACAGGCTACATCACAAGCTTAAGAAATATCAAGACAAATAGACTAGGCTAATGATCCAATATAGTATAAAGTAGTAAAGCAGAGGACATTGGGAAGGAACAGGTTCATGGGTGAGAAGCAGAGGGGGTCAAGCTTTCACAAGGGTGGCAGTCTGTTGGACATGAGCCTCCTATCTTTTCTGAGCTCTTCTCTGAATTGCTTTGTTTCCTTTCCCAGCTTATTATTGTCTTCACGAAGCTTGGCATTCTCTTCAATAGCCAACTCTAATCTCTTGCTGAGCTCTGCAGCCCTACTGCTCCCAAGTAGAATAGCAGATCTTATGGGTCCTCTACCTTGATCTCTTTATACCCATACTTCTTGAGGGTAACACCATCTAAAATGTCATTATGGTTCCCAAACTTAAGCTCAGGTAAGGCGCTGTTGAGCTTGTCAAACAACTCAGTCAACATGAAACCATAAGGCATAGCATGCTTAGGTTTGGAAGTGTTTGCAGCTCTTTCCATGTGCTGAATCATCAGGCTAGGAAGATTGATAGGTCTACCAGTGTCAAGCATCTCCATCACAGCCATGTCCAGCAGAGTAGCTTCATGCCTTCTCTCAGACCTCTGAAGAATGCAGGAATTGACAAATGAAACAATAATTTGTGGAAGGGATTCACATCAGTCTTGTACACTTTCTGGGGAGCATGTAGTTCAAACTTTTGGGAGAACTTCCTTGTGACCACAATGCCAGTGTCAACATCATTGTCTACGGCTAGTCACTTTTTCTTCAAGTAATTGTCAAATCCTAAGGAAGAGATATTCAGAAGCATCCCCAGCTCCTCAGTATCAAACTACATGTCAAAACACCCTACTTTACTCTTGACTACCTTCCCATCAAAGTTGAAATTTGCTTAGAACTCCACCACAGCAGGAACACATACTGGGGAAAAGCTTTGACAAACATGTGATTCCACCCCTGTAGCTCAAGTTTTTCAACCAGTTGAGCCATCTCCTTCTCATCAGTGTTCGCAAGAATCTTCCCCTTTAGCACTTTTCTGTTCCTGAACTTTGTGAGTCGATCATCTGCAGTTGGCACATTCTTTCTTGTCCTACCCCTACTGGCTCTTGCAGAAGGGGTAGCAGGTTTTGTAACTTTGGCACCCTTTCTCTTTGGTGTAGAAGACTTATCTGCCACGGCAGAGTCATACTTATCTTCTCTATCCACCTCAACAATAGGTTCCACAATAGAGACCTTCTTCTTTGGCTTCTTTGCACTTCTAGACTCCTTAATGATTTGTGCATCAAAAACCTTTGTTTTACTCCTTGTAAGAGGAGTTCTGGCAGGAAGAGCCACTCTTTTCCTTGTTGAGACTGCTGGCTCTGTAGATTTCACAGGGGTCTTCCTAGGTTTCTTCCCTACCTCGGATAGTGGCACATCATCTTCATCACTGCTAACTTCTTCATCTCCATTGAAAGAAGTTAACAGAGACCCAGGTTCTTGAGCCCTTGTCTCTTCACCAGTTTCTTCTGAAAGGGCTATGACAGTGTTCCCAATGGTCATGGAACCTTCAGATTCCTCACTCACATTCTCATCTTCTTCCTCACTCTCTTCATCACCTCCTTCACTCTCACTTACCTTTTCTTGATCCTCACCCTCACTTTCAGAGTCGTCCTCTTCTTCACTATGATTTTCTTCTTCTGCAGAATCATTTACTTGTTCACCTGTCTTATCATCTGTATCACTCTCCTTCTCATCTCCAGTTGCTCCCTCATTCTCACTCTTTTCTTCTTCATTGGATATGTTTTGAGCATCATGCTCCTTATGACTGTTCATAACTTCTTCTTCTTTTTTACCTCCATCATCTTCCTCATCCTCAGCCCAACTGAAAGAAAGGCCATCAGAAGGCTCATTTTGCAATGGTTCTTTACTTCCTTCCCCCTCAACCACAGGCTCCACAGAAGTTGTATCTACCTCCTTCCCAGATCACCTACACCCTTTTCTACAGTGAGTTTCTCCACTTGTGGCTTCTCACCTTTGGGTGGGAGAGTATCTAGGGGTGCATCATCTATAGCAGATACCAAAACATCTAATTTAGAAGGAGGATATTGTACCTGATCAGTAGTGACTGGCACTGATCCCCCCTGAACCACAGATTCCTTGGCTACAGTGTCACCCTACGTAGCAACATCAGGCACTTTATTGACAAATTTTCTTGGAGTGGCCTTGACCTTTGTTGACTTAGAGGTATTTTTTGCAGTAAGCTTAGGTGCATGGGTGGTTGGTTTTGGCGTAGGGGATACAGTGGAGGTGGGAATGATAGGAACAAAGGAACATGGGATAATGATATAGGTATAGTGGAGGATACCGAAAGAGAAGGAACATGTGTGGGTGTGGGTTCCCTTGATGACTTGGCATTTTTCTTCGATTTGGTCTTCATGATTTTGGGTTCTGCTTCACCCTTGGTTGATGATTTGGCTTTAGATGGTGTTTGATTAGATTTAGGCATGGTGATCATATGAGAGACTCGAAGAAGAGAAAGAGAGAATTAGTTCTTGATAATTGCTTTTTATTCTTGCTTAGGGTTTGAGAGAAATAGTGAGGTTTGAGAAGCAGATCATAAGAGCCTTTTAAAGACGTTACTCCTAATTTGACTGGAAGAGAGAATGTGACCGAATTTGAGTTCTAACGGGACTCTTATAACAGTTACTTTGACTGTTAGGATTTCAGGAGTAATTGAACTCTAATTGCACTAGGGTTCCCCTTACTCTTTGACTAGAAGACGACTGGAAGTGATTCCAACAAAATTAGAAATCTGAGTATAGCAATAATTTTATGATATAAGTTCTAGTGACTTAAGATAGTATGGCACGTACCTGAGTCAAAGAATCAACTCCTTGTTTGTTTATGCAATAAAGCTTCAGCACTTCATATTAGTATCATGCAACACAGTTATCAACCAGATTTTCCAAGCAAGTGTGTGAGCTTAATACAAGCACAAAGCTGAATCAAACACATTGTGCTTAATTATCTACATCTAATTATGCCTTTTCTAGCCAATCATTGGGATTCAACTTAGTGGGAAGAGTTGATTAGACCTAGTTCTAGTCTATTCCTTTCAAAGTGATCCCTACTAAGAGCATAAGTAAAAATATCAGCAATTTGATCTTCAATTTTACAAAAGTTAATTGGGATATTCCCCTTTTCAACATTGTCTCTGAGAAAGTGATGTCTAATGTCAATGTGCTTGGTTCTCTTGTACTGACATGGATTTTTAGCAATGTTTATGGAACTGGTTATCACAGAAAATGGGAACACAATTAACAAATATACCAGAGTCCCTTAACTGTTGTCTTATCTATAGCGATTGAGCACAACAGGATGTTGCTACCACATATTCAGCCTTATCTATAGATAAGGCCACTAAGTTTTGCTTCTTGGTTCCCCAAGACACCAGACAAGAATCTATAAAATGAGCTGTTCCTGAAGTGCTTTTCCTGTCAACATGAAAGCCTGCATAGTGCACCACCATAACAAACTAGATCAAAACTATACCCTCTAGGATACCATAGATAGAGGTCAGGGGTCCCCTTGAGATATCTTAGTATCCTTTTGACATTCTTTAGGTGAGATTCCTTGGGATTTGCCTGAAATCTTGCACATAATCCCATACTGAACACTATAGCAGGCATGCTTGCTGTGAGGTACAACAGTCACCTAATCATTCCTCTATATAGTTTATGTTCGACACTTTTCCCTTCTTCATCAAGGTCCAGCTTTGTTGCAGTTGCAATGAGTGTGTCAATGGACTTTGAGGAATCCACGCTGAACTTCTTTAGTAGTTCTTTGATATATTTCTGTTGATGTATCATGGTTCCAGTAGGTGTTTTCTTGATTTGAAGCCCCAAAAAGAAGTTCAATTTACCCATCATGCTTATTTCAAACTCATTTCCCATCATCTCAGCAAATTCCTTGCACATTACTTTATTGGTAGCCCCAAAGATAATGCCATCCACATACACTTGCACAATTAGAATATTCTTCCCTCTGCTCCTTAGAAATAGAGTGTTGTCCACCTTTCCTCTTACAAAGTTGTTGGCTAAGAGGGATTTTGAGAGCCTTTCATACCAAGCTCCTCGAGCATGTTTCAGTCCATAAAGAGTTTTATCCAGTTTGAACACATAGTCAGGAAATTCTTCACTTTCAAATCTAGGAGGTTGTTTGACAAACACTTCCTCCTTCAACTAACCATTCAAAAAGGCACTCTTTACATTCATCTATTATAAAGTGAACTCCATGTGGGAGCAAAGGCTATCAGCATTCTTATAGACTCCATTCTAGCTACATGTAAAAACATATCATCATAGTCAATGCCCTCGTCTTGATTGTATCCCTGAACCACCAGTCTGGTCTTGTTTCTTGTGATATTTCCTTGTTCATCCAACTTGTTTCTGAACACCCATCTGGTACCTATGATAGTTTTGCTCTTGGGTTTATGTACTAGGTGATAAACCTTGCTTCTCTCAAACTGATTTAGCTCCCCTTGCATGGCTATGATTCAACCTGGATCCTTTAGAGCTTCTTTGATGGTCTTAGGTTCAACCTTTGAGAGGAATGTTGTGAGTGCGCATAGATTTCTTAGAGAAGATATGGTTTGCACCCCTGCATTTGGATTAGAGATGATATTCTCAAGAGGATGTGAGCTTTGATGCTTCCATGATCTGATCTGTATACCCAGAGAAAATTTACCCGAGGAGTGACCTAAAGGAGTAGGTTCAGTAGGTGTGGCTTCATTAGTTTGGTCAGCAGTTAGAGTAGTTCTTTCTTCTTCTTATTCCTTATGATCACTGTCAATTTCCTTGTGGTTTTCATATCCATCTTCATACTGAGGTTCAGATTCCTTTGTATCTCCATCACCAGTGAATCCTATGTCATAATCTTTATCATGCAGACCTTTCTCAAGCCAAATTGTTAGATTTATAAAACATAACATGAATATTTTCTTCCACACACATAGTTCTTTTATTAAAAGCCTTATAGGCCTTACTATGTGGAGAGTAACCCAAGAAAACTCCCTCATCACTTTTGTCATCAAACTTACCTAGAGCTTCTTTCCCATTATTATTCACAAAACATTTGCACCCAAAAGCTCTCAGGTGAGTGATGTTGGGTTTTCTTCCTCGAAGTAACTGATAGGGAGTTTTCTCAAGAATGGGTCTGCCAGGCATCTATTTAGCATGTAGCAAGCAGTATTGATTGCCTCATCCCAAAAACTCTTAGGCAGTCCACTACCAATCAACATGGTCCTCTCTATGTCTTCTAAGGATCTATTCTTTCTTTCTTAACCCCATTTTGTTGTGGAGTTTTAGGTGCAGAAAAATTATGGTCACTACCATGTGAGCCACAAAACTCAAGGAATTATAAATTTTCAAATTCAGTTCCATGGTCAGTTCTTATACTTAATACACTTCACCCTAGCTTTTATTAAATCATTCGGACAAATACACAGAAAACATCAAAGGTTTCATATTTGATCCCAAAAACAAAGTCCAGGTATACCTGGAGAAGTCATCAACAATCACAAACGCATACCTCTTACCTCCTCGGCTCCTTATTCTCATTGGTCCACATAGGTCCATGTGAAGGAGTTCCAGAGGTTTAGAAGTACTTACAAAATTTTTAAATTTAAAGGATGACCTTACATGTTTCGCTCTAACAAAGGCATCACACACCTTGTCAGAGGTGAACTCAATTTTAGGTAGCCCAAGGACTAAGTCCTTTGCTGCCAACTTGTTGAGTTGAGAGAGACTGGCATGTCCCTGTCTTCTATGCCATAGCAGTGGATCATCTTCCACTACACTCAAACATGTGTGCTCACTCTGGGAAAGTGACATAAGAGATATCTTGCAGACATTGTTATGTCTCTTACCCTTTAACACAATTTCATCAGTATCAAGCTTAGTGATAGTTCAAATTTTGGAATTGAATTTTACCTCATTTCCTTTGTCGCACATTTGAGAGATGCTATTGTGCTTAAGACCTACCACATAATACACATCTTCTATAGCATGAGAGAGCAACTTTCCAATACCTGTTATCTGCCCCTTTTTCCCATTTCCAAATGACACACTCCCTCCTCGAAAGGTTGTCAGTGAGAGAAAGTTTTTCTTTTTTCCAGTCATATGTCTTGAGCATCCACTGTCTAGATAACAGTCCTGATTGTTTCCTCTCACCTTAGCCTGCACTAAAATTCACAAGTTAGTTTTGGGAACCCAGACAGGCTTGGGTCCCTTTTTGTTGGAAAAAGGATGAATCAGATCCCTTCTTGCCCAGAAGGGGAGAGGATTAGAAGATACTTTCTTTTAACCTTAATCCACTTAGTATGGATGAGAAGGATTAACCTTTGGCTCCTCTTCCTTCTTCACATTTTTAGCAATACCAAAGGTGCTTCTAAACTGAGCATGAATTAAGGCAGGACAAGTGTCTCTAAGTGTCCTACTCTTCCACAATGAGTGCACATGTTATTATCAGAAATTCCTACATACTTTGGGTCAAACTTAGGGACAAGTTTTCTGTAGCCAATTCCAGATCTGTTAGAGCTCCAATTTTCATTCAGTCAATTTAAGGCATCAGAAGATCTATGCCATTTGCTTAGTCTAGAGAGTTCATAATTAGCTTTTTCTAGGTTTTCCTACAGTACTTTATTTCTACATTCAGCATCACAAAAATTATCTTTAGCAATTTTTTATTCTTATTCAAGCTTAATCCTGCAGATCACTCATTTTTCCTTTGTCATGTATATCAGAAGACTTCTCATTCTTAGAAGCAAGCTCAAGAACCTGGTTCTTAAGGTCTTTGACCTGTTTCTCTAAACTAGCTTTGTCAGATTCAAGCTCTTAGATATCAAGTTTGACACAAGAAAAGGTTGCTTATTAGCTCATCATTTCTAGTACTCATTTTATCCATTTCATTCATTAAGGTCACAATTATAGCGATCAGTTGTTTTTTGGACATAGCATGAATGTTCACTTTCAAGTCAGATATAATTACCTAGTTTTCTTCATCTTCAGTTTCTTAATCACTCATGGTCATCATCCCTATCACTTCTTCCTCTGTTTTAGATTCTTCAATCGCCATCAAGGCTACTTCGATGTTTTCCTTTCCAAAGTCAGTTTCCAAGGTCCTCCATATATCATGAGCAGAGATGCAAGAGGACACTCTGTAGAGAGTATTTCTAGACAAGATTCTGTAGAGGAGGTCCTTTGCTTTAGCATTTTTCTCAACTAGCTGACGGTCTTCCTCATTGTATTCCTCCTCTCTTTTGTTGCACTTGTTACCTTCACTATCCATTTTGGTTGGAAGAATTGGTCCATGACTGACAATTACGCATAGGTAAAAGTTAGTAGCCTGAAGAAATGTTTCCATATGCAACTTCCATTCATCATAGTGGTGTTCATCAAACAAAGGAGGTCTTCCAATGTGCATTCCAAGCTGTACTGGGGTTCTGTCTCCATAGCTTGGTGTTCATCAATCACACATAGAGACTTATAACTTCATCCTCCTTTTGTTCCTCTTGATCACTTCCACTGTCCTCATATGCTGCCAAGAATGCCTGCTTCATTGCTTCAATAAATCCTTTGCCTAGGATATTTTCTTTATTGAAGAACCCTTTTCTCCCATCTTCTCCCATTTTCAGCTCGTTCTTTCCTTCGCCCAATTTCCCACATTGGGCAATCCTTGACCATGTGATCTAGCTTGCCCCGCTTGTAGCACCCATCATAGTTAGCTTTGTCGATCTGCTTGGTCTTACTACTGGTCTCTCTCTTGGATGCACTTTTGGAATTCGTATGAACCTCTTGAAATTGGCAAACATTGCTAGATTAGGATCATCATAGTCAGATTCATTATCCTCAGATGTTTAAGAACCAAGGCCTTATACTTTTTGGTTCTTCCTTGTACAGTTCTATCTTTCTCATTTCATGAGTTTTTATGTTACCAACCAACTCATCAAGTGAGATATTGTCCAATTCCTTGGCTTCCTGGATTGTAGTGACTTTTGATTCCCATGAAGCTGGAAGGATTTTTAGAACTTTGCTAACCGACTCTTCTGAGAAAAACACATTTCAAGTGATTTTAGTTCATTGGTTATTATAGTGAACCTAGTCATCATATCCTGTATGGACTCAGACTCCTTCATGGAGAAAAGCTCATAGTTCCTCATGAGTAGCTCAATCCTTGATCTCTTTACTTGGTTTGTTTCTTCATGAGCAATTTGGAGTGCATCCCATATCTGCTTTGCATTAGAGCACATAGAAATTCTATTGTACTCATCAGGACCAAGTTCACAGATAATGATTTACTTAGTCTTTGCATTCTTCTCCATTGTGAGAACGTAATTTTTGCCCTATGAAAATACTCCTACAAAATCCACAAAAATAGTTTTCTAGTTATTTTTGATTTTTGTAGCATTTCTAGGAATTGCTCTTTATTTGTTTGTTTGCATTTAGTTGCATATTTAATATCTTAAAATCATAGAAAAACCATAATAAAAATTCAAATCTTCATTCCATATCAATTTTAGGTTTAAATGCATTTTAGAAATTAATTACTTATTAATTGTAGAATTAATAATAAAAATCACAACAAAAGTACGTTACTAACTTTACACGGATTAGGTAGCTAAATAATTAGTTAATTGTTTAAAAAAATAGGTCATTAGGTTAATTTTGCAAAATAGTGGAATTAGGAGTGTTCAATAAAATGTTTATTTTTGAAAATTGAAAGAAAGGAAAAAAAAAGAGGTTCTTTGGTTTTATTTCGAATTGGGACAAAGTAATTTCAGTGGCCCAGTTTCCCCACAAAGATCCGCCCCAAGTCCATTTACTCGCCTTAGTGCAGCTCCTTCATTAATTACCCAAACGACGTCGTTTCCCCTCCCCCCCTTCAATTTGGACCCTTCATCTCAGCTCATCCAACGACTGATAACTAACCCCCCAATCTCCCATATAATTGTCTGAACCCCTCCCCCCCCCCCCCACACACACACATACAAAAAACCCTAGAGACCACCGCCATTTTTATCTTCCTCGTCTCTCTCTCTCAAACCCTATCCGCCCAAAAATCCACCCCCGACGGCACCACTACCAATCTTCCTCAAATCATAACCCTATAGTCCCAAGACCCTTATTAATCCTAATCTACCATTAGTTTTCCCAAAAACCCTACCAAATCCCTCGAATTTAGATCTAAACAATTCCCAGAAACCCTAGACTTGCCCTTTTCGATTTTCAGAAGTTTCAAGACTCGATTAGATCTGAAACTTACGTTGATTGATTGTTCTCAACGAGAACAATCGATTTATGTTATTTTTGGCTCATTTCGAAGACATCGGATTCTGTCAAATCGCCATTGACCAGCCATATCTTTCTAATACTCTTTTTGGCATTTTCGTTTGGAGGTTGACAGGTAATGCCATTTCTTCTTTTCCTCAAATAAGTAGTTCCTCTTTGTTCTAGTCAAAACTAGGTTCCTCTGTTAGTTGTTTTCTTCTCGTATGTTAAGCATGTTTCAGACAATTAGGAGTTAAGATTACTTAATTTCGGGTTTTGTTTAGAAGTGTAATTATATGGTAGCTAGTTTAATTGCATAAGTTTAAGTTAATTGATCTTGGATTAGTTTAGATATTGAAGCAGGTTATTTGCTAAAATTACTAGTTAGGTTAATTTGCATATGGTTGGCTTTGTTTTGATCTCTGGATTTTTCTGTTTTTCTTATTATAGCTATTTGTAACTGTTAGAAACTTGAGGGAGTTAAATGAAATAGGAAATTTAAGAGAATTTTGTTTAACTAACTGAATATTCTAGAAGAGAGTATGTAGGGACTAAAATGCAAGGGAATTAGGTCAAAATTGGGGTTAATGTCACGACCCAGATTTCCCACCGTCGGGATCGTGATGGCGCCTAACTTTTAGAATGCTAGGCAAGCCAACGGGTAAAGATTTAACACGCTGACCACTAACAATTTCAGTAAATAATAACAATTTAAGACAAGTAGAGTAAATAAGTGCCGAATTTATAATAACTCAAGTACTACTACACGACTACCCAAAATCTGGTATCACAATCCACGGACTTCTAGGAGTCACTACAAATACTGGCTGAAAGAAAATACAACTATCTTTGAAGTAAAAGAAAAACAGTAAACTAGAATAAATGGAAGGGGACTCCAGGGTCAGCAAACACCAGCAGATCTACCTTGGGTCTCCTGTTGGACTGAAGGAAGCAACCCAACTCAGATCAAGACGGCCAGTACCAAAATCTGCTTAGAAAGTGCCGAGTGCAGTATTAGTACAACCGACCCCATGTACTGGTAAGTGTCGAGCCTAACCTCGGCGAAGTAGTGACGAGGCTAGGACTAGACACATATATAAACCTGTGCAGTTAAGCAATATGCGGGCGTAATAACAGATAATAGAAATTAAACACATAATAACGGGAGGGGGAAAACATGCTGAGGGGAGTACGAGATCATGAGAATAGAATATTAAAGAGACACGGCAAAACAAGTGACGGCATCACCCTTCGTGCTTTTACTCTCGTCCTCACCATAACAAAGGAACAATGATAATGAATATAAAATGGCACGGCATTACCCTTCGTGCTTTACACTCTTCCTCACATGATAATAAATATGCAATGGCACGGCATCACCCTTCGTGTTTTACACTCTTCCTCACATGAAAATAAATATGCAATGGCACGGCATCACCCTTCGTGCTTTACACTCTTCCTCACCCAAACAACAAAACAATAGCAACCAGGCAATAGAATTATTAATAACAAGCCCCATTTCAATATTTAGTTCCATAACGTTAACCTCAACTTCGGGTCAATACTCAACCGATGTCCAATTCCAGTAAAACATGATAAGAATTGTTCAACATGAAGAATAACCAGTATAAGTATGAACAATACGAATAAAAATACAACAACCGTAATAATAAGACTCACACGTATGCTATGACCCGACAAAAAAGTATAGGTACTCGTCACCTCACCTATACGTCATACTCAACAACCAAACACATAGCAAATAGACAAAAACACCTAATCCCTCAAGCTAAGGTTAGCCACAACACTTACCTCGCTACCACGACCAAATTCAAAGCTCAATCACCGCCTTTCCTTTCCCCCGATTGCAAGGAATTCAATTTAGGACATTTTGGAAAAAGTCAACAAAAGTCAACACCCGTGCCCGCTTGGTCCAAACCCGAAACTCAGACCAAAACCTGATTACCTATCCACCACCGAGCCCGGATATACAATTGGTTTTGGAATCCGACCTCAATTTGAGGTCTAAATCCCCAAATTTCGAAATCCTAGTTTCTAGCCAAAAATCCCCAATTCCACCATGAAAATCCTAGATTCTAGGTTGAAATCTTGTTATGAGAAGTGAAAGATTGAAAGAAAAGAGTTAAGAATCATTTACCTATGATTTGGGATGAACTAGCCTTTGGAAAATCGCCTCATGAGGTTTAGGTTTTGAAAATTTGGGAAATGAATCAAAAATCCCGTCTAAGTCCCTTTTACACAGCTGCAGATGTCGCATTTGCGACCTGAGCTTTGCAATTGCGAAGCTCGCAAATGCGAGAATGGTATCGCAAAAGCGAACCTGTCGCACTTCTGCTTCTGTCGCAAATGCGAACCAATTGGCCGCAAATGCGAAGACCCCTTCCCCAGACACACTTCACAATTGCGAAGGGTTGTTCGCATTTGCGAATAGGCTGGCCCAGCTTCCCTTCGCATTTGCGATGAGAAGCTCGCAAATGCGACCTTATCAGTAGTTGCAAATGCGAACCTTGACCTCGCATTTGCGAGGTCTGAGGCCTGCAACAAGTTAAGCTATACCAGCAAAAATTTCTAAGTTCCAAATTGCTCCGCAGCCTATCCGAAACTCACCCGAGCCTTCGGGGCTCCAAACCAAAAATGCATACAAGTCTAAGAACGTCATACGAACTTGCTCGCGCGATCAAATCGCCAAAATAACACCTAGAACCACAAATTTAGCACCAAATTGCATGGAATTTTAAAGAAAGTTTCAAAAACTTCTATTTTCTCAACCAAAGGTCCGAATCACGTCAAATAAACTCCGTTTTCACCAAATTTTACAGACATGACTTAAATATTATATTAAACCTGTACCGGGCTCCGAAACTAAAATATGGGCCCGATACCAACGAGATCAAACATTATTCAATTTCTTTAAATCCTTAGATTTTCAGCTTAACAATTTTTAACAAAAATACATTACTGGAGTTAGGGACCTTCGAATCCGATTTCGGGCGTACGCCCAGGTCCCATATTTTACTACGGACCCTCCGGGACCGTCAAGACACGGGTCCGGGTCCGTTTACTTAAAATGTTGACCGAAGTCAACTAAAATCAACTTTTAAAGGCAAATTATTTTTATTTTCTCAAATTCCCACATAAAGGCTTTCTGAAAACGCGCTCGGAATGTGCACGCAAATCGAGGAGAAATAAAAATAAGGTTTTGAAGGCCTCGGAACCTCGAATTGTGTTCTAAAACACAAGATTTCCTTTCTAGTCATCACATTCTCCACCTCTAAAACAACCGTCCGTCCTCGAACGGACATAGAAAAGTACTGCTAGGGAAAAGATGGGGATATCTGCTCCGCATATCGGACTCGGAATCCCAGGTAGTTGCCTCAACAGGCTGACCTCTCCACTGTACTCGAACCGAAGGATAACTCTTCGACCTCAACTAACGAACCTGCCGGTCAAAAATAGCTACCGGCTCCTTCTCGTAGGTCAAATCCTTGTCTAACTAGACAGTGCTGAAATCTAACACGTGGGATGGATCGCCGTGATACTTCTAAAGCATGGACACATGAAACACCGGATGTACCGCTGATAAGCCTAGGGGCAACGCAAGTCTGTAGGCCACCTCTCCCACTCGATCAAGGATCTCAAAAGGCCCGATGAACCTAGGGTTTAACTTTCCCTGCTTCCCAAATCTCATTACACCTTTCATGGGTGACACCCGAAGCAACACTCTTTCCCCGACCATGAATGCCGCATCACGAACCTTACGGTCGGCATAACTCTTTTGCGTGGACTGAGCTGTATGAAGTCTATCCTTAATGATCTTAACCTTATCCAAGGCATCCTGCACTAAATCTGTACCCAATAACCGAGCCTCCCCCGACTTAAACCACCCAACCGGCGATCGACACCGTCTACCATATAATGCCTCATAGGGAGCCATCTAGATGCTCGATTGATAACTGTTGTTGTAGGAAAACTCCGCTAACGGCAAGAACTGATCCCAAGAACCTCCAAAGTCAATAACACAGGCGCGGAGCATATCCCCAAGATCTGAATAGTACGCTCAGATTGTCCGTCCGTCTGAGGATGAAATGTTGTGCTCAACTCAACCTACATACCCAGCTCACTCTGTACTGCCCTCCAGAAATGTAAGGTAAACTGCGTACTTCGATCAAAAATGATAGACACGGGCACACCATGGAGATGAACGATCTCCCGGATATAAATCTCTGCCAACCGCTCCGAAGAATAAGAAACTGCCAAAGAATGAAATGCGCTAACTTAGTC
The DNA here is from genome assembly GCF_001879085.1 of Nicotiana attenuata. Classification (NCBI taxonomy): domain Eukaryota; kingdom Viridiplantae; phylum Streptophyta; class Magnoliopsida; order Solanales; family Solanaceae; genus Nicotiana; species Nicotiana attenuata. Next base: position 44,417,117 of record NC_031990.1, read on the forward strand.
AGCCTATCCACAATAACCTTCCTCTGAGTCTGTGGGAGTCCAATAACGAAGTCCATAGTGATACGCTCCCACTTCCACTCAGGAATCTCAATCTTCTGAAGCAAACTACCTGGTCTCTGATGCTCGTACTTTACTTGCTGACAATTCAAACACCGAGCTACAATGCAACAATATCCTTCTTCATCCTTCTCCACCAATAATGTTGCCGCAAGTCCTGATACATCTTGGCGGTGCCCGGATGAATAGAATATCAGGAACTATGGGCCTCCTCTAGAATCAACTCAAGAAGCCCATCCACATTAGGTACACAAACACGACCCTGCATCCTCAAAACTCCATCATCTCCAACTGTAACCTGCTTGGGATCACCGTGCCGCACTGTGTCTCTAAGGACAAGCAAATAAGGGTCATCATACTGCCGCTCCTTGATACACTCAAACAAGAAAGACCGAGCGACTGTGCAAGCTGAAACACGACTGGGATCAGAAATATCCAACCTCACGAACTTATTGGCCAAAGCTTGAACATCTAAAGTAAGCGGTCTCTCACCGACTGGAATATATGCAAGGCTACCCATACTAGCTTACTTCCTACTCAAAGCATCGGCCACTACATTGGCCTTCCCAGGATGATACAAGATGGTGATATCATAGTCTTTCAATAGCTCCAACCACCTTCTCTGCCTCAAATTGAGCTCCTTCTGCTTGAACAAATACTGCAAACTCTTATGATCCGTGAACACCTCACACGCCACGCCATATAGATAGTGCCTCCAAATCTTCAGCGCGTGAACAATGGCTTCTAGCTCCAAGTCATGAACTGGATAATTCTTCTCGTGAATCTTCAACTGCCACGAAGCATATGCAATAACCTTTCCACCCTGCATCAATAGCGCACCAAGTCCAATACGAGATGCGTCACAATATACTGTATATGGCCCTGAACCTGTGGGCAACACCAACACCAGCGCCATAGTCAAAGCATTCTTGAGCTTCTGAAAGCTCGCCTCACACTCGTTCGACCATCTGAACGGGGCACCCTTCTGGGTCAACCAATCATCGGGGCTGGTATAGACGAAAAGCCCTCCACAAACCGACGGTAATAACCCGCCAAACCCAAGAAACTCCAGATCTTTGTAGCTGATGTGGGTCTAGGCCAGTCCTTGACTGCCTCAATCTTCTTAGGATCCAGCTGAATACCCTCTGCTGATACAATGTGACTCAAGAAAGCAACTGATCTTAACCAAAACTCACATTTCGAAAACTTAGCATATAACTAGCTGTCTCTCAGAGTCTGAAGAACGACTCGAAGATGTTGCTTATGCTCCTCTCGTCTGCGCAAGTAAATCAAGATATCATCAATAAAAACAATCATGAAGGAATCCAGATAGGGCTTGAACACCCGGTTCATCAAATCTATCAATGTTGCTAGGGCATTTGTCAACCCAAATGACATCAGTAGGAGCTCATAATGTCCATTTCGAGTCCGAAAAGCTATCTTAGGGACATCGGATGCCCTAATCCTCAACTGATGGTAGCCAAACCTCAATCAAACATTGAAAACACTTGGGCACCCGGAACCTGATCAAATAAGTCATCAATCCTCGGCAATGGATACTTGTTCTTGATGGTGACTTTGTTCAACTGCCGATAATCTATGCATATCCTCATCGATCTATCCTTCTTCTTTACAAACAGCATCGACGCACCCCAAGGCGAGACACAGGGCCTAATGAAGCCCTTATCAAGCAAATCTTGCAATTGCTCCTTCAATTCTTTCAAATCTGGCGGGGCCACGCGGTATGGCGGAATAGAAATAGGTTGAGCGCCCGGAGCCAAATCAATGCAAAAGTCAATGTCCCTGTCGGGTGGCATCCCCGGAAGTCTACAGGAAACACCTCTAGGAACTCCCGAACAACTGGTACAGAATCCATGGAAGGAACCTCCGCACTAGAATCACGAACATAAGCTAAATAAGCCAAACACCCCTTCTCGACCATATGTCGAGCCTTCATATAAGAAATAAACCTTGCTGGTAGAATGATCAGGAATCCCTCTCCACTCCAATCGAGGCAACCCCAGCAAGGCTAAGGCCACGGTCTTGGCATGACAGTCCAGTATAGCATGATAAGGTGACAGCCAATCCATCCCCAAAATGACATCAAAATCAACCATATCGAGAAGTAGGAGATCTACGCTGGTCTCAAGACCCCCAATAATAACCACACATGAGTGATAGACATGATCTACAATAATAGAATCACCCACTGGTGTGAACACATACATGGGAGCACTCAAAGAATCACGAGGCACAACCAAATATGAAGCAAAATAAGATGACACATAGGAGTATGTTGACCCTGGATCAAATAGAACTGAAGCATCTTTACTGCAAACTGAAATAGTACCTGTGATAATGGCATCGGATGCCTCAGCCTCAGGCCTGGCTGGGAAAGCATAACATCGGGGCTGGGCCCCACCACTCTAAACTATATCTTTGGGACAGCCTACTGCTGGCTGGCCTCCACTTCTAATACCTCGACCTCCACCTCAAGTTGTCTGACCCCTACCTCTAGCTGGCTGGCGGGCGGTGGAACACCCGGTTCCGGGACCATGGCACGAGAACCCTGATGCTGAGAACTGCCTGATGCTCGAGGACAATACCTAGCAATGTGCCTCGGATCTCCACAAGTATTAAAAGACTTTGGCTGGTATGGCTGATGACCCTAAAGCTGACCCTGGCGGCCTGAGTAACCACCCTAAAAACTCTGGAGCAGAGGTGCACTGATAGGAGCTGGTGGCGCACTGTAGGCTAGCTGATCGGAATATTTCATATGAGAGCCATGGAGACCTGGGGCACCGTGAGAAGTCTGGAGTGCTGAATGAAAAGGCCTAGGAGGATGACCTCTACCAAAAGTACCCCGACCTCCAGATGAGGCCCCACTAAATCCACCGGAGTGACAAGGCCTCTTGTCAGACCCCTGACCACTCCCCTGAGCTAAAACCATCTCCACTCGCCTAGCCACATTGGCCGCATCCTGGAAAGAAATCTCGATCCCTATCTCCTTAGCCATCTGCAATCTGATAGGCTGAGCGAGTCCCTCAATAAACCTCCTCACTCTCTCTCTCTCGGTGGGGAATATAAGAAGAGCGTGACGGGCCAAATCAACAAAGCGGGTCTCGTATTGAGTAACGGACATGCTTCCCTGTTGGAGATACTCGAACTGCCTGCGATAGTCCCCTCTCAGTGTAACAGGAAGGAATTTCTCGAGAAATATCTAAGAGAACTGGTCTCAAGTCAAAGCAGGCGACCCAACTGGTCTGGCCAAACAAAAATCCCTCCACCATTTCTTAGCGGAACCTGACAGACGAAAAGCAGCAAAGTCGACCCCATTGGTCTCCACTATCCCTATGTTATTCAACACCTCATGACAACTGTCCAGATAGTCCTGGGGATCCTCTAAAGATGCACCGCTATAGGTAGTGGTGAAAAGCTTGGTAAACCTATCCAACCTCCACAGAGCATCAGAAGACATAGCTGACCCATCACCGGTCTGTACTGCAACACCCGGCAGAACTACCCTAACTGGCTGAGCTACTGGAGTCTGAAATTGGGAAGCCATCTGCTCCGGAGTGTAAGTAGCGGGAGTCTGTGCTCCTTCCCCAGTCCGAGAGACGGCTGGTGCTATAGGGTATGTGCCAGCCTGAGTAACACTCTCCATAAGGCACACTAGACGGACCAAAGCATCCTGAAGTACCGGGTTAGCGATGAACCCCTCTGGAACTTGAGCTGGTCCGGCAAGAACAGTCTGGGCTGAGAGCTCATCATCAAACTCCACATGAGGCTCCGCTACGGGTGTTGCTGCTCGAGCTCTAGACTGAGTCAAGCACGGCCTCGGCCTCGTCCTCTGCCCCTCGTAGGAGCTGCCACTAGGGGCTCGGGCTGCTGATCAACTGATAAAGCGGTACGTGTTCTCGCCATCTGCGAAAGGACAAGAGTAGAGAGTTCAATTAGCATTGAGAGATCAAATCGCACGATAGAGAAGAATAGAAGTGAAATTGTTCCTAAACTCTGTATCCTCTAGGGGATAAGTACAGACCTCTCCGTACCGGTCCCTCAGACTCTACTAAGCTTGTTCGTGAATTATGAGACCTAGGCAACCTAGTGCTCTGATACCAACTTGTCACAACCCGGATTACCCACCGTCGGGATCGTGATGGTGCCTAACTTTTCAGAATTCTAGGCAAGCCAATGGATAAAGATTTAATACGCTAACCACTAACCAATTCAGTAAAGAATAACAATTTAAGACAAGCAGAGTAAATAAGTGCGGAATTTATAATAACTGAAGTACTAATACATGACTACCCAAAATCTGGTGTCACAATCCACAGACTTCTAAGAGTGACTACAATACTGGCTGAAAGAAAATACAAATATCTTTGAATTAAAAAAAAACAGTAAACTGGAATAACTGGAAGGGGACTTCAGGATCTGCGAACACTGGCAGATCTACCTTGGGTCTCCTGTTGGACTGAAGGCAGCAACCCAACTCAGATCAACACAGTCCAGTACCGAAATCTGCACAGAAAGTGCAGAGTGCAGTATCAGTACAACCGACCCCATGTACAGGTAAGTGCCGAGCCTAACCTCGGCGAAGTAGTGACGAGGCTAGGACTAGACACATATATAAACCTGTGCAGTTAAGCAATATACGGATGTAATAACAGATAAATTAAACACATAATAATGGGAGCGGGGAAAACATGCTGAGGGGAGTACGAGATCATGAGAATAGAACATTAAAGAGACACAGCAAAAACAAGTGCACGACATCACCCTTCGTGCTTTTACTCTCGACCTCACCATAACAAAGGAACAATGATAATAAATATAAAATAGCACGGAATCACCCTTCGTGCTTTACACTCTTCCTCACATGATAATAAATATGCAATAGCACGGCATCACCTTTCGTGCTTTACACTCTTCCTCACATGAAAATAAATATGCAATGGCACGGCATCACCCTTCGTGCTTTACACTCTTCCTCACCCAAACAACAAAACAATAGCAACCAGGCAATAGAATTATTAATAACAAGCCTCATTTCAATATTTAGTTCCACAACGTTAACCTCAACTTCGGGTCAATACTCAACCAATGTCCAATTCTAGTAAAACATGATAAGAATTATTCAACATGAAGAATAACCAGTTTAAGCATGAACAATACGAATAAAAAATACAACAATTGTAAGAATAAGACTCATACGCATGCTATGACCCGACAACAACGTATAGGTACTCGTCACCTCACCAATACGTCGTACTCAATAACCAAACACATAGCAAATAGACAACAACACCTAATCCCTCAAGCTAAGGTTAGCCACAACACTTACCCCGCTTCCACGGTCAAATTCAAAGCTCAATCACCGCCTTTCCTTTCACACTAGCCTCCGGGCCAATAGAATCTAGCAATTACCAATCAAACAATTCAATTTAAGCCTTAGGAACTACCCCCGATTGCAAGGAATTCAATTTAGGACATTTTGGAAAAAGTCAACAAAAGTCAACACCCAAGCTTGCTTGGTCTAAACCCAAAACTCGGACCAAAACCCGATTACCAGTTCACCCCCGAGCCCGGATATACAATTGGTTTTGAATCCGATCTCAAGTTGAGATCTAAATCCCCAAATTTCGAAATCCCTAGTTTCTACCCAAAAATCCCCAATTCCACCATGAAAATCCGAGATTCTATGTTGAAATCTTGTTATAAGAAGTGAAAGATTGAAAGAAAAGAGTTAAGAATCCTTTACCTATGATTTGGGAAGAACTAGCCTTTGGAAAATTGCCTCTTGAGGTCTAGGTTTTGAAAATTTGGGAAATGAATCAAAAATCCCGTCTAAGTCCCTTTTACACAGCTGCAGATGTCGCATTTGCGGCCTAAGCTTCACAATTTCGATGATCGCAAATGTGAGAATGGTATCGCAAATGCGAATTTGTCGCACTTCTGCTTCTGTCGCAAATGCGAACCAATTGGTCGCAAATGCGAAGACCCCTTCCCCAGACACACTTCGCAATTGCGAAGGGTTGTTCGCATTTGCGAACATAGGCTGCCCAGCTTCCCTTCGCATTTACGAATGAGAAGCTTGCAAATGCGACCTAATCAATAGTCGCAAATGCAAACCTTGACCTCACATTTGCGAGGTCTAAGGCCTGCAACAAGTTCAGCTATACCAGCAGAAATTTCTAAGTTCCAAATTGCTCTGTAGCCTATCCGAAACTCACCCGAGCCCTCGGGGCTCCAAACCAAACTTGCACACAAGTCTAAGAACATCATAGAAACTTGCTCGCGCGATCAAATCGCCAAAATAACACCTTGAAACACGAATTTAGCACCAAATTGCATGAAATTTTCAAGAAAGTTTCAAAACTTCTATTTTCTCAACCAAAGGTCCGAATCACGTCAAATAAACTCCGTTTTCACTAAATTTTCCAGACATGACTTAAATATTATATTAAACCTGTACCGGGCTCCGGAACCAAAATACAGGCCTGATACCAATGAGATCAAAAATTATTCAATTTCTTTAAATCCTTAGATTTTCAGCTTAACAATTTTTAACAAAAATTCATTAGTGGGGTTAGGGACCTTCGAATCCGATTCTGTGCGTACGCCCAGGTCCCATATTTTACTACGGACCCTCCGAAACCGTCAAGGCACGGGTCCGGGTCTGTTTAGTTAAAATGTTGATCGAAGTCAACTAAAATCAACTTTTAGAGAAAAAAATTATTATTATCTCAAATTCCCACATAAAGGCTTTCTGGAAACGCGCATGCAAATCGAGGAGAAATAAAAATAAGGTTTCTGAAGGCCTCAAAACCCTAATTGGGTTCTAAAATACAAGATGACCTTTCGGGTCATCATAGTCAAAAGGGGTATAAACAGAAGTAAAAGAGACTGGGAAGATAAGAAAAAATATCTGAAAAGGACAGCTGTCAAAATTTGTTTAAATAAGATGCCTCTTTCCTATTTTTCAGCTGACACCTCTGCAGATTATTCCCTCATGTTGTTTGCATATAAAGCATACAAATTTCTACTTTGGGGAGGACTTATTCACTCTTCATAGACTCTCCCTTATAGTTTCTCATTCTCACACACATTCCCTCACTATACAGACATAGAGAAAGACCTGAAAGTAAATTTTTAAAAGAAAAAAAAATTCCTCTCTAAGATAAAAAAATTTAGCTTCAGAAACTATACTCTACATTAAAGTTGGTTTTTTGCTGTTTTCTAGGGTTGTTGAGCTTCGTTCTTCAGTTTCTTTGCCTTTATTTGGCTATTTGAGCTGATTCTAAGTCTAGGTATACATCTTGAACTTGTACGATTTTGGATTTTTGCATAATCAGAATTCTTTGTTTCTTTCTATGAAGTCCAAGTGAATTGCTGTGTTCATGTGACTTGTTGTGTTTAAGTATGTTGTAAAGTGTTTGAAAAATGCTTAAGTGTTAAAAACAAAGTAGTTTGAATTATCATCCACTGAAGAATGCTTGTTTAGATTAGTTCTCTCTTTTCATTCTACTGCTACTTGTCATATAATCATCTCAGGTTTAATTCGACGAATGTGATTCAATTGGTTGAATGCTTGGATGCTTGGTTATGGCAATATAGAAAGGTTTGTTATAAGTGGGAAGATGCAATAGATTCATGTTTGTTATTAGGGTCTTATTTGATTTACCATGTGACGACAAAGAGACAGTGAATTTCATGGGTAGATGTTCAAGCATAGTGTGAGGAAATTTACGAAATAACTATAACTTGCTGGGACAGTTGTTGGTATAGATATAGCGTATGAACTTCTTCCCTGATTTTTCTTTGTTTATTCTAGATTTTCAATAATTTCTACGACGTTCGTCCAGGCCTTTGTAAAACGCTGCGAGCGTGTTAATTGTAGAATCAATGAGCAAAGATAGGTGAGATTGGAAACAACGGGAGTGCTTGTGTAGCTTTCACTAAAGTTGTAGCTGTGACTGTTAGAATAATTAGCCAGATGCAATGACTACATAATATTAAGTTTACGTTTTTATGTGATTCGAATGGCGTAAATTCAATTGAATTGTCCATTATTATAATTTGATCCTTAATTTTGGATATCTGAAATAGTATATGTTTGAATGGTGATGATGATATCATCATAGATTGTCTTTCAGGTCGTTATTTAGCAATAAATTTGTATAAATCATGGGCTGGTGGGCTATTGCTTTCAGAACACTAAGACCAATAACAAGTTAGTTGAAGTTATGTATAGTAGAGGAGTTCACATGGACTCAAACATGAGATGTGGGCTGGCCCAAAACATTGTGGCCCACTTCAGGAGCCTTTAATAATCCATAAGCTCCTGAAAGCTAGCATAAGGAGTCTGATTGTGCTAATTTGACTCAAACGATTCCCTATGAGCATAAGTTCAACTTTCCTCTTAATTAATCAAAGTCCATAGGCGTCAATGAGAACTGATAGTCACTATCACCCAAAAAATAGCTCCCAGTTGTTAATAGTTAGTCTTTCCTTAGACTAAAAATCAGAACCTCTACATAATCGCAACTTTTGAAAATAAGTTAGACTCGTGAATATTCGTAGAATGCTTTAGGCGCGTTCTTTAATTCATTGTCGTGATTATGTACACGTTCGCGTGACATAATTATGATTTTCAAAAATAAATCAAGGTACGCGTTCTCGCGACTTTGTCCAAACAATCTTAATAATAATGAATTATTATCAATTGTGTACACGTACACCAGGCATAATTCTTAGCATATTAAATAAAGATGCATTTACACACACGTGATCCGTTTTCAAAGATAAATCCATAACATCATAATTAAAAGCGGTAGAAGATAAAATGCACAATAGGTTTTAAACACGAAATAATCAGTAAATTAAGCCAGGTATAAATTGCAAATTGACCGTGCTAAAACCACAGAATTCGGGAGTGCCTCGCACCTTCTCCCGGTTTAACAGAATTCCTAACCTGGTCTTCTGTGTTCGCGGACCATAAATAGAGTCAATTTCCTTGATTTTGGGATTTTAAAATAAACCAGTGACTTGGGACAACCTAATAATTATTCCAAGTGGCAACTCTAATTAATTAAATAATCTCATTTCGAATAATGTCACTTTAATTAAAAAAACTCCCTATTTTTCAAAAAAAGGAGGTGTGACATCCATCATTCTGAAATCTGCTGCCACAAATTCGGAGGGGACCTTAGGAACTGTTTCATTTTGTGCATTTTGTTTAGTAGGAATCAAAGGACCTTGGTTCACTATGGTCCATAGTTCATAGTCTTCAGCTGTCAAGAAGTCCCACCAACTGTAATATTTTCCATTGGACAAGGGTGGCCTGGTATTGTCCTTTATTAATTTCGGGTGGAGCACTCATCTTGCTTCCAAGATCTCTCTAGGTGTTAGCCGTGTAAATGAGAGAACCTGCTCTGATACCAATTATTAGTTTGAGTGCCCGTACGGATTACTAAAGAACTTGGTTCTTTACCGTGTTCCTTAAACGTAAAGTAAATACGTAATAAAATGAACACAGTGATTTTTATGTGGAAAATCACCCAGCTCAAAAGGTGCAAAAACCACGACCTACCACGTAGGATTTTCAACTCCAACACCACTAGAACAATGAGCCAAAATATATCAATTACAAGACTATAATCAAATACTCTCCAGTACTCCTACTACTCCTGTTTGATTCACAAGATACTCTAACTTGTGAAGCAAAATACTCACTCCAACTCACTAATTGTTTATGACACTTGATTACAACTAAATTTCCTAAAACACATTTAATAGACTGACTCTGGAAGAATACAATGTAAGTACTCGACTCGAGTAAACAACTTATGACTCTTTAATTGATGTGTGAAATTGTGGTGCACACATGCGTGTGGCCCATTTTTCTGTTAGAGGTCGTACCAAATAGAACGAAGCTGGATCAGCAACTAGGTCGGGTAGACTTTTGTGCTCCCGGTACATTGCCCCCATCTCGGCTTAAGTTGTCCGCTTGGGTAACCCAGGTCTAGAACACACCCTCAGGACTTTAAGCCTAGAATAACATAGCCCCATGCTGGATCCCTAGCAGGAACGTTTGTTTGTATCATGTGCATTTGACTTTGGGGACTCAAAACAAGGGTTGGGTTCGTCTAGGACAGGTGTACCCGAAATAAAAGACCATCGTGATGCATCCTACATGCTATTTGTGCATTTGTTTGTTTCGGCTTGCGTTTTGATCGGCTTCTAGAATAAGGGAAAAAATCAAGAAAAACCAAGAGTGAGGTAGGAGAGAGAAAATTCGCCCGGTTCTGAAAACCCCCGGTGTTTGGAATATCCTGAAGCTCTGCCGAAATTTTGAAGGAAAAAAAGGAAAATTCATTTCAAAATGAGTTAATATCTTCAAAAAGCATGTTTTCCTGTTGTATCTAGACTGACCGAACTATCCAAGTCTGATTCTCACCAGATGTGAGATACGTAAGCAATCTCCATAGGGTTCGACCTCATTTTTGTAAAAATAACCAAAATAATAAAATGTGTCCAGTGTCTTGAGTAAGCTAACCCAACTTTGCTTACATCCCGAGCCATTTCTGTCGGAATAGCCTTAGAACATCTCCCAAAATTATCGAAGGCTATTCTTGCAAGAATGGACATGTCTGTCAATTGGGCATCACTTTTTCCCATGAGTGCCCTTCCCCCCTCAAAACTTTCCTTAAAAGTGTGAATGGGCAACTGTTGCAAAAATAGCCATCCTTGCTTTGGGCTAATATTGCATAAATAGCCACCCTCCCTTTGATTTTTCCTTATAAAATTGAAAGATTGATTTGCAAAAAGAGTCCATTGGTTTGTCTTTTGTACTAGTGTCAACCCTAACCCTAACCATCCACAGGTACCAAAATGAGCACTGTCAAGAACCCACCATTAACAGTTGTAGAGCAGGCTCCACTACAGCTTCAGATGTGGTGGCACGACTTAGAGAAAGATGGTCAGGATTGGGTAACTAAGCATTTGGGCGCTCTTACAAATATTATGAAAGTTAAATCGTAGGATGATCTGATTGAGCCCTTAGTAACCTTCTGGGATCCCGTTCACAATGTCTTCCGCTTTTCAGATTTTGAGCTTACTCCCACTTTAGAAGAAATAGCTGGATATTATGGTTTCGACCGGGACTTGAGAAATCAGCAACTTATATTCCCAAGGACTCTCTCAATACATCGATTCTTTGATTTTCTAAACATCAGTAAACAAATCAGGAAAAACAATTTAGACAAAGGATGATGTTCCTTTTATTTCCTGTATTCCAGGTTTGGGCACTCAAATGGGTTCGAAATACATGAAAAGGGCCTAAGTAACAACCAAAATAAGGACACATGGATAATTCATCGTCGCTTGGCTTTCATAGCGGCGTTTCTAGGAATTATGGTCTTCCCAAATGAAGAGCGGATAATTGATATCCGCATGGGCAGAATTGCACAAGTCCTCACTACCAAAGAGAATCACAAGCTTGCTCCAATTATACTATCAAACATTTATCGGGCATTGATGTTGTGTAAATCCGGGGCAAAGTTCTTCGAAGGGTGCAATATTTTGTTGCAGATGTGGTTGATTGAGCATCTCCATCACCACCCCAAATTCATGAGCTATGGACCAAGCAAGAACAACTTCATTGAGAGTTACGAGGAAAGGGTAAAAATTTGTAACTCTCCATAAGGGGTTGAAGCGTGGATATCCCATCTAAGATCTTTATAGGCGAGTCAAATTTGAATGGACTTTGGGATGGCTCCCGGTAAGGGAAGTGATACACATGACGGCTTCAAAAAACTATCTGTTGCTGATGGGTTTAAGAAGTGTCCAACCGTATGCACCGCAGAGAGTTCTAAGACAGTTGGGAAGGTACCAATTGGTGCCCGAAGATGAAGATTTGAGTGTCCAAGTCATTGAGCTACACCTAGAAGCTCCACTCCCCGAGACTTTAATCCACCAAATTTGGAATGGTTGTCGGTACTTGAAAGATGATACCCAGGTGCCAGATCCCGCAAGGGGTAAGGTAGACCCAAGCTATGCTATGTGGTTTGAGAAAAGGTCTCGCGTTGATGATAAGCCAGAGCCCGAGCTGGAAAGGCTAGCCAAAATGCCTCATGTTCACATTTTTGATGATAAAATCCGAGAGCGGTTGGCCTGGGGAGAAAAGGAGAAGGGATATCAAGCAACCATTCATGCCTTAGAAGAAAAGCTGAGAAACCTCATATTTGAGAATTACCTACAGGCGCAAGAGGCTGAAGGTGAAAAGAAAAGTCTGACCCATTAGAACGAGGCACTCCGAGACCAACTCCGGGAAATGTGAATAGCCGCTGAAACGCCTGTGAGGAGTGAGATGGATTAATAAATCATGAGCGACTTTAGATAATCCAGCTGGGGAAAGATGCAAAAGAATAAACAAGGCTAGCCCGCTAGGTGAAGCAAAGCTATGACAGAGAAATCGCGACCTTAAGGAAAGAGTTGGCCGTTGTTGAAAACAAGATGGGTCAACAAGTGAAAGACTTCAGGGCAGAGAGGGAGCACTGCTATGCCTTGGTCAACATATTGGAAGAAAGTGTGTTGATTTTGCAAAACCAAAACAATGAGGCCATGCAACTAGTAGAAGTTCGGGAACAACATATTGGGCGATTGCTCCAGCAGAAAGGTGCTATCAAGCTCAAAATCAGGGAAATAGCTGACTACGCGGCAATGAAATGCCATGAGTGTGAAAATATGACTCGAGCTATGTTCTTTACTTTGTTACTATTATTCGCTCGCTAGGTCATGGACGATCAAGCTCCTTCGAGAAGAGTTTACAAGAAGGCCCGCATTGAGACTAACTGAAGCCACTCGGGATCCCGAAATAACATTTGAGGTTCATCTGTGTTCTTGATTATTCAGTCTTTGAGTCTGTATTTTACTTGTTTGTCCTTTCATCCATGTCGAGTCTGTTTGTTGTTTTGTTTAGAGTCTGTTTGTTTTCCTTTTCAGTTATAAATATTTTCGAGTCTTAGTAATAGAAAAAAGCAAAAAATATTTTTGTTTATGAAATATTGAAAACCCTCAAATTTTCTTTCCTATCATTTTGCATTTATTCCCCTGAACTATGTAATGGTTGGATTCATGCGGCGTCATGATACATAGGCGATCCCTATCGGATGCGATCATAGCCATAATAAAGTTGAGTAAAAAATCAACAAAAAAGAGAGAAAATTGAGAAAAAAAGGAATAATAGTGTGATAAAAAACAAAAAAGAAAACCAAGAGTGGAGACAGGAAGAAAAAAACTAGGGATGACAAAATAAAAGAGAAAAAAAAATGAAAGAAAAGAATTACAGAGCAGAAAAGAGATAGTGAAAGCTGGGATGAAACACGCGGCCGTTGCAAAAATATTTTAGAAACGTTTAACTATTCAGGTGCATTGCATCCCCAATGTGTGATTCCCTATTTGTTAAATGTCTCAAAACTGACAAGGTTGTTGTGTGTGCAAGTGTATCCAGGTTTTCTTCAGGTGGTTGGTTTTGTCGGTCATCTGGCTTCTCACCCCTATTTTACCAGATCCAAAGGAAAGGTTCCAATGTCTTCAGGAAGTAGTCTCCGCATTGTTGATCCTAAGGATAATCCTACACCGGTTATGTCATAACCTGAATCGGCTACTGTCAAAGAAAATAAGAGGTTGCGTCTCCGCATGTTGGAAATATGTGATGCCTGGTCCAATTATAGAGAACCACCAAGTGCTATCCCTGGTTTCCCCGAGCTGATCCCAAGAACGGGTGGAACAACCAATATCCCCATGACCAACCCATTTGTTCCATTTGGGTACCCTACTATATCATCCAACTTTATCGGTATGCCTTCTGATATTCGCCCCCAGGCACCATTTTTAGGTGTAACTTCAACACTGTTTTCCGCACCATCGATCTTCACCATGGCACAACCAACCGTGGCCAGGCCATGCTTTGAACCCAAAAAATTCACCTTCCAAGGCCCGCAATTTCAACCTAATATGACTCATGTCACTCCAGACTCGTACGCTCAACAGCCACAGTATGAGCCTCCGATTGATCAAGAAAGAACAGTTAGAAATCTCGAGCAGGAAAAAATGGCTCGGAAGATGAGAAGTTTGGAACATAGCTTGAAAAACATGCATGGGCTGAGTGGCCAAAAAAATGTTTCCTATTTGGATTTGTGCATGCTTCCCAATGTTCATTTACCTGCTGGTTTTAAAATGTCGAAGTTCAAAAGGTATAATGGGCACGGGAACCCAATCGCCCATTTAAAGAGATACTGCAATCAGCTGAGAGGGGTTGGTGGGATAGAAGAGCTTCTGATGGCCTCTTTCGGCGAAAAATTTACAGGAATTGCCTCCGAGTGGTACATGGATCAAGAAATCACCCACCGGCACATATGGGACGATTTGGCTTGAGATTTTGTCAGGCTATTCCAGCATAACTTAGACATCGCTCCCGACAAAAACTCCTTGTCCAATTTGAAGAAGAAAACTGCGGAAAGCTTCCGCGAATATGTTATCAAATGGCGCGAGCAAGACGCCAGAGTAAAACCTCCGATGGATGAAGCAGAAATTGTTACAGGTTGGGAGATGGTAGAGAACGGCCTAAAAACGGGACGAATTTTGAGTTAAGCCCCCTTGAAAGCTGCGTCACAAGCCAGGCAGAATGGCTCAGGAGGTTTGGCTAATCTCAAAAAGATGGCTTCGGGTTCAAGAGGGCCTTTCCGATCATTTGACCACTTTTATATGCCACCAAGAACCCCATAACGCTATTACCTACATCAAGATGCAGCTTATGCCGTGGCACCGCCTCACTATGCGTTGATGAATGCCTAACCTTACACACGGCCCCAGCAGCATTACAACCAAACCCTAGCTCCACCTTCCAGAAATAACCATTCCTACCAAGCTCCGTACAATCCATTCCCGCCACAAAATGCACACCAACATAATCCACGCCCTTGTGAGCCTCCCAAGAGAAATAATTTCACCCCTATTGGTGAATCTTACTCTAGTCTGCTTCCGAAGTTGATCCAACTGGATCTATTGCAACCTGTGCCACCCAATCGGAAAAATCCCGAGTCCCCATCATACATGGCCAGTACCAGGTGTGCCTACCATTAAAGAGTAGAAGGACATGATATAGAAGATTGTTGTACCCTCAAAAGGGTGGTCGAAAGCCTTATCGAAGAAAAACGAATTGTGCTGAGGGACGAGGAGATCCCTAATGTGACCAACAATCTATTACCGGCTCACAATAATGGGCCGATCATTGTTATGATTTACGATGACAAAGAGTTTGACCCGGCATTGAAGGGCATTGTTGCCATTGCCAATTCAGAGGCAAGACCTAAAGCGGCGGTGAAACTAGCCAAAACCGAAAAGAAAGTTATTCCGATTGCTCAAGCTGTTGAAACAAAAATTGGGCCAGCACCTGCCAAGAATGTGGTTCTTTATGCTCCTAAGGCCCCAAGAAAGAACATCTTATCCTCAACACTCCCAAGAAATTTGAGGAAAGGAAGGCTATATTGAGTGTGCCAAAATTATACGTACCAAAGGGGACCTGTGTGACACGGGGCCGGTAATTTCACCAAGGTTGACTGAGCCCGTGGTTATCGGCCGTGCACCAAAGAGTCTTATGAAAGATCCCACCGCAGTCCCTTGGAACTACAACAGAACCGTGGTTACGTACAAAGGGAAAGAAGTTATGGAAGAAGAACGAGATGAATCAATCTGGGAAGTATCATACCCAAGAAGAGCTAAATAACTCAAAACTGAACAGGGATAAGCGAATGCTATCCAGAATCCTGTAAGTAATGAGGAAGCAGAAGAGTTTTTAGAAAGATTAAAACTTCAGAATACTCAATAGTTGATCAACTTCAGAAGACTCCTTCCCAGGTCTCACTCTTATCTTTGCTGCTGAGTTCGGATGAACACCAGAAAGTGCTCCTTAAAACAATGAACGAAACATATGTCCCGGTTGATACTTCTGTTGAACAACTGGAAAGAATGGCCGAAAGATTTTTTGAGGTCAACAAGATTTCCTTCAACCGCGATGATTTGCCCCCAAAGGGAGCCGTCCGCAACAAAGCCCTTCACTTGACTGTCAAATGTGTGGGCTATTATGTGAAAGAGTGATGTTAGATGGTGGTCCCAGGGTAGATATTTTCCCTCTCTCAACACTCTAGAGAATGGAGATTGGAACATAAAGGATTCGGGCTAACAACGTCTGCATGCGAGCTTTCGATGGGGTTCAAGAGAGACACAACAGTAGAAATTGATCTGATTCTGACTATTGGCCCTGTGGATTTTGAGGTGACTTTCCAGGTGTTGGACATGGAAACCTCATATAATCTTCTCCTGGATAAACCATGGATTCATGTTGCTGGAGCCGTTCCCTCTACTCTTCACCAAATGGTCAAGTTTGAATATGAAAATCAAGAAATTGTTGTCCATGGAGAGGACGAGCAATCCATCTACCGGGACCCTTCAGTTCCGTGTCTTGAAGCTAGGGAAGGCAGCAAGCAGATTGTATACCAAGCTTTCAAAATTGTGATCGACGACCAATTTGAAGAAGGGGCCCCATTACCTCAACCTTGCTTGTCTAATGCTTCGGTCATGTGATCCAACTTCTGTTTGAATTCAAAGACGTGTTTGCATGGTCTTACGATGATATGCCAGGGCTGAGCTTTGATTTGCTGGTACATAAATTGCCTACCTATCCGGTTGTCCACCCGTCCAACAGAAGCAAAGAAAATTCAAAACTGATATTAGTGATAAGATCAAGGAAGAAGTCACGAAATAACTGAAAGCTAGTGTGATCTGAATGGTCCGATACACCACGTGGCTGGCTAATGTGGTTCCAGTTCCGAAGAAAGATGGAAAAACCCTAGTATGTGTTGATTACCGAGATTTGAACACGACGAGTCCTAAGGACAACTTTCCACTGCCAAATATCCACATTCTTGTTGACATTGCGCTAAACATGAGATTCAGTCCTTCGTGAATTGTTATGGTGGGTATCACCAGGTTTTGATGGATGAAGAAGATGCAAAAAAGTCTGCTTTCACCACACCTTGGGGCACTTACTATTACAGGGTCATGCCGTTTGGTCTGAAAAATGCCGGGGCAACCTACATGAGAGTTATGACGGCCATCTTCCATGACATGATGCATCAGGAGATTGAAGTATATGTGGATGATGTGATCATTAAATCCAGAACGCAAGAAGGCCATGTGCGATATCTGAGAAAATTCTTCGAGCATCTGTGCAGGTATGACTTTAAATAGAACCTAGCTAAATGTGCATTCGGAGTTCTGTCTGGGAAGATCCTGGGGTTTATAGTCCGTCGAAGGGGTATCGAATTAGATCCAACAAAGATAAAGTCTATTCGGGATTTGCCAGCTCCGAAGAGCCAGAAAGAGGTCATGAGTATACTGGGAAGGCTGAATTACATCAGTAGATGCATCGCTCAGCTTACTACCACTTATGAGCCCATATTCAAGCTATTGAATAAAGATGCCGCAATCAAATGGACAGAGGAATGCCAAGAAGCTTTTGATAAAATCAAAGAATACCTGTCACATCCGCTAGTATTGGTTTCACCCGAGCCGAGAAGACCTTTGTTCTTGTATTTGATAGTCCTGGAAAATTCTTTTGGTTGTGTCTTGGGGAAACACAATGTGACCGGGAAGAGAGAACAAGCCATATACTATCTGAGCAAGAAGTTTAGCAGTTATGAAGCCAAGTACACTTTGTTGGAAAGAACTTGTTGCGCCCTAACTTGGGTCGCCCTGCTCAGACATTACTTGTTGGCCTACACAACATATCTCATAACCAGGATGGATCCTTTGAAGTATATATTCTAGAAGCCAACGCCAACTGGAAGGTTAGCAAAATGGCAAATCCTGCTCACTGAGTTTGACATTGTCTATGTCACTCGCACGGTGATGAAAGCCCAAGCCTTGGCGGACCATCTAGCTGAGAACCCAATCGATGATGAATACCAACCATTGAGCACTTATTTACAAACGAGGAAGTGAACTCGGTTGAAGTAATTCCAGAGAACAGTAATGCTTGGAAAATGTTCTTTGTTGGGTATGTAAACGCAAAAGGCATCGGGATCGGAGCAATTCTGATTTCGCCCACAGGTCAGCACTATCCGGCCACAGCCTGGCTTCGGTTCTTCTGTACAAACAACACCGCCGAATATGAAGCTTGCATCATGGGCATGAACATGGCAGTTGATCTGGATGTAGAGGAATTATTAATCATGGGTGATTCTAATGTAATTATTTGGTAAGCCCAAGGAGAGTGGGAAACTCGAGACATCAAACGCATCCCGTACAGGCAACATGAGGAAGATCTCAGGAAATGGTTCAAGTCTGTCGAGTTCAGGTATATTCCTCGATTCCACAATGAGCTAGCTGATGCACCAGCTACTTTGGGCTCAATGTTGCCGTACCCGGGTAATATTCATATTGACCTGCTAGAACTTAAGTTCGAGAAAGGCATGGTTATTGTAACGCAATTGAAATTGAGCCAAATGTTCAGCCATGGTATCATGATATCAAAAGGTTTTTGAAAAAAAAAAGAATATCCCGAGCAAGCCAGTGGAGATCAAAAGAGAACTATCAGAAGGCTTGCAAGCAGTTTCTTTTTTAGTAGAGAGGTCTTATACAAAAGAACTCCAGATTTGAATCTTTTGAGGTGCGTAGATTCCCGAGAAGCTGAAAAGATCATGAACGAAGTGCATTCGGGAGTTTGTGGGCCTCACATGAACGGTTATGTCCTTGCAAAGAAAATCCTCCGGGCACGATATTACTGGATGACCATGGAAAAAGATTGTTTCAGTTTCGTTCGCAAATGCCATTAGTGCCACGTACACGGCGACCTGATTCATGCACCATCTTCAGAGTTACATCCTATGTCAGCGCCTTAGCCATTTGTTGCTTGGGGCATGGAAGTTATTCGACCAATAGAGCCGAAAGCTTCAAATGGGCACAGATTCATCTTGGTTGCCATTGATTATTTCACAAAGTGGGTCGAAGTAGTCACGTTCAAAGTCGTTACCAAGAAAGCAGTGGTGGACTTCGTGCATTCCAATATTATTTGTCATTTTGACATTCCTAAAATTATCATTACAGACAATGCTACGAATTTGAACAATCACTTGATGAGGGAGGTATGCGAACAATTTAAAATTACGCATCGTAATTCTACCCCTTATCGGCCCAAAGCTAATGGTGTCGTTAAAGATGCAAACAAGAACATCAAGAAGATCCTCAGGAAAATGATTCTATGTTCCAATGGCATGAAAAGTTACCATTTACAATATTGGGATATCCCGCAACCGTGCGCACATCACTTGGGGCCACGCCCTACTTATTGGTTTATGGCACTGAAGCTGTAATACCTGCAGAAGTTGAGATTCCCTCCCTTCGGATCATTGTGGAAGCCGAGATTGAGGATGATGAATAGGTCAAGACCCGGTTGGAACAATTGAATATGATTTATGAAAAGCGGATGGGCACAGTTTGCCACGCGCAGTTGTATCAACAAAGAATGGCCCGTGCCTAAAACAAGAAGGTGTGGCCTAGAAAATTTAAAGTTGGGCAACTCGTTCTGAGACGTATTCTGCCGCATCATGAAGAAGCCAGAGGAAAATATTCTCCAAATTATAAAGGTTCGTACATTATAAAAAGAGTTTTGCCGAAAAGAGCGCTATACTTGGGAGACATCGAATGCAATAACCCTGAGACTGCTGTCAATGCAGATGCGGTCAAAAGGTATTACACTTGACCCATTTTTCACAGCTTTAACATGCTCCGATTGGGATGACGAAGGCTTTCTTTCTCACTACCCAAACACTATCAGCCATTTGCAAACCGTTGAGCCGGTTCCCTTTCTTTGATTACCCTATTTGGAACCTGGAAGTTATTATTTAAAAAAAAATGATGAAAAAATGAAAAGGAAAAGAAACTAAAGAAAAACAAAAGAAAATAAAAAAAAAGTTCCTTGAACTACGTTCGACTTGATTATGAAAGGATACATAGGAAGCCTCTCTCTGGGGTTCAGTCACACCAAAACAAAAATCCACATTCCCCCAAAAGTTGAAACTGAGGCAGATGTTATAATGGTTCGGCGATGGTTTCGCTTGAAAGTTTCCAAAGTGGTAATTCAATCGAAATTTCTTTTACCTAAATCTTTTTCAAGTCCTTCCAATCAATCGATAGTAAGTAGAGAAATTAACATGAGAGATTCTTGTTAGTGAAAACTCTCAAAGAGCACTATAAGGCGATGGTGAGAAGAGAAATGAGAGAGGTCAGCTGGTGAAAACCTGCAAAGGGCACTAGTGATCGAAAAGAGGATCCCCACAACCATTGGCACTGACACTGTCTTGGGCAAGGTTTCTTGGTTTCGAGGCAAAAGTCATAATGAATTTCTGAGAGTCGGACGGTTTATACAGATCGGGCATCCAGTCCAAAAGGCAAGTCATGTTCATTGAAGTCCGCTTGTACTCCAGATAAGTCCTTCTTTCCTTTCCCCGAAAGGGATACCTCTTGTCTAAATTCATTGGCCATTCCATTCTTTGTTTTTCTTTGAATCCCTTTCAGTCTAACTCTTTTTCGAAACTAAGACAAAGAAGGGATTGTAAGACTAATTTATAGGGTTCTCATTTGATACAAGCTAATATGTAAAAAAGGCACCCAGCCTCGGTAGGGGTATCATGTTGACCCGACTGGCCATGGTAGACGAGGATTCGAAATCGAAAACTCTCGAAAGAAGGAAATAAAATTGAAGTGCCTATAAGGGCAAATGAAATTCAAAGGTTAAGTCCCAAGTGGCTGACCGTCTTATCAAAATTTGAAAATCCAAAGGTTCCCCAATGCTCTGAAGTTAAGATTTGGAAGAAAAAAATCAAAAGACAACAAAGGCCAAATAAAGTCGAAAAGGGTTAAGTCCCACGCGACCAACCGTCATGGTAAAATTTTGGAAAAGCCAAAGGTTCTCCAGGGCCAGAAATGCAATCGGTATCTAGGAAACAACCAGTTGCAGTCGAAATCATCATCAAAGAAGGAGGCCGAGATCAAGTGATTGAAACTCTCAAGGCCACAAAACCAACCACCATTTCAAACTAAAAATTGTCCTTTGTTTGAAAACAGGAAACATATGCAATCCAAAAGCAATCCTGTAAAAAGCAGGCGCAAACAAAAAGAAATTGCGCGGAGGCTAAAAATAGCTCAGAAGCAGCAACAACTCCAAAAAAGGGAAGTCTTCTCCAAATTCTTTCCCACATTTTGCTCATTCTCTTAATAAAAAGAAAGAAGAAAAGAAGGAAGTTCAAAATTATGGTAGTATAGGGTACACCAATCCCTAGCTGTGTTTTCCAACATAGGGTCTCCACTCCCTAGTAAATTTTATTTTACACATAGGGTCTCCACTCCCTAGTCTTCCTTTCCAACACAGGATCTCCACTCCCTAGTTGATGTTATTTTAGACATAGGGTCTGCACTCCCTAGTTTCTTTTCCAACATAGGGTCTACACTCCCTAGTTGATGTTATTTTAGACATAAGGTCTCCACTCCCTAGTCTTCTTTTCCAACATAGGGTCTCCACTCCCTTGTTGATCTATTTTAAACTTAGGCTCTCCACTCCCTAGTCTCTTTTCCAACATAGGGTCTCCACTCCCTAGTTGATTTTGTTTTAGACATAGGGTCTTCATTCCCTAGTCTTCTTTTCCAATATAAGGTCTTCACTCCCTAGTTGATTTTATTTTAAACATAGGGTCTCCAATCCTTTGTCTCTTTTCAAACTTAGGGTCTCCACTCCCTAGTTGATTATATTTTAGTCCATTCCCTAGTCTTCTTTTCCAACATAGGGTCTCCACTCCCTAGTTGATGTTATTTTAGACATAGAGTCTCCACTTTCTAGTCTTCTTTTCCAACATAGGGTCTCCACTCCCTAGTTAATTTTGTTTTAGACATAAGGTCTCCACTCCCTAGTCTCTTTTCCAACATAGGGTCTCCACTCCCTAGTTGATTTTGTTTTAGAGATAGGGTCTCCACTCCCTAGTCTTCTTTTCCAACATAAGGTCTCCACTCCCTAGTTGATTTTATATTAGACATAGGGTCTCCACTCCCTAGTCTCTTTTCCAACATAGGGTTTTCATTCCCTAGTTGATTCTATTTTAGACATAGGGTCTCCACTTCCTAGTCTTCTTTTCCAACATGGGGTCTCCACTCCCTAGTTGATATTATTTTAGACATAGAGTCTCCACTCCCTAGTCTTTTTTTCGAACATAGGGTCTCTACTCCCTAGTTGATGTTATTTTTGAGATAGGGTCTCCACTCCCTAGTATTCTTTCCCAATATAGGATCTCCACTCCCTAGTTGATTTTATTTTAGACATAGGGTCTCCACTCTCTAGTCTCTTTTCCAACATAGGGTCTCCACCCCCTAGTTGATTTCGTTTGAGACATAGGGTCTCCTCTCCCTAGTTGATTTTATTTTAGACATAGGTTCTCCACTCCCTAGTCTATTTTCCAACATAGGGTCTCCACTCCCTAGTTAATTTTATTTTAGACATAGGGTCTCCACTCTCTAATCTCTTTTCTAACATAGGGTCTCCACTCCCCAGTTGATGTTATTTTAGACATAGGGTCTCCACTCCCTAGTCTTCTTTTCCAACATAGGGTCTCAACCCCCTAGTTGATTTTATTTAGACATAGGGTCTCCACTCCCTACTCTTCTTTTCCAACATAGGGTCTCCACTCCCTAGTTGATTTGATCTTAAGTGCGGGGTACACCACTCCTTGATATTATTGCTAACACAAGGAACACAACTCCCTAGTTCCTTTTTATTGCTTTCGATAATGAAGTAGTATAGAGTGTTGTTACAAATAACTCACAAAATTTTCCCAGTGAAAACTAGGGTAGAAAAATTTCGTTCATCTTTTTTGTTTTGGTGCCTGAGCAGGTTGTACCTCGAGGCACAGGTTCGAGATGATAAAAAAGAAGTCTCAATCCAAAATAAATCAAAGAAAAGAAAAAGGAGTGAATCCAAAATGCAGAAGCAGATGAAAAGATGTGGACTGCCCAAGACATGACTGAAGTCACGAGCATTTCATGTCCTGTTTTGATTAGAAGAAGCTATAGAAGAATGAACTAGCATTTGCAACTAGCATGCGTCAAGATTCAAATCAGAGTCTACATGAAGAACCAGTCAAGACTCAAGATCAAGTTTCAGAAGACTTATAGATAGGAACCTTGTAACTCATAGCTGATAGGCTTGTTTAATTTCCTTTCATTTTTTATTTTGGTGTAATAAGGAGTTCAGCAACAGCAGTGAAGCCACAACTTTCTGGTAGTCCCAGCTACCAAAATTCCCAGAACTACACTGATCTGATTCCTTTATAGCCAAGGATATGTAGGCAGCCTACGAAGCAAGGTTCGGTCGAACTCTTTTTCAAAATTCTCCTATGGAGTGTCAAACGCGCAAAAATTGCTCATGATTGCTCACTTTATCTTTCCCAAAAACTCTTCATGTTCTCGAGCAAAGCGGGACAACTATGAGCACGTAATTTTTGCGATACGAAAATACTCCTACAAACTCCACAAAAATAGTTTTCTAGTTATTTATTATTTTTGTAGCATTTCTAAGAATTGCTCTTTATTTGTTTGTTTGCATTTAGTTGCATATTTAATATCTTAAAATCATAAAAAACCCATTAAAAAAATTCAAATCTTCATTCCATATCATTTTTAGGTTTTAATTATATTTTAGGAATTAATTACTTATTAATTGTAGAATTAATACATGAAAATCACAATAAAAATACTTTAGTAACTTTACACGCATTTGTTAGCTAAATAATTAGTTAATTGTTTAAAAATAGGTCATTAGGTTAATTTTGCAAAATAGTAGAATTAGGAGTGTTCAATAAAATATTTATTTTTGAAAATTAAAAGAAAGGAAAAAAAGAGGTTGTTTGGTTTTATTTCGAATTGGGCCAAAGTAATTTCAGTAGCCCAATTGACCCACAAAGATCCGCCCCAAGTCCATTTACCCGCCCTATTGCAGCTCCTTCATTAATTACCAAAACGATGTCGTTTCCCTCTCCCCTTCAATCTGGACCCTTCATCTTAGCTCATCCAACGACTGATATTTAACCCCCCCCCCCCCCCATCCCCATATGATTGTCCGAATCCCTACCCCCCCCCCTCCCCCCACACATACACACACAAACAAAACCCTAGAGACCACCGCACAAAAGTCCAACCCCGGCGGCACCACTACCAATCTTCCTCAAATCATAACCCTATAGTCCCAAGACCCTCACTAATCCTAATCTACCATTAGTTTTCCCAAAACCTCTTCCAGATCCCTCGAATTTAGATCTAAAAAATTCCCAAAAATCCTAGGCTCGCCCTTTTCGTTTTTTCAGAAGTTTCAAGACTCGATTCGTCTGAAACTTACGTTGAACGAGTCGGCTCATTTCGAAGACATCAGATTCGGTCAAATCGCCATTGACCAGCCATATCTTTCTGAAACTCTTTCTGGCATTTTCGTTTGGATGTCGACAGGTAATGCCATTTCTTCTTTTCCTCAAATAAGTAGTTCCTCTTTGTTCTAGTCCTTCAAAAATAGGTCCTCTGTTAGTTTTTTTCTTCTCGTATGTTAAGCATGTTTCAGACCAATTAGGAGTTAAGATTAATTAATTTCAGATTTTATTTAGAAGTATAATTATATGGTAGTTAGCTTAATTGCATAAGTTTAGGTTAATTGATCTTGGATTAGTTTAGATATTGAAGAAGGTTATTTGTTAAAATTACTTATTAGGTTAATTTGCATATGGTTGGCTTTGTTTTGATCTTTGGATTTCCCTGATTTTCCTATTAGAGTTGTTTGTAACTATTAGAAACTTGAGGGTGTTAAATGAAATAGGAAAATTTTGTTTAACTGACTGAATACTCTAGAAGAGAGTATGTAGGGACTAAAATTCAAGGGAATTAGGTCAAAACTGGGGTTAAAAGGGGTAAAAGCAGAAGTAAAAGAGGTTAGGAAGATAAGGAAAAATATCTGAAAAGGACAGTTGTCAAAATCTGTGAAGAAAATGCCTCTTTCCTATTTTTCAGTTGACACCTCTGCAGATTATTCCCTCATGTTGTTTGCATATAAGGCATACTGATTTTTATATTGGGGAGGACCTATTCACTCTTCATAGACTCTCCCTTATATTTTCTCATTCTCAACACACATTCCCTCACTATACTGACAAAGAGAAAGACCTGAAAGCAGATTTTTAAAAGAAAAAAATTCCTCTCTAAGATCAAACATTTCAGCTTCAGAAACTATACTCTACATTGAAGTTGGTTTTCTGCTGTTTCCTGGGGTTGCTGAGCTTCGTTCTTTAGTTTCTTTGTCTTTATTTGGCTATTTCAGCTTATTCCGAGTCTAGGTGTGAACTTGTACGATTTTGAATTTTTGCATAATCAGAATTCTTTGTTTCTTTCTATGAAGTTCAAGTGTATGGCTGTGTTCATGTGACTTGTTGTGTTTAAATATATTGTAAAGTAATTGGAAAATGTTTAAGTGTTAACAACAAAGTAGTTTGAATTATCATCCAGTGAAGAATGCTTGTTTAGATTAGTTCTCTCTTTTCATTCTACTGCTACTTGTCATATAATCATTTCAGGTTTAATTGGACGAATGTGATTCAATTGGTCGAATGCTTGGTTATGGCAATATTGAAGGGTCTGTTTGTAAGTGGGAATAAGCAATCGATTCATGTTTGTTATTAGGGTCTTATTTGATTTACCATGTGACGACAAAGAGACAGTGAATTTCATGAGTAGATGTTCAAGCATAGTGTAAGGAAATTTAGGGAATGACTGTAACTTGCTGGGACAATTTTTCGTATAGATATAGCGTATGAACTTCTTCCCTGATTTTTCTTTGTTTATTCTAAATTTTCGATAATTTCGATGACGTTCGTCCAGGCCTTTGTAAAACACTGCGAGCGTGTTAATTTTAGAATTAATGAGCAAAGATAGGTGAGATTGGAAACAACAGGAGTGCTTGTGTAGCTTTCACTAAAGTTATAGCTGTGACTATTAGAATAATTAGCTAGATGCAATAATTACATAATACTAAGTTTATGTTTGTAAGTGATTCGAATGGCGTAAATTCAATTGAATTGTCCATTATTATAATTTGATTAAGTTTGGATATCTAAAATTGTATCTATTTGAATGGTAATAATGCTATCATCATAGATTGTCTTACAAGTCGTTATTTAGCTATAAATTGTATAAATCATGGGTTGGTGGGCCGTTATTTTTAGAACACTAAACCCAATAACAAGTTAGTTAAAGTTATGTATAGTAGAGGAGTTCACGTGGACTCAAACATGAGTTGTAGGATGGCCCAATATATATTGTGGCCCACTTCAGGAGCCTTTAATAACCCATAAACTCCTGAAAGCTAGCATAAGGAGTTTGATTGTGCTTATTTGACTCAAACGATTCCCTGTGAGCATAAGTTCAACTTTTTTCTTAATTAATCAAAGCCCATAGGCGTCAATGAGAATTGATAGTCACTATCACCCAAAAAATAGCTCCTAGTTGTTAATAGTTAGTCTTTCCTTAGACTAAAAATCAGACCCTTATACATAATCGCAACTTTTGGTAATTAGTTAGACTCGTGAATATTCGTAGAATGCTTTAGGCGCATTCTTTATTTCATTGGCGTGATTATGTACACATTCGCATGGCATAATTATAATTTCCAAAAATAAATCAAGGTACGCGTTCGCGCGACTTTGCCAAACAATCTTAATAATAATAAAGTGTTATCAATTGTGTACACGTACGCGTGACATGATTTTTAGCATATTAAATAAAGACGGATTTACACACACATGATCCGTTTTCAAAGATAAATCCATAACATCATAATTAAAAGCGGTAGAAGATAAAACGCACAATAGATTTTAAACATGTAATAATCCGTTAATTGAGCCAGGTATAAATTGCAAAGTGACCGTGCTAAAACCACGGAATCCGGCAGTGCCTCACACCTTCTTCTGGGTTAACAGAATTCCTTACCCAGTCTTATGTGTTCGCGGACCATAAATAGAGTCAGTTTCCTCGATTGAGATTTTAAAATAAATCGGTGACTTGGGACACCCTAATAATTATTCCAAGTGGCGACTCTAATTAATTAAATAATCCAATTTCGAATAATGTCACTTTAATTGGAAAAACTTCCTATTCTTCGGAAAAAAGGAGGTGTGACATCCATCATTCTGAAATCTGCTGCCACAAATTCGGAGGGGTCCTTAGGAACTGTTTCATTTTGTGCATTTTGTTTAGTAGGAATCAAAGGACATTGGTTCACTATGGTCCATAGTTCATAATCATCAGTTGTCAGGAAGTCTTCCATTCTTGCTTTCCACCAACTGCAATATATTCCATTGAACAAGTGTGGCCTGGTATTGTCCTTCATTAATTTCGAGTGGAGCACTCATCTTGCTTCCAAGATCTCTCTAGGTCTTAGCCGTGTAAATGAGAGAACCTGCTCTGATACCAATTATTAGTTTGGGTGCCCGTATGGATTACTAAAGAACTTGGTTCTTTACCGTGTTCCTTAAGCGTAAAGCAAATACGCAATAAAATGAACACGGCGATTTTGACGTGGAAAATCACCCGGCTCAAAAGGTGCAAAAACCACGACCTACCACGTAGGATTTTCAACTCCAACTCCACTAGAACAATGAGGTAAAATGTATCAATTACAAGACTGTAATTAAATACTCTCTAGTATCCTGCTACTCCTGTTTGATTCACAAGTTACTCTAACTTGTAAAGCAAAATACTCACTCCAACTTACCAATTGTTTATGACACTTGATTACAACCAAATTTCCTAAAATACATTTACTACACTAGACTGACTCAGGAAGAATACAATGCAAGTACTCGACTCGAGTAAACGACTTATGACTCATTAGTTGATGTGTGAAAGGATGTATCAGAAGTCCAAAGTTGATCACATTTAAACGCTTCAACTCGAGATCTTCTAGGAGTCCTAATCATAGTCAGCTTTCCTCTCTGATAGGACTCCTACTGTTCTAAGGATTCCACAAGCTTTGAGACTTTTTGTCTCTAACTGAATTATTCGTATCTTCTTGGGCAACGACCCTTATCACTTATAGTAGCCTTCTTCCACCAAACTAGGACCTGGGTAATTTTGAGATAAAATTATTGTCTTGTACGGACGTACAAGTATCAACATGAGGAGCTGAACTTTCTCCTGAGGAGCTGGTTCTTCAGAACAATTAAGCATCTACGTTGAGAACATGGTTCTTTGAACATTTAATCATGCTCTGTTAATCATCAAAACTTCAAACTCAACACCCGCAAATACCTTTTAGTTAATTTAAATTGTGTGAATATTTTTTATACAATCAATACATACAACTTAAACTTAATAAGAGGATGCCCCTTACAGCAGTCTCCACGCCAGTTGGGTGGGGTTTGGGGTGGGGGGGGGGGGGGGGTCACTTAATCTCTCGTTATCTTTCTATGTTCTTTGTATGTTTGTGTTCATACACATTTTCTGTAAATACTTTGTATAAATTATATTTTATAAAAAGAAACTGTGAAGTCCTGTGTGGGAAAAAAATAACCTGTGCTAGTGAAAGATATAATAACTGGGCGGTGAGTGAGTTAAAACCATCCACCACAATGTGGTATCTTGAGGGAGTTAAAACCATCTAGTGCTCGAGTAAAAACCATATATTCGTAGTGACGTCAAAATCACTCGTTTCTTGTGTGCAAGTAAAACTAGTTTTGAACAATACTCAACTTTTGAGATCGAGTAAAACCAGAACAAAATGTCACAAGTCATTTCTATCTCACTGTTGCTTTTCATTTGTTAAATTTAGCATTTAATTAATTATTTCTGGCCATCCTCAACCACGAGAGAGAAGGAAAACCAAAATGAAAATTGAGCACACTACTTTTATTGGAGAGGGATGTAGTGAAGCTAAATGTTCAAAGTACCACATAGTCATAAGTTTTACAAATACGACAAGTTCAACAAATTAACATACTGCGCTGGCATACTGCTGAATAGCTCAGAGGAAAACAGTAAAGGAATAACAAAGAACGAAAGAAGATAGAGCTGGTGCCTTCACTGGAGCACTTGGCTGCCATAATCCGAGTTGAACTTGTCATACCTCGGCGCATGAAGGTGTGCAGATGGTCTAGTGTTCTTCAATGCCATCTCAATATCTCTCACAGTTATTGGTCCAACGTTGGGCAACTCTGCACATTGATACAAGAATTCAGTACAAAGGAATGAAACACACCTAAAGAAGTACCTCAATAAAATTCTTCACACACGAGTACTAGGCTAACGATAGTTTCAATGACAACGAAGTCACCCAATGGGTAAAGCACAAGAGTGTTTCTACTGGTATACATTTATTCAGGTATTAGAATCATGACGAGTTCTTGTAACTAGAACAGGTAAAGATTTGTAATGAAATACACATACATGACGCATGTGTATCAAGTTTCATTCTAACAGCATTTAACTTCCATTGACTTCTCTAGGTAGTTTGATTAAAGCAGTAATCATGGGAAAGACGCAAATCTTAGAGCTTAAAACCGGAATTTGTTGGAAGACACATTAACAGACGTTGTCATAATTAAAATATCAATATAAACCAACAGTATGCATGTGGCAGAATTGACAAATAATCGAGTCGCCTGGTAGGATGTGATAGAAAAGAGGGCAATAATATAGTACGCATATACCCAATTGCTGCAGTAGAAAACCAGAACACTGAGCCCCTTATATCCCGACATATAATTATTACCCCGTCCAACCCAACAAAGTAGTGGATAAAATATGGCATACCATCCTCAGGCACCACTTCTTCTTTCTCTTCAAGTTTTGCCATTAAACGTCTTAATGGTTGCATGGCAGCCTCCTTGCACAACAGCCGAATATCAGAACCGGAAAAACCTTCTGTCTTTTCTACCAATAAATCATATGGAAGTGGCTCCTCTTCAGGCAGTGATGGTAGTAATTCCTCAAACATGGCGCACCTTGCTTCTGGCTCCGGAAGGGGCACAAGGATCTGCAGTTACAGTCAGAAGGCGAACTAAATAGTTACAAGCATGACTTATAACCTCAGGTGTGGATTATACTAGTGAATGAAACCAGACTAAGCCTGAGTGCATTCTCTTCTTTTCCTCCTTAGTTCAGCCAAGTCTTCTATTACTCACTTAAGCAAATATTGAACATGTAAAAAGGTAACCCCAGCCAACCCCAGCCCCGTAAAATTAAGAAAAAGAGGGAAATTACTATAAAAATCCAGTACGTAATAAATCAACTAAAAGACGAAAGATAATTAAACAACCAGACCTGCAACGGAAAAGCATTTATGGGAATCAAACCATGAAACTCTTAAGCTAAAGCCTCAAACCCCTATTTTACTATCTGGAGTAATGCTTATTGGCTTCAAATTCCACATGCTTTTACATGGCAAAAAAGTCTCCATCCACTAAAACTATTAAATGTTTGGCATGATTTACTAGGAGACTGACAAAGAAACAGATCATCGCAGAACTAAACATAACTAAAAATAAAATAGTACTTTTGCTCTAATTCATTTCTTTCTAGCAAATAGTCTTATTATCAAGCAAAGTATGTTTCAAGAC
This sequence comes from Nicotiana attenuata, assembly GCF_001879085.1. Taxonomy (NCBI): domain Eukaryota; kingdom Viridiplantae; phylum Streptophyta; class Magnoliopsida; order Solanales; family Solanaceae; genus Nicotiana; species Nicotiana attenuata. The sequence goes on from NC_031990.1 coordinate 44,447,935, forward strand.
CACATGAAAGACTACCCGCTTCTCAAGACGACGGAGCATTGCTGCATCCAGTTCCCAGGGAAGATTTGTTGCTGCCAGAACAAAGACGAGTTCATCTGTCCGATTCAAACCGTCCATCTGCAGTTTATTTCAACCATTAACTAGCGATATAGTTCAGATAAAACCATACTAATGTCTTCATTAATATCAAAGAGAAGAAACAGCAAGATCCGATATAAAGCAAACTGTACAAGTTAAAGGCTTTCTTTTATCTTTACCATTTACCTGGTGCTGCATGATTATTAGCTAAGCCTAAAAAGATGGGTCAAAACATTTCCTTCATTTATACTTAAATGGCATAAAGTTTAAAATCCTCTCCTGTGTCAAGTGACCTTTCTTTAAGTTCCAATGGTTACCATAGTCACTCAATGTACTTCTCACGGACTGTACTACAGCACACCATCCAAATTTTACAGAGCATGTGATAACCTAACTAAAAGCGGTTTGAAAAATCTCTAGATTAACAACAATATCAGGAAAAGAGAAAATTCCAGATTCGAATTGTTACGCTTAGCAGTTCAGAAGGTGCTAACCAGCAGAAATTCTGTGAACTTGCAGAAATTCATGGTTTCATTTATTTTTCTAAGAGGAATTACTTTGCCATACAGCCTCAAGTGTTTCAATCTCCCCAACCCACCCAACATGAGACCACAAAAAGGGGATGTGCGAGGGGGAAAAGAAAGATACAGAGAATAAAATGACCATCATTCCCTGGGGCAGTAATTGACTATTGACTTATTAATTGCATTGCAGTGCAAAAACATAGCTTTTCACATGTCATACATACACTTCTAAATATCAAGCTTCACCTGTATGAGCAGTTCCGTTTTTAAACGCCTACTAGATTCATGTTCACTACGTGCTTCCCCACGTTGACTGATAATTGCATCAATTTCATCTAGAAAGATAGTTGAAGGTGCATGATGCCTGGCGAGCTCGAATAACACTTTTATCAATTTCTCAGAATCACCTGTATCACACAAGAAACTTCTAAGGAGCACACAACGCATTAATTGAAGAACTATTCCCAACTGATGTATCTAATATTTATTCATCTGAAAGCTGATGAGATACACTGGAATGATCCTGTTTGAGTTAGATATTTTAAATGCTATAATTTTCTTTCACATTGTAATAAAAAAGGCAGAGGTAGACAATCAAAGACAGAAATCATAACAGCTGATTTGTTCAGAAAAGCTGAACCCCATAAATCCTTGCTTAATAACAGCCACATTAGGTGCTAGCTTCTCTCAACGTTGATAACACACAAAAGAGCTGTCTGGAACTCAGTAAGACAAATAGAACTACATACCGCAGTAAAAATTGCTTAACAACTCAGAACATGCATTTGGTATTTACTACACACAGTTGATATATATGATATATCCTTAGCTCCTGTGTCCCAGGTTGACTTACCTTAGCGTAGAAATATCTAAAATCATGAGATATTACAATATTACATTGTTCCATCAGATTGCTTGAAAAAGTACAGGCCAACTTTTAAGGCATGAAATAGATTAAGCTGAAACAACAGCTAATATTAGAGTGTGATATAGCATAAACCTTCAGCTAACAAACCCGGACCCTATAGATCACGGGTTCGAGCCGTGGAAGCAGCCACTAAAGCTTGCATTATGGTAGGCTGTCTACATCACACCCCTATGGGTGCCACCCTTCCCCCGATCCTGCGGGGTGCTTTGTGCACCAGGCTGCCCTTTCTTTTTCTTCGGTGAACAAACCAAGTTACAATGTGTGACTTCACTTCAAATTGGATGGTTTCTACTTTTGGTTCTCTAAATCATTGACTATCCGTTAATAGGATGGTGATCAGTCATCTGAAATTTTTCTTTTAATATCATACAAGTTTGGATTCAGTTTCCTCTTTTAGAAAATGTTTGACTCGATATCCACTTCTAACTGTAATTATATCACTTTGCCAAATGAATTAAAACCCTCAAGCTGATAAGTAGGAAAGAACATTTTGGTAAATTGCAGAGGAAATCATACCACGCCATTTGCTGACAACTGATGATGCTGAGATATTGAAAAATGTGGTATTGCATTCAGTTGCAACTGCCTTCGCAAGCATCGTCTACAAATTAACAGAGTAAAACTTTTAACAAGATAAATAGATATTTCCTCTCATATCAAGATATTAAGCCTTATGCATAAAGAAAAGAAATGTCAGGATGCAGAATTCCAATATGAATATGAAACTGGACAGATCAATGGAAGGATATCAATGGGAGAGTTTATATACAGAGCTGAAGGCTAAAGCACAATAAAATAAGGAGAAGGATACAGGGTATGAATGAAAAAAAACTTTTGCACAGAAGAAAAACATGAGCACAAACCTTTCCTGTTCCTGGAGGGCCAAAAAGGAGGATACCTTTCCATGGAGTTAGAAGACCTTTAAAGTACCTAGAAGAGAGAGAAAAAGTAGATCTTGGCTAAGTAATGAGAACTTCGAATGTCATGTTTGCTCAAAAAGAAAGAGTTCATGAAAAATTACAAGTAAAACGTCAGAAGATATATTGGATTGGATATTTGACACTAAATCTTACGTTCATTAGCTTGCACCACAAGAATACAAAAACAAAAAATAAAAAGGTTCATAATGGAGAAGTCCACTAGGGCCAGTGGCACAACAGTACAAAGATTATAACCTCTCTATTCAACTTGTTAGACAAGCAGCACATAACCAAGTATTGTAACCTACTTTGGATATTTAATCGGCATGACAACTGCTTCTTTTAGTAGACGCTTGGCAGTCTCCAATCCTTTAATGCTCTCCCACTTTACATCTGGATTACCACGAAGAATATCCCTGGAAATGTAAAACAGACAGAAATTAGCAAAACTAGTTTCCAAGCCTAACAATGATAGTGTGTGAGGGAGAGAGAAAACCAGGTTCAGTAACAGCAATTGCTCATAGTGTTCAGGTCATTTTGTCGTTTCCTACCTGCTTAAACTTTCTCCTAAAGCACGCATTTCTGCAGACTCGAAAGGGGGAAGTAGAGATCTTTGCCTGAAAAATGAACATTTAACTTTACTAAACTTCTTCAGGAAGAATTACCCCCAAAAAAGAAGAACTTCTGCAGGAAGAGGAAATGAAGCTCTGGTAGCTGAAAGTTGTTATAATATATATGAGTATCAAATGTTTGTTAGACTTCCAATATCTCTGGGAGATCAAACACAAAATTTAAGGTCATTAGTTTCTGTGTCATACGGTTTTCCAACTACTCCGACAGACTGAACTCCATTAACTCCATTAGAGTGTGCTGCTCCTCCATTAGCCTAAATCAGAAGAAAAGATTAAGCGTGCAGATTGTCAACAGGATTTATGATCATCTTATTCATCATCAGCAATACCTGATTATACTGCTCGTAAATGGACAATTCTGCAGTGTTCCGCACATGTCCATTTCCATTTGCAGTCACCGTCAAAGAATTTCCATTTTGTACAGCATCACCATTCTCAGTTGCAGGAGCCTTCTTCCTCCCAAACTTCATATCATAAAACAACTTAAAATCCTAAATACGGACACCAAAAACAAGTATTGTATATAAATACTCAATGTCCCTAATCTTGATTTATTCATTTCATCAAGAACATCCAACTTATGATTCGTTCAGCAATTCGCAACTCCTGTGAACAGAACTAACAATGTGGTTTAACAAACTATGCGTGTTTACTCTGTTTCCCCTTCAATTTCCTTTAATTAACTGTAGAACTTTAAAAAACTAGGCCATTAACTACTGATTGTGTGTCTTCTTTTCTGCTCAGTTCCAAATTTTTTGGAAGACAATATTATGACACAAAGTGAGAATAAGATTAAAAGCTAAACAACCCAACTTCATTGGAAAAGTCTTCGCCTACTTCCTCATCTATTCAAATTCGAATTTTTCTCGGAAGTTAGCACAAAGTTAACAATTATCTATACATGAAGTAATCTACTCAAGGTCAAGCACATTTGAAATTCTCTCTTTTATTTTCAGCATTAACAAAACAAGTCATTCTTTTTCAACTTCAATAACACTTGTGTCTACTTATCGAACAATTCATCACTTTGCAGCTTGTTATTATTCAGTTCCGTGTTGCTAGGAAGACTATACTTCTGTGTCTTTTGATAGAGAGCAACTAGTCAAATCAAAACCTGAGCAGTGCAAACATCACATACAATCAAAAAAATGTCATATATAACCTATTAATTTTAACATTTAGTCACTAATTAAAAGGGGACAAAATAATTCCTTGCCTAAGGACTACATCTCAGTCTCCTTTCACATTTTCTGGAAGAACAGCAGCCAAATTTAGGTAAGAAACATCCAAATCAAGGCCGAAAAAGGTAAAAAGTTTATTAAGCAATGTAAATCTAACATCAGAACAATATTTCCTGTCAGAGATTTCCTAAATTAACACAGAACATTAAAATAATGTCAAGCATAGTCTACACCAAACTTCACTTTGAATTAAAGTTGAGATTTCACAAAATAAATCAGAAATATTCTTTTGTAATTATTTTTAAAAAAAATCAAGTCAACAAACCAGAAAGATCTCTTCCTTTTATACCCTCAACCATCACCACATGCATGAATCAGTACAATGTGTCGCACACAAAAACTGTATATTCGCCACAGAAGAAAAACTAAGAAATCTTAAAAACAATAAAGAGGACGAAGAAGAAAACCCGTACAAAAAACTTGAAGTAAAGCCGAAAACGAAACAAAATTAAATTTTAAGAAAATCTCAAACTAACACAAAAATGTCTCTTCCTTTGTCAATCATAATCTCATGCATGGATCGGTAATACATTAAGCTCACACAGTCCTTCAAAAGTCAAAAATTCACTTTAAACTCCAAATTTCATCCGAAAAATACCTCTAATGTCAGCAAAATCGGCATTTCGAAATCAAAATAATAAGATAAAGCAAATATGAAATTCTAAAATCAAAGCCAAAAATGCACGAATCGATCAAAAATGTCAATTTCGTAACAACACAAAATCTCTTCATGTTCCGATACTTCAATCATTACCACGTGCATGTATCCAGACAATGTACATCACACACAGATCATTTAAACTTAGCTCGAAAATCAAAAATCAGCCGGGAAAAAAACAAAAATTCAAAAATTACATCAAAATTCAACAAAAAGAAGCTGTATTTTCAAATGAGGCCTTGGAAGATTAAATTAAATTACCGGGAAGGACCAACGAGTCAACGCAGGTTCGTCCGCCATTTGATTCAAACTCCGGGAGACAGGTGGAAAGAGAGAGATGTATACAGATATTTTTGCTCCCTCTCTTTCTCCGTCACACACGAAAAAGATGCATTTATGGGAAGTCAAGTGATTGTGAGCACTGTTAACTGTACAGTGCACACTAACCCCCCCCCC
>NC_031990.1:44453391-44524557 GCF_001879085.1 Nicotiana attenuata
CCCCCCCCCCCCCGGGTCGGTCCTGAAGTCATGGAGAGATTGAAAAAGTTTAAATTACGGATTACACCATAAGTTTGCATTTGTGATACAAAAAGCTCCTTCACCTTTTCAAAATGTTGACATAACGCCTGCAAAGTGCCAAGTTTTGAACTAAAGTTAAAGGACTAGCGCTCTTCTATCCGAACATTTTTTTTTTCCTATACGAACTCATATTCTTCTTTTACTTTTAATATTTTAATTTGTCTTGATATGATCTACAATTAAAAAAGAATAATATGTTTGGAAGGATATTCGATAGCAAGGGAGAAAAAAGTTTACTAGAAACTTAAACTGAAGACATCATCTATACTATATTAAAAGCACGAAGGCCCTAGCGAAATGTCGTTCGTTTTTTTTACCCTTTTTAAAATAGAGTTCACACTAGCAGGGCTAAGACAGAGTACCTGGAATGCAAGTTTAGCGCCGAGACGAGCGAAGTAGGCAGGGACGTCAAGCTTGGATCTCAGGTCATCGCCAAGAGGGACAGTTTCAGATATCTTGGGTCGGTGATTCAGGGGGACGGAGAGATCGACGGGGATGTCACTCACCGTATAGGGGCGGGGTGGTCGAAATGGAGGCTTGCATCAGGAGTCTTGTGTGACAAGAAAGTGCCACAGAAACTCAAGGGGAAGTTTTATAGAACTGTGGTTAGACCTGCCATGTTGTATGGGGCTGAGTGCTGGCCGGTGAAGAACTCCCATGTCCAGAGAATGAAGGTTGCGGAGATGAGGATGCTCAGGTGGATGTGCGGCCTCACCAGGTTAGATAGGATTAGGAATGAAGTTATTCGGGAGAAGGTGGGGGTGGCCCCAGTAGATGAGAAGATGCGGGAAGCGAGGCTCAGGTGGTACGGGCATGTGCGGAGGAGAAGCCCCGAAGCCCCGGTGAGGAGTTGTGAGCGGCTGGCGGTGGTTGGCACGAGTCGAGGCAGAAGGAGGCCCAAGAGGTATTGGGGAGAGGTGATTAGGCAGGACATGGCTAGAATGCGGATTTCCGAGGACATGGCCCTTGATAGGAAAGTCTGGAGGTCTAGTATCAGGGTTGTAGGATAGGGGCTTCTAGAATTTTTCGTACTTCTGTCCCGGGGCTTGGGGGGGGGGGGTTGGTAGGGCTCTCCATAGATGATCGTGTTATTGTATTGTGCCCCCTTATGGTAGTTACTGGTTGATATATTTGCATGTCATTTTATTTATGGTTTAGTTTAGATAATTATTATGTGATTTTCTGCTGGAGTTACTAATGCTCTTTTGTTTTTTGTTTTTTGTTTTTGTTTTTCTTTTCCTTTTCCTGAGCCAAGGGTCGATTAGAAACAGCCTCTCTGCCCTTTCGGGTAGGGTAAGGCCTGTGTACGTATTACCCTCCCCAGACCCCACCTTGTGAGACTATACTGGGTAGTTGTTGTTGTAAAATAGAGTTCACACTAGACAAAATAGTCATTTAATTATTTTCCTAATATTTAGTATTTTGAAGTCAACTAAAACTTTACTTATCAAAATTAATTAAGTTTACCTTATATATTACTATGATATTGTAATATCAAAAATATAAATGTTACGTACTATATTTCCTAAGATTTGCATATAATGTAATGGAAGGAAACGGTCAAAATTACAATAGAGCTTGACCATAATTTGAAAGCTAACAAAGCAGCAAATTTTTGATATTAAAATAAATAAATAATTGAGCTCTTAATTAACTTATTAGAGAAAATATTCAATTCAATTCTTTTTTAACTTCATCATATAAGTAAATTTAATTTTTAAGCTGGCCGATAATAACTTTTGAAAGAAAATTTGATAAGTGTACTTCGTGTTTAAATAATCTAATTTAAGAGGAGATAAAGAGATATATCAAATTTGTATCAAGCATAGGCTAATTAATCCAAAAATAAAAAAGACAATGCATATGAGCATTTATGTAGCACATAATTTCTTCTTTTAAGCTTGCTAAATAGGATTAATATTTATCATTTTTAGAATTTTACATTTTTTCCCTGTAATATTTTTAATAACTCATAAACATTAGTTAATATGAATTTGTAATATTTAAAAGTTATGTACTCATGAATATAGGATACACGCGCAAAGCGCTTACCTTGAGACTAGTATTAGAAATTTATAAACTCTCCTAATACTGTTAAATTTTATTACTGATACTTAACAAGTATATGTGCTAGATTGTTTTTAATAGGAAATCAAACACTACTTTGATACGACATAAAAAGGAATAGAGAACTTCAATCTGAAATGATTGAAGCACTAACTAATTCATTTGTGAATAATTTTTGGCCTTCTTTCCTTCTAGAATAGTAAATTATGTAATATCCTTTAATGCTTAATGTAGAAAAAGATCCAAAAAAGAAAACAGAGAAAGGGATAACGGAGAAATAAAACGAAGAAAATAGAAAAAAAAATGAAACTAGAAAAGGGTGAAGTGAAAAAAATAAAGGTTTTTCGATGCAATTTGATATATGTTGGTAGAAAAAGTAGAAACTTAGAAAGAAAGAACAAAAAAAGGAGAAGCACAAAGTACAAAGATGACAAATAAAATACAAAAAGAAGAAAAAACAAGGGAGCACTTGACGGATTATATGTAATAGAAGGATATATTGTATTTTTGTGTATTCTCTTCGCTTTCAAATTTCTATAGAAAGAGATGGCTCATAAACTTTAAGAACATCATACATTTGAGAATTGGGATTTATGTGCCTAAAGGGAAAGCTGAGGGAGTAATCCATAATAAATAAAGTTGAAAGAATCTACAGACTCGAGAGATCTGAGTGGGTCCAAAGATATGTCTCTATTTTTTTTATTATATATGCTGAGGTATACAGTAAGAACTAAAGGCCAAACACCACAAAACGTGGGTTCATAGGAACGCGCGGAGTAGATTTTAACTGCATTTTCACGTGCGGGATTTGGCCCCTTCTCTCCTTCGCAGAAATATATGGTATTGCTAACCACCTACTATCTTCTAAAACTTTGTCAAGGAGACCACTTTGATCAATCAATGAAAAAACAAAATTATACACTTTTGATGAATATCTTTATAATATCATAAAATTATCCAGCTATGGAATTAAACTAATTAGTGACGAATAGTTATGTTAGCTAGTGACTTGTCTAATTAGGGGATCTTTTTTCTTTTCCAGTGAAAAGTATTTTGATATGGCAAAATTGATCCCCTAAAACCATTGTGATATTGTTACCATCATCTATATACTAGTTTCCAACTAGGGATTTTTACCTTCCTATACTATATATGAAATTTTATTACCCTCTCTAATCAAGTTTTAATTTAATTATATGGCCACATACAATTTACTAATTATATACAAATTAATTTTAAATGAATATCTCTTTAAATTAGGAATTAAATAAGGAATCAGTTATTTCTCTCTCCTGCACTCTCTCTCTCTCTCTCTCTCTCTCTCTCTCTCTTTCTCCATCTCTCTCTCTATATCTCTCATTCTCTGTTATTTCTCCAATTTTTCTTCCTCTGATATTCTCTACTTCATATCCGTTCATGTTGTATATATTTTTAATGGAATTCATCAATGGATTTCAATTGTTTTACTATAGAGTTTTAACTTAGCAATTTTCTTTCATGATGCACAATTGGCGTTCAAATTTAAATTGCCAATCAATAAATTTTGAAGGTGTTTGGCTCTCCACCATTGACATCCATTAAAAAGCTTTGAAATCGAATTTGAGTTTTTAAAAATTATTATTTGTTTGGATTGGGTGTTGTTGCAAATAACTGGGAATATTTTTTGGAGTTTATATCTCAATTTTAAGGGTATTTGGTGAAGACTAGACTTGATTTTGGCTAAATTTCAGATTGAAACTCGTCGAAGAAGAAGAAGAAGAAGAAGAAGAAGAAGAAGAAGAAGAAGAAGAAGAAGAAGAAGAAGAAGAAGAAGAAGAAGAATAGATGACATACAATATACTTACGAAATTGTAGTAAAGTTGTATTATTTGTATGTAAATTGTATTCTGTTGTAGTTATATATATTCTTTTATGTGAATGTTGTATGAAAGTTAAAAAATAGTTGTATAATGTATGAATCGTCGTATAAAATTGTAACGACCCAATCCGTCGTTTTGAGCATTTGCACTTCGCTTGGTAGTTTACGGCATGAGTAGCTCCGTATGATGTATTATGACGTATGTGAATCGTCGGTTTTGGTTTTCAGGTTATTCGGAACTGATTTGGAAGAATGATTCTCAATTAGGAAGCTTTAAATTGGAAGAGATGACCAAGTTTGACTTTTTAGTATTTCACCTCGAATTGGAGTTTTGGTGTTTCCTTTAGCTCCGTTGGGTGATGTTGGACTTAGGAGCGCGTCCGGATTGTGATTTGGAGGTCCGTTGTAGAATTAGGCTTGAAATGGCGAAAGTTGGAAATTTTGGAAAGTTTGACCGGGAGTGGACTTTTTTTATATCGGGGTCAGATTTCGGATACAGAAGTGGGAGTAGGTCCGTAATGTCAAATGTGACTTGTGTGCAAAATTTAAGGTCAATCAGACGTGATTTGATATGTTTCCGAGTGGCTCGGGTGAGTTTCGGACGAGGTTCGGACCATTTCTCATTCTCATTTGGTTGCTGGTAGCTGCTGGTACTGGTGTTGCGCACCTGCGGTTGAATTTGCGGAGGAGTGATGGTCGCAAAAGCGAGGGAGTGCTGGCTGGGGAGGTATCGCAGAAGCAGATCTTCAGGCGCAATAGCGCGATCGTAGATGCGACCATGGCCATCGCAGAAGCGGCCTGTCTCGCAAATGCTAGCCTTTTCCCGCAAATGCGACCTCTTGTCCGAAAATGCTGAATCTGCTGGGTAGAAGCTATAAAATCGAGGTTTTGGTTCTTTCATCATATTTTGAGTTATGGACTTCGGAATGGAGCGATTTTTGGAGCAAATTTCATCACAAGGATTTTGGTAAGTATTCTACACTCGGTTTCGATTACATTTCATGAATCCATCTTCATTTTTTACTAATTAGTTGATGAATTTAAAGAGGAAATTGGGGAGTTTTGGCCTAAAGTTCATATTATGAACTTTTGAGTTTTGAACATCGATTCGGAGTCGGATTTGAGTGAAACTAGTATGGTTGGACTCGTAATTGAATGAGTTATTGGATTTTGTGAGTTTTCGGGTTCCGAGGTACGAGCCCGGGTGTGACTTTTGGCCAGTTTTGGGTTTTGATTAAGGATTCGATCTTTATCATTTAGAATTGTTCCCTCGGACTTTATTTGATGAATTTGAGTTGCTTTTGGCTAGTTTTGAGATGTTCGGAGCTCGGTATGCGAGAGATGGCATTTTGGAGCATCGCTTGGCTTGCTCCGTGTTGGAATTCGTTTGTTCGAGGTAAGTAACACTTCTAAACTTGATGCTGAGGGTATGAAACCCCAAATTATGTGTTATGTGATTGGTGTTGAGGTGACACACATGCTAGGTGACGGGCGTGTGAGCGTGCACCGTGTAAATTATAACCCCGTTATTTCTGTGGTACTGTGTAGTTACCTGATCTTACCTGTAACCATGAAATTTCTATGTACTTGAGCTATTGAGCTGTGATCCATGTTAGAAACCATGTCTAGGCTACATGCTTATCCTGTTGGGACCAACTAAGGTCATTTCTGATGTTGAGTTATCTGCTTTCATTGCATTACATACTCAGTCATACGCATTCATATGCATATCATATCTCAGTCTCTCTTGTTATTTATTGATACATCATATCATCATTTTCGGGCTAGTTTCATGACATTGTGAGCCCGTGAGAGAGAGACTGGAGAGATTGATGACTGAGTGAGGCCGAGAGCCTGAGTGTGAGTGATATTAAGGGAATGGGCTGCATGCTCGCATCATATTATATTAATTATATTATGGGATCGGGCTGCACGCCGCAGCAGGTTATATTGATTTGTGCCATGATTGGCTTGATATAGCGCTTGGGCTGAATGAATACCTTCGGAGTCTGTACACACCCCTAGTGAGCGCGGTTGATTATATTGAGGGATGGATCTTCCCTGGACATGGATCTTGTCCGAAGCATTTATATACCTGGGGAAGGATCTTCCCCACGGGCTGGATTTTCCCTACTCAGTACTGAGTGACTGTTGGTTAGTTGATGTATATATTCCGGGATGGATCTTCTGTTACGCCCTGCAATATTACGTCGGTATTATGTCTCGTAGTATTAAATTATGACGATGTTTTACCCTGTAGTATTGTACGTTGAATTTGTCGTAAGGTAATTGACATCAGTCCAAGGAAAAGATTATTTGGAGATTATAAGGATTATGCTATTTCAAACAAGTGATGAGTAAATTCGTGAAGGTAAGAGGGGAAGCAAGTCAAAGAAAATTAATTTTCGTCCAAATTTGGCATGTTAGGAAAAAATACGAGCCGAGCGTTAGTACCCGATATTTATGGACTAGTACCATACAAGGTACCATATGACCATGATAGTATGATATATATGAAAGGATATTAAAAATAAGTAGAATTTTAAGTAATTTGAGATAATTCTTAAATATGCGGGTAATTGGTTAATTACCGGATAACGGGATACTACCTAATTACCTAATAAGTGGATAAAGATTAAACCTTTCCACCCATCCCCACGTGGCAGCCACATAAAGATTAATTAAGTGACTCATATGTCACATTTCAAGGTGGCATACTAAGAGAACCTTTGGGGATTAGTCATTAGCTAAGGAGTAGTAACGTGATTTCCATAAGCAATGTGAATTTGCTTCAGTAAAATTCCTCCAATACATTCCTGTAAAACCCTTCTCCCAATTCTTCAGTTTCTTCATAATTATCAGCCGTTGTAAATTACCCCGTAATTCTTCATCTTTCCGTGGTTGTTTGGTCACTGGTGATAATGTTCCAACAGTCTAGGTCATTGCTTTTGGCAGGTGATACTTTTTTTTGTATTAGGACATTGCCTTGTTTAAACCATTTTGAAGTGTGATCAGGATTTAGTGTTAAAATCAACTCTTACATTGCACCATGGAGAAAATCAGAAGCAAAAGTTGGATTGGAAACATATACCACAAGTTTGAGGTTGTGTGCCAAGAGGTACATGGATTTGTAACCAAGTTGAATCAAAATGCAACAAAGGTTGTGATTTAGCTTTAGCTTCATTCTATGTTTGGCGGGTAACAAATCTCACTTACATAGCAGAGTTGTTTTCAATCTCCAGGTATGTTAAGGCTAAGCCCTCCTTTCTTTTGGCATGATCCATACGATATAAACGAAACGAGCAAATGCACAACTTCCATAAATTACTCTATTCGTAGAAATGCTAGAGATGTGTATATTCTTATTCTCCCATGTGTCATATTATTCTATCATCTGTTCATGGGTCTCAAAAATACGTAAGTTGGTAAAGTTTATTTCATGATATTAATCAGAGGTATAATAGTCTTATGACGTACCGAGAGATTTTATTAACGTATTTCATATGCATTTTATGCATTTATACATGCACATTGACCCATGACTAGATGACATTATATACGCGTATTTATATGTATATATATGTATATGGGATATGGGAAAAGGTTACGGCGTTATATACGCACCACCACTTGATCAGCTGGTATACGTTGATGATGTTGCCCAAAGTGGCCGTGATGATATGATGGGATGCCCTCAGAGGCCTGATGATGTTATGAAACATGTACCTATGCACGACATGACATTCGTATGCATATGCATGATACTATAATTATTTTATGGTTTACAGAGTTATCCAGACTTACAGGTTGAGTTATTTACTCTATATTTCTTCCAGGTCTATTATGTACTTATTTATGTGCCTTACATACTAGGTACATTATTCGTACTGACGTCCCTTTTGCCTGGGGACGCTGCTTTTCATGCCCGCAGGTCCCGATAGACAGGTCGAGAGCCCTCCAAGTAGGCTATCAGCTCAGCGAAAGATGTTGGTGCGCTCCATTTGCTTCGGAGTTGCTGTTTGGTTAGTATGATTTAAACATGTATTGTTTGGTATGGCAGGACTCTATCCCGACCTTTATGAAAAACTATGTATTCTTAGAGGCTTGTAGACAAATGTCATGTACGTAAAAGATTGTATGGCCTTGTCGGCCTATGTTCAGTATACGAGTGGTTATTTTGGTCTTATGGGCCCGTATGTCTTGTGTATAAGTGGGTATCACATGTTGTATTCTACTTATCTCACGGTAGCCTTCCAACTCAGTTATCTATGATAGTATGACATGAAAAGATACGTTATGTTGGTACTCGGTTGAGTAAGGTACCGGGTGCCCGTCGCGGCCCCTCGGTTTGGGTCGTGACATCTTCCCTGGGCCGGATTGGCCATATACACTGAGTGATTGATCATGTTGAGTGGAAAGTGTGAGACAGTGAGATTGAGTACTCTGAGAGCGCGAGTACATGAGTTCATCTCTAAGATACATGGCATTGATATGCACATATGACATACAGGCATAGAGATGCATTTTCCTCATGTTATACATTATCATGTCATTCATGACTTTACACACATATTGATATGTGAGCATAGAAAGGTTTTTCACACTTGCTATCTGGAAAGAAAATGAAACATCTTATTTATTGTGGAAAGGATTTTTGAAAAAATTATAGTTTTCAAACTATCTCATATTTTTCGATAATTTTTGTAAAGGATTTGGGTATTCACTGATATACTTGAAAAGCGAAACTACTTTCGGGAGTTATGAATAAGCTGAGCATTTTAAGTTCCGAGTTACTTCTTTTTTACTTGCCTTACATTGTTATGAACTGTTGTTGGTTATTGGTGTTGGACCTGACCTATGTTCCAACTCGTCATTACTTTCAACCTAAGGTTAGGTTTGTTACTTATTGAGTACATGTGGTCGGTTGTACTCATACTACACTTCTGCACCTTGCATGCAAATGTTGGTTGCTGATGTTGTTGTGATCAACGGGAGCTAGAATTGAAGATGTACCTACGTTCCGGTTGTAGCTGCCTCTTGTTCATGGTAGCCTTAGATTTATAAAACTCTGTTTATTTACTTTTCAAACAAATGATGTATTTACTTCATACCAGCTTTATAAATTCTATTCTTAGAAACTCAAGATTTGTACTACCAAATCTTGGGAAATGTATAAGATTCATATAATTTCTTTTGTTTAATTGTCTTATTAAGTATTATTGGAATTGGATAGTTACTAGTTGGCTTACCTAGCGGGTTGAGTTAGGTTCCATCACGACTAGTGGATTTTTGATCGTGATAGATTGGTATCAGAGCTCGTGGTTCATAGGTTCTACAAGTCATGAGCAAGTATCTAGTAGAGTCTTGCAGATCGGTATGATGACGTTCATACCTATCTTCGAGAGGCTACAGGGCATCTAGGATATATGCTTCCCATCTTTCTTTCTTTATCGTGCGGCATTGATTCAGCTTGAAGCGTAACTCTTTGAAGTCCTTCCACGCATTCGTATGCGCACATGAGCGCTCGGTATCAGCTGTGCATCGACAGCTTATGATTCCATGGATGAGGTGCGAGATGTGATTTCTGTGTGTTGGTGATGGGCCAGCCTGGAGCACTTGAGGCCGAGTTTTGATTGTAGCTTGAGCACAGAGATTTTGATTGTGTGAACACGTGTCTTTGGACTTATATGTCCGGTGGTGTCCCTATTAGTGAATTTGTGATTGGATGACTATGTGATGAGTATGATGTGACTGCAAGATGTGTTCAGATTGTTCGAATGTGACGAGAAGAGTTTGCTTGAGATGTAGAAAGGACTATTGGGTGCTTGATTTCTATCTTGATTTGACGTATAGTCTCGAGTTATGGTTGTGTTGAAAGATCTTTCATGTTATTTAGTTGTGGAGTGAAGTAGATTTTCATTTTGTGATATGAGTTCAGACTCAAAACTATTAAGTGATAGCGTAGTAGTTATGACTGTGGAAGGGTATAGAGAGATGTCAATTTGAGGCAAAGCAGGTGGGTTATCTCCTGCGTGGTGTCCTGAGGTTTGTGTGATCCCTATGTTGTTTTGTAGCGAGTTTTCTTTTACCAGTGAATTATATATGTTACAATTTGAGTTTGGATCGCTTATGAGAGTTGGCTTGACTGTTACAAGGGTGAATTCGAGATTTGTAGATGATTTGAGATATTAGATGGTTTGTGTTGCATGAGCTTATGAAGGATTTAGTTGAACCTTACTGCAGTATTATGGCAGTAATAGAGTATGGGCATTGTGAGTTATTATGTGTTTTGATCTATGGCTTTGAGCCAAGTGGGGAGTCTGCTATTGATAAGTTGATTGCACGGTTATGTGTTGTATTGGTTTCGGTTTGAGGTATACTTGTGAATAAGTTATGATTCGAAGAGGTTGAGATCGAGGATGACTCGAGTCAGGGAATTTTTGGATACGGGTTGTACTACACTCTATGGGTATATCGAAAGCATGAAATGATTGAGTGGTTATTCGTGAAGGATGTAGTGTGCATGGAGTAGGAATTTTCTTGGTTGTGTTAAGGTGGGATTACTTCTCTTGGTGTCGTCGTGCTAATGGGGCACAAGTCGTTCGGCCCGTTTGGGTGGTGCAATTGAGATTTGGGTAGAGTAAATGACTCTCGAGAAGGTTCTAATGGGTTCAAGATTTATATGTAGCAATTGAGAATTTTTCTGGATTTGTATATGGCTAGGGTATGAGATTTGCATTGGATGGTTCGAGACTCGCGGTATTTCTATATCATTATGGACTATACATTTCGGTATTAGGAAGGTGAAGGAAACAACTTTAGATTCACATAAGGTCTCTTCAGAGTGGGTGTCTCGGTTGTGATACTTTTGGGGTGCTTAAGAGGGAATAAAGTGGCTTATGGGTCTTAGGCCGGTGTAGTTTATTTCTAGGATCTCTTATGGTGAGCTTTGAATAAATATCGTGGTGTTCTGGCAAGGAGAAGTGTCAACTTGAGGGTAATTCGAGAGGAACTTGGAGAAATAGGACAGTTTGGTAGTAGGTTGAATCAGAGCGGTAATGGGTATGATTAGTTCCTTGGGTACTTATGATGTGGCGAGTCTCTACATGTGTCTCGTGGTAATGCTCTTTGGTTCCTGCGTGGCTCGATTATGTGCAAATGCATTCCAAAGAGTTCTTAGTGGTTTCTACCACGGTTTGAGGTGTATATTTCCTACTGGTGTGTGGAACGTGTTGTGTATTTGATTTCCTCCTATATGAGATCAAACAGAAGGTTCCGGGCTAATTCAGTATGTAGTTTGCTTGTGACTCAAAGTTGATTATGAGATTCTCGTACTTTTCATATGATGGCATAATAGGGGTGGTGTGTTGTATTGGATTGAGATTTGCATGTGTAAGGTCGCGATTTGGTTTTGAAAGGAAGATCCTGAATTCTTAGGCATCATAGACGGTTTCAGATAACTAGGTAAATGATATTACTCTTTGGTATTGCTTGAGGAGAGTGTACATTTCAGAAGGCGCACTGTGTTTGATGTATGGATACTTCATTGGTGTTGCAACACTATCCTGGTTGATCGACTGCTGATTTTTCGATATTGCTATGTGGCACGGAAGAATTATAGAAGTATTCCTCGTGGGATGATCGTGTATGAGAGATGTGTTAGACATTCGAGCGGTGGAGTTGGGATCAGATATGGTGATTCGTGTGTTCTATGGATTTGGAGACTTGGAGTTCTCAAGAGCAGATTCCTTCATGGTTATGGACTATGAAGTCGTGGCCGAAGCTAGCTAGATGATAGTATGTATTATGATTCAGTCATTGAGAACTTTTGGAGGGTTATTTATCTATTTGTGGGTGACCAGAGTTGATTTGGGGGTCCATTGGTAGGCCCAATTAGGATGTGTATTTTACACCGAGTCAGATTGGTTGGCTCCATGCTGCTATTGCTGAGGGATGTGCCGTCCGGTTGTTTTTGAGCTTATTCATGTTCTGAAATGATATGTGAGTTACTCTTCTATGCTACGAGGAGTTATGATTCGTTGGTTATATGCACACATGGTGCGGTTCTATTGGAGTCTTATAGTAGAATTTGAGCGAGATGAGTAATTGGGTATTGCTTGATTGATGGCGTATTGGTTATGTTTTTTCGGGTTTTGGGTGGCATTGTGTCATTTACTTCTTCGTGGTTATGGTAATTCACTTTGGGTACTTGATGTCGAATTTTGCGTGGTTATTGATTTTGAGCAGGGTGGCTCGAGGTAGATAATATGGACCAGCATTTGGATGGGGTCACGCATTGCAGCGGAGTTATGTTGAGGTATGAACCTTTGTATTAGAATCATGTGATGCTTGTACGGTATGTGATGCATTTCAGCATTTCGTTATGGTGGTACTTGTTAATCTTGCGGGGCAGTTCTCTCGTTTGAGTAATTTTTCATGATTGATTCATTAGAATGTTGCCTATTGGTGCACGAGTTGTGGCTTTAGATTGTATTGATGTGACATGTCACTAGAGGGATCGTGTTGGATGAGATGAGGTCATTGGGCCTAGAATGGGTACTATCGGATTTGACTATAGCATGTTTGGAAAGATAAAATCAAAAGTCGGCTTAAAATTAACTATAGTTCTTGTCTAAGGAGGGGGAGTTCCCTGACTGGTTGACCTGATGAATGGCTATGAGTTCTGCATGTTTCTTATATCATTGGCAGTGTATAAAGGTTTTAGAACGAGGCTTTGTTTGATATGCGGTGTACTACTAGTATAAGGTTATTTTGAGCAGTATGATTAGAAATTATCACTATGAGTATTTGAGTTATGCAGTATATCATGTGATTACATCTTGGGTCATGGTAAAGGCTTGATACATCTTGTTTAGACTTATACAGTGCGTAGATGCGAGATTCTGATCTTGTAGAAAAATTCAGAATGTGGAATTGGATTCTAAAGTTTATGGGCTAGGTTGAATTAAGAAATTTCAGTTATGTTGTGTTATCAGGACTATATGGGATAGGGTGATGTGGAATCAACCCCGGGTATGTGTATGGTAAGATTACACGGTGGTTTGATGGCTTTGGGAACAACTCCGGGCACATTCGAGGACGAACGTATGATTAAGTGGAGGAGGATGTAACGACACGACCGGTCGTTTTGAGAATTTGCACTTCACTCGGTAGTTTACGGGCATGAGTAGCTTCGTATAATGTATTATGACTTATGTGAATTGTCGATTTTGGCTTTTAGGTTATTCGGAATTGATTTGGAAGAATGATTCTCAATCAGGAAGCTTTAAATTGGAAGAGATGACCAAGTTTGACTTTTTAGTATTTGACCTCGGATTAAAGGTTTTGATGGTTTCGTTAGCTCCGTTGGGTGATTTTGGACTTAGGAGCGCGTCCGGATTATGATTTGGAGGTCCGTTGTAGAATTAGGCTTGAAATGGCGAAAGTTGGAAATTTTGGAAAGTTTGACCGGGAGCGAACTTTTTGATATCAGGGTCGGATTTCGATTTCGGAAGTGGGAGTAGGTCTATAATGTTAAATGTGACTTGTGTGCAAAATTTGAGGTCAATCGCATGTGATTTGATAGGTTTCGGCATCGGTTGTGGAAGTTTGAAGTTTCAGAGTTCATTGATTTTGAATTGAGGTGTGATTCGTCGTTTCGATTAGGTATAATTTGAGGCCTCGGGTAGGTCCGTGTTATGTTATGGGACTTGTTGGTAGATTTAGACGGGGCCCCGAGTGGCTCGGGTGAGTTTTGGACTAGGTTCGGACCATTTCCCGTTCTCATTTGGTTGCTGGTAGCTGCTGGTACTAGTGATGCACACCTGCATTTGAATATGCGCAGGTATGATGGTCGCAGAAGTGACAAAGAAGTCGCAGAAGCGAGGGAGTGCTGGCTGAGGAGGCATCGTAGAAGCGGATCTTCAGGCGCAGAAGCGCGATCACAGATGCGACCATGGCCATCACAGAAGCGGCTTGTCTCGCAATTGCGAGCCTTTTCCCGCAAAAGCGAAGGTCGCAGATGCGACCTCTTGTCCGCAAATGTGGAATCTGCTAGGCAGAAGCTATAAAATCGAGGTTTTGGTCCTTGTATCATATTTTGAGCTATGGACTTCGGAATGGAGTAATTTTTGGAGCAAATTCATCATAAGGATTGGGGTAAGTATTCTACACTCTGTTTTGATTAAATTTCATGAATCCGTCTTCATTTTTCAGCAATTGGTTGATGAATTTAAAGAGGAATTGGGGGTTTCGGCCTAAAGTTTCGTAATATGAATTTTTGAGTGTTGAACATCGATTCAGAGTCGAATTTGAGTGAAACTAGTATGGTTGGACTCGTAATTGAATGGATTGTCGGATTTTGTGAATTTTGTCGGGTTCCGAGGTGGCCCGAGTGTGACATTTGGGTGGTTTTGGGTTTTGATTAAGGATTCGATCTTTATCATTTGGAACTGTTCCCTTGGGCTTTATTTAATGAATTTGAGTTACTTTTCGCCAATTTTGAGCCGTTCGGAGGTCGGTACGAGCGAGATGGAATTTTGGAGCATCGCTTGGCTTGCTCGGTGTTGGAATTGGCTTGTTCGTAGTAAGTAACACTTCTAAACTTTGTGCTGAGGGTATGAAACCCCGAATTACGTGTTATGTGATTGGTGTTGAAGTGACACACAAGCTAGGTGACGGGCGTGCGGGCGTGCACCATGTAAATTGTAACCTCGTTATTTCTATGGTACTGTGTAGTTACCTGATCTTACCGGTAACCATGAAATTTCTACGTACTTGAGCTATTAAGCTGTGATTCATGTTAGAAACCATGTCTAGGATACATGTTTATCCTTTTGGGACCCACTAAAGCTATTTCTGCTGTTGAGTTATCTGCTTTCGTTGCATTACATACTCAGTCATACACATTCATCTGCATATCATATCTCAGTCTCTTTTGTTATTTATTGATACATCATATCATCATTTTCGAGCGAGTTTCATGACATTGTGAGCCTGTGAGAGAGAGACTGGAGAGATTGATGACTGAGTGAGGCCGAGAGCCTGAGTATGAGTGATATTGTGGGGTTGAGCTGCACGCTCGCGTCATATTATATTAATTATATTATGGGATCGGGCTGCACGTCGCAGCAGGTTATATTGATTTGTGCCATGATTGGCTTGATATAGCGCTTGGGCTGAATGAGCCCCTCAGGAGTCTGTACACACCCCTAGTGAACGCGGTTGATTATATTGAGGGATGGATCTTCGCTGGACACGGATCTTGTCCGAAGCATTTATATACCTGGGGATGGATCCTCCCCACAGGCTGGATTTGCCCTACTCAGTACTGAGTTTCTGTTGGTTAGTTGATGTATATATTCCGGGATGGATATTCCTTGGGCCGGATTGGCCATATACAGTTCTATGTGATTGAGCATGATGAGTGTTTGACCAAAAAAGTATGACCTTTTTGTTAATCTAATTTAATAAGAAGATAGAGGGTAAATCCTAGTTAAGGATAATTAATTCTATATCTGAGATGAATAACACGAACATGAAAATATAGTTGAGTATAAATGCTGGCAGTGATTATGGCCAGATTTAATAGTATGAAAAAAGTTGCATTAAGTAACATTAAGTGGCAATAAAATGTAAATAAAGGAAAAGATTCACCCAATCTTGAGTGAGGCTGATCCTGTTTCATTTGATAAAGATGAATGATAGACAAATACAAGAATCTTAGGACCGTTTTCGGATCTAATAGAGGGTATGGGATAACCGATCCTGTAATATCTTTAGAGAGATGTCTTTATATATCTTCTAGAGAGAGAGTCTTCCCCCCTCTTTAGAGAAGTCCTCTCTTCCTATTTATAAGGGATATTCCTTGAAAACCCAAAAGGTACAATTAGAGGGAATATCCAATAGAATATTCCCTTTGAAGATTCCAAAGCAAAACTAGTTGTTACATCACTGCTCGACCCCGGCCTTATAGTTCACTGCTCGGCCTCGGCCTTATTGATCACTACTCGACCTCGGCCTTATAGTTCACTGCTCGGCCTCGGCCTTATTGATCACTGCTCTACCTAGGCCTTATTGATCACTGCTCGACCTCGGCCTTATTGATCACTCCTCAACCTAGGCCTTATAGATCACTGCTCGACCTCGGCCATATTGATCAATTCGATTCGCAGGTTACTCATGACAATTGTCTCCCCATGTCGAATTTCTCTAATTTTATTTTGACCCATACAGTTAGTCCCTCCGCTTATCGAGGTCGTCTTTTGGTCGAGCTCGGTGAGCGGACTTCATTAATCGTAGTTCGAGAAATTTGGATGGGGAGGTCGACTAGTGAGGATCGCGGCTGAGGGTGCCGATCTTCAGGTCAAAGTGGTATCCCCGCGGGCCAAACTTGAGCAGAGTTCGATAAGGGCCAATGACTCGAGTGATGAGTTGATCGAGAATACGGTAGAGTTGGAGAAGGCCAACGAGGCCAGGATTGTAGCTTTGGCAAGGATGGCGGTATCGGAGGAGGTCATCCGCGTCCTGAGATCTGGACAGGCGATTCGGCCCTTGTAAGATGCCTTTTCTGATACTTCTTTGGATTTGGAATGCTACTTTTACTGCTAATTCCTGATTCTATTTTTCTTTTTCTTGAACGTTTTCCTCGATTGATGGTTTCAAAGGAATCGTTGGTAGACGTTAATTCGAACATGATCGAGTATCTTTGATCAGTCCAAGCGAAGTCAAACGTTTCCATATTTAACTCGAACGAGGTCTAGCTGTGAATCAAGTTCGAGCTAGGCCGAATGCGAGTTGAATTCGAGCGAGGTCGAAAGTTAATTCGGGCGAGGAGGCCGAATGTTAATTCGAGTGAGATCGAATGAGAGTTAATTTAAGTGAGTCGAATATTAGTTAAGTCGGGTGAGGAGGCCGAATGTTAATTCGAGCGAGGTCGAATGTGATTCGAGCGAGGAGGCCGAATGTTAATCCGGGCGAGGAGGCTGAATGTTAATTCGGACGAGGTCGAATGTGATTCGAGCGAGGTCAAATGTTTATTCGAGCGAGGTCGAATGTTGATTCGAGCGAGGCCGAGTGTTAATTCGGACAAGGCCGCATGTTGATTCGAACGAGGCCGAATGTTTATTCGAGCGAGGTCGAATGTAGATTTGGGCGAAGCCGAGTATGAATTTGGACAAGGCCGAATGTTGGTTCGGGCGAGGCCGAATGTTAATTCGGGCGAGGAGGCCGACTGTTAATTCGGGCGAGGAGGCCGAATGTTAATTCGGGCGAGGATGCTAAATGTTGATCCGGACGAGGCCGAATGTTGATTTGAGCGAGGTCGAATGCAGATTCGAGGGAGGTCGAATGTAGATTCGGGCGAGGTCGAATGTAGATTCAGGCGGGGCCGAGTCTTGATTCGGGCGAGGCCGAATGTTGATTCGGGCGAGGCTGAATGTTGATTTGTTTAATTGATGCAGCGTCGCTTTGGCCAAAATGCGGGTGAGCTTCATGCACTTATGCTTTTCCTACATATTTCGGAGAGATTTACATGTTTTCTGGGCTGGCAAACCAGTCCCAGTCTATGTGGTCTCTTGGCATCTTGGGATTTGCTATGACGATGATCGTTCCCTGTTCGCGTATCGGGGAGAATGTTCCTGCTTCTATTCCACTTAGAGAAATAGTCAGTTAAAACCAAATGAAATCGTTTGTTACCTCGATTTGATCGATCGACGAGTGCAGGGGAGTGACCACGTTCCTTTCTCCGGTTATGCTTTTAGTGGCTGCTACAAATTTGGCGAGGCTGTCCGTTTTGATATTCTATGCTCGAGATCTGGTCGAGCTGGCATTCATCGAACTCGGGTAACAGCTTGCAGACCTCGACATGGTATTTTTGCAGTATTTGTTCCTTGATTTGGAAATTCCCTGTGACTTGATTGACAACGAGCTGAGAGTCGCACCGTCTCTCATTTTGAGTTCTGTCAATGGAAATTCATAGTATTATTCATAATCAGCAACCAAAACTTAATAATTGTACTGATTGTAAGGGGAAAAAAAGAGCTAAAGTAGCTGCAGTTTATCAACAGAGTGTTTAAGGTTTTAAAAGGCTAGAACTACATCTTCTATATTCCTTAAAAGGCACCAACGAGGCCGACTCATAGCAAAACGGGGCCGCCGGATGCTGCCATTTATTAAACACCATCATAGGCTCTTCCAAATGCTCTTTCCTTACCTCACATCACTACATTTATACAGGCTATGTATATAGAGAAAGAGAAAGTGGGTAAGAATTGATTTTTAGAGATCTAGAGAAATTAAAATTTTAACTAGAAAATTCCCACAGACGGCGCCAAATTGTTTGACCAAAAAAAGTATGGGACCTTTTTGTTAAACTAATTAAATAAAAAGATAGAGGGTAAATCCTAGTTAATGATAATTAATTCTAGATCTGAGATGAATAACATGAATAGGAAAATATAGTTGAGTATAAATGCTGGCATTGAGTATAGCCAGATTTAATAGTATTAAAAAGATTCATTAAGTAACATTAAATGGAAATAAAGGAAAAGATTCACCCAATTTTGAGTGAGGCGGATCCTCTTTCATTTGATAAAGATGAATGATAGACAAATACAAGAATCTTAGGACCCTTTTCGGATCTGATGGAGGATATGGGATAACCGATCCTCTATTCTCTTTAGAGAGATGTGTTTATATATTTTCTAGAGAGAGAGAGTCTGCCCCCTCCTCTTTAGAGAAGTCCTCTCTTCCTATTTATAAGGGATATCCCTTGAAAACCCCAGAAAAGTACAATTAGAGGGAATATCTAGTAGAATATTCCCTTTGAAGATTCCAAAGCAAAACTAGCTGTTACATCTATCTGCACTGCTCGACCTCGGCCTTATTGATCACTTCTCGACCTCGGCTTTATATATCACTGCTCGGCCTCAGACTTTTTGATCACTGCTCGACCTCGGCCTTATTGATCACTGCTCGACCTCAGCCTTATAGATCACTGCTCGGCCTCGGCCATATTGATCAATTCGATTCGCAGGTTACTCATGATAATTGTCTCCGCATGTCGAATTTCTCTGATTTGATTTTGATCCATACAATGAGTGGAAAGTGTGAGACAGTGAGATTGAGTACTTTGAGAATGTGAGTACATGAGTTCATCTCTGAGATACATGGCATTGACATGCACATATGACATACATGCATAGAGATGCATTTTCCTCATATTGTACGGTATCACGTCATTCATGACATTACACACATATTGATATGTGGTCATAGAGAGGTATTTCACACTCAATATTTTGAAAGAAAATGAAACATCTTTTTTATTATGGAAAGGATTTTTGGGAAAATTACAGTTTCAAACTATCTCACATTTTTCGACAATTTTTGTAAAGGATTTGGGTTTTCACTGATATACTTGAAAAGCGAAACTACTTTCGGTAATTATAAATAAGCTGAGCATTTTAGATTCCGAGTTACTTCTTTTATTACTTGCCTTACATTGTTATGAATTGATTTTGGTTATTGGTGTTGGACCCGACCTATGTTCCAGCTCGTAACTACTTTCAACCTAAGGTTAGGTTTGTTTCTTATTGAGTATATGGGGTCGGTTGTACTCATACTACACTTCTGCACCTTGCGTACAGATGTTGGCTGCTGATGTTGCTGTGGTCAATGAGAGCTGGAATTTAAGATGTACCTGCATTCCGGTTGTAGTTGCCTCTTGTTCATGGTAGCTAGATTTATAAAACTCTGTTTATGTACTTTTCAAACATATGATGTATTTGCTTCATACCAACTTGGTAAACTCTATTCTTAGAAGCTCATGGTTTGTACTACCAGACCTTGGAAAATGTATAAGATTCAGATAATTTCTTTTGTTTAATTGTCTTATTAAATATTACTGGAATTGGATAGTTATTAGTTGGCTTACCTAGCGGGTTGCGTTAGGTGCCATCACGACTAGTGGATTTTGGGTCGTGACAAAAATTTATATTTAAGTTATCAATACTATCTTTTTACATAAAGTTATTGATATGTATCAAAATTGTATTAAGAGAGTAAGTTCTGATTTGAATTTTAGAGAGGAAGAAGCACATACTACATACAAAATATATACAAATCAGATACAACATATACAAAATATACAAAAGATATATTGTATAAAATTTATATGAACATTAAACTTAAGTTGTATGATGTTGTAGTTGTATTTAACTGGGTAAGAAGGATGTATGAAAGTTCTAGATAAGTTGTATATTGTATAATTAGTTGTATGAAATTTATTTTTATTATGTATGTTGCTGTAGATATATCAAATTTTGTATTTGCATATTTTTTTTAATTTGTATGATGTTGTACCATGCATTATTATTTTCTTAAAATAGGTAATTATGACAAAGAGAGAGAAGAGTATAATGTATTCAACAGCTTCTCAATTTGCAGCTTTTTCTGGTCAAGGTTGTTGAAGTTAATACTATTTATCATTCTTTAGCACAGTTAAGATCTCATCAGTTGCCGCAGTCACAATGTCGAGGGGTTTTCCTCCACATAAAAGGTACTGAATTATAGAGAGCACGGCTTCATAAGCAGCCCTAGTTCCCTTTGTTTTTGGCTGGTAAACTCCTCCTCCTTCCTCTGTTTCTAAAGTAAGAACACTTTCTTCCTGAATCCCCCATCTCTTTTCAGTGGGCTTAGAGATAAGTGGATGTTTCCATTCCTTCTTCTGGATTTTCTTGGGAGGCTTACTCCTGTAAACGTGATCCCCAAAAGTTTTGGGTCAATTCTTCCATACAGAGACTCTGCTTCACTAAAGGTTGAATTGTCCAATACGGGAGCTGCTATTGCCACCATCAGATACTCAAACGTGGTTAACAACATTGTTCCATTCAGTTATGCCTTTTTCCAAGCAAAGAATCCCTTTATTTAAGGCAATAATAATGGATTGTATATACTTTGTAAGTAATCCTTGGTTAGGGCAGGTAGTATACAAAATTTAGGATAATTTTGGTAAATAAATTTTAAATATTGTATAGGAATGTATAACATATTCTCGGTGATAATTTGAGTCCAAACTCATACAATTCGTGCAACCCGTTCAAGGTAGGGCCTCTCATTGACCCGCCCATTATTGAAGTCAGCTCATCTTGACCCAGCCCATCAAAATTTGGGCCGATTTTTAGCCCAGATGAATCCATGAGCAAATTTCCTAAAATATATCTTAAATAATTTTTTTTCGTTTGATATGTTACATATGATCATAACAAAAGAAAAAAGTATTATTTTATAATTAAACAAATCAAAAGAAAACAAAACACAATAATTAAGCTTGGTAAGAGTTGGGTGGATTGGGATATGACCCAAATTTTGGCCATTTTGATCCAACTCATCTCAACCCAAGTAACTTTTAGGCGGGTTAAATCCCTCCATTTATTGACTCGACACGTTTTGACCCCTCCAAAATCAGCCTAATCAGTCCATTTGATACCATGGTAAAAATCTCCACTGGGTATGTAATGAGGGGAATTTACTGAAATGAAGAATTTTAATTGTATACGCATATATAAATATTCATCTCCAACTATTTAAAATTCTTCAAACTAGTAATAAAACCTTCCAACGACACAAAGAAAATAAAAACGAAAGCAACGTGGGAGGTACCAAATCTATCCAAATTCCAAACCAAGGAAACGAAAAACAACCAAGTTCTTGCATAGTCCTAATCGTATATTTCTCCTTCTATATATAGGTGTCCTCACAAAGTGCACATGCTCCTGTCTTTGCCTAGGCCTCAGGGTCACAAGTGTAATTTGCATCTATTATCACTTAGGTTATCATAACTATTATACTGTAACGACCCCGCCGGTCGTTTTGAGAGTTAGAGTCCCGATCCCCTATTAGCTGCTTCCTCCATATCTATTTCTGCTATTGTGACTTGCAGGGACGTTTTGTTCTGGTTTTCGGAGTGTTTTGGGACACTTAGTCCCTAACCCGAGGCTTAAGTCTTAGAATTTGGACCGTGGTTGGAACTGGGTGAAGACGACTTCGGAATGGAGTTCCGTCAATTCCGTTAGCTCCTTTGGATAATTTTTGGCTTAGGGGCGTGTCCGGATTGTGTTATGGAGGCTGTAGCTTATTTAGGCTTGAAATGGCGATAGTCGAGTTTTTGGAGTTTTGGACCGGTAGTGGAATTTTTCATATCGGGGTCAGAATCCAATTTTGGAAGTTGGAGTAGGTCCATAATGTTGAATATGACTTGTGTCCAAAATTTGAGATCAATCAGACGTGGTTTGATAGGTTTCGGCAACGGTTGTGGAAATTTGAAGTTTCAAGTTCTTTAAGTTTGAATTGGAGGGTAATTCGTGAATTTAGCGTCGTTTGATGTGATTTGAGGGCTCGACTAAGTTTGTATGGTATTTTAGGATTTGTTAGTATGCTTGGTTGAGGTCCCGTGGGCCTCAGGTGTATTTCGGATGCACAACGGTTCATTTTGGACTTTGGAAAGATAGCAGATTTTTCTGATATTTTTGTTGCAAAAGTTTGTTCTTCGCGTTCGCGAAGGGGAGCTTGAGTTCGCGAAGGAGTGTCCAGTGGAAGCATCGTGAATGCGAGGAATAGGACGCATTCACATAGAGGAAAAATGGAACAGCTGGGACCCCAAGGATTTGTTCTACGCGTTCGTATATAGGAGAACGCGTTCGCGAAGGTTCTGGTAGGTGAAGCTACGCGTTCGCGAGAGGATATTCGCGCTCGCGAAAGAGGAATTTTGATCATTGTATTTTTGTTCTATGCGAACGCGAGGAGATGTCCGCGTTCGTGAAGAAGGATTGCCTAGGCAGTACTTAAACATTTAAAAAATGAGGGTTAGCCAGTTTTATCAAAACTTGAGTTTGGGAGCTCGGATTTGGACGAGATTTTGAGGGATTTTCAGAGATATCAATTGAGTAATGATTCTTAAATTTACTTTGGTTATATCCCACTAATCTATCATTAATTTTATCATTTAATTTCGGATTTGGGGTGATAAAATGGAAAGAAGTTCTTCAACTAAGATTTCGAGTTTTGATTGGGATTTGACATCGGATTTGGATAATTTTGGTACGAGTGAACTCGTGAGTGAATGGATGTTCATAATATGTGACTTTTACCCGATTCCAAGACGTGGGCCCAGGGAGGATTTTTAGGCGATTTTCCAACTTCTTGCCTTAGCTTTGATTTCATTAGCTAGATTAGTTTCTTGTAGTTATAATTATGTTATGTAATTGGTTTTGGATAGATTTAGGCCATTCAGAGTCGGATATTCGTGGAAAGAGCATTGTGACTGATTGATTTGAGCTAGGTTCGAGGTAAGTGGCTTGCCTAACCTTGTGTGGGGGAACTCCCCTTAGGATTTGGTACTGTTTGATATATGAGCGACGTGTACGTGAGGTGACGAGTACGTACACGGGCTATTCGTTGAAAAAATCCATTTTCATTAAGTAAATATCTGTTTTCCTTTAACTGAGCTACACTAGCATATGTAATTATCCTGTTTAGTTTAGGACAACATGTCTACGTGTCTTAATTGCTTAATTGAACTCTGTGCAGCATGCTTAGTGAAATTCCTGCTTCTTCATTTACTTGTACTTAGTCTAAATTGTAGGATTTCCGCGTTGTAGTTGTAATTCTATTGTTTGAGTTGCATATTTACTTTGGGACTACAGAACGGTATTTCGGAAGATCCCCCAGCACTGCATATTTAGTTTGGGACTACGGAACAGTATTCCGGGAGATCCCCCTGCACATTTACGTTTGGTACTACGGGACGGTATCTTGGGAGATCCCGCGTTGTTATCTCTAAGTTCTGATCTGTTGTCTTTCTATGATTCTATTCCTGTTAGATTTTCTATATTTATTTTGATTGTGATATTTCATTATGTCTTATTCATTATTTATACCAATAGGGGCCTGACCTGATCTCGTCACTACTCGACCGAGGTTAGGCTTGGCACTTACTGGGTACTATTGTAGAGTACTCACGCCCTTTCCTGTACATATTTTTCGTGTGCAGATCCAGGTTCATCTTACCAGCCTCATCACTAGTTGCAGTCGCTGCTGCTTATAGGAGACTTCAAGGTACATCTGCCCGCGCCCGCAGATCCTCGGAGTCCCCCTCTATCCCCCATGATCATTTTTCCTTCTTTTTGTAGAAATGATGTATAGAACAGTTAAGACTTTTTGGTGGCTTGTGACTTACGGTATTCCGGGTTTTGGGAATTGTTTGGTACATTTCAGAGGTGATAATTGTATATGCAGAGTGGCATTCAATTGCTTATTAGATATTTGTTACTGTTAGTAGTTAATGTTCATGCTTTTATCTTATTTTCGCAGAGTGTTAGGCTTACCTAGTCGTAGAGACTAGGTGCCGTCACGACTACTCACGGAGGGAGAAATTGGGTCGTGACATATACGTGAAACATCTTGAAAGAAAATTTTATTTCTCTTTCTCAAAATCACATTACAATTTAATTGTATTCCTGAAAAAGTGGTACCGAAATGGTATCGATCACAGTAATGAAACAGTAACTAAGGGAGAAGAAAAGAGAAAAGAAAAAAGAAGAGAAGAGAGAATTCAGAAAGAGAGGGAAATGATCTATATTAGCTCAAAAAGTATGTTTCTCACTATTACAAACTATTACTTATACAATTAGAGTTTGAAATTGATTGCAAAGCATGTTGAAAATAGAGAAAATAGAATAACTACTTTTTCCGCCAAATCTAAATGTTCAAATAATCCTACTCAGCTTCCACTCCAGTTGCTGCTGTGATATGTATAACAAAATTCTCCATCAAAAAGACCCATAACACCTTACTGTAATATTTCCTTTTCCAGCTTCTCTATGGTATCTTTCTTCATCAAGGAAGTACCTATAGGGCCTGATGTTGACTGGTTTGGGACCCTCTTGTAGTGGTATTCTATGATTAAAAGCACCCCTTTGTGGAGGCAAAGCTGTGGGCTCATTGAAGATATGTTGATACTGAATGATCATATTTCTAAGCGATCCTGGTATAGACGCCTCTAAAGGCAAATGAAGATCATTGAATTGGCTGTTATACTCCCTTACAGATGCAGGTGTAACCACCTGTAACATAAAGAACTGGACCACTTCACCGCAACCTTTATTTATGGCTTTAGAGCTTGAGAGCTTGCAGTCTTCAGTGACTCCTTTCAACACATGATGTTTGCCCTGGTAATTGAAGGACATAGTAAGTTTAGTGTAGTCCATAGTGACAGGACCCAGTGCTTTCATACAAAGAGCTCCTAGAACCAAGTCATACTTCCCTATAGGTAAGGTAATCAAGTCTGAGGTACAGGTAGTTCCTTGTAGCATCCACTGGACGTCTCTCACTACACCAGAGGTATACTCCATAGTATTGTAACCCAAACTGACATAACCCAGCTTATTTTGAGAAATATGATAGCCTAACCTTTTTGCAGATTCAGCATCAATGAAGTTGTGAGTACTTCTACCATCTAATAATATCTGAATAGGTCATTTATCACTATAGCCAATAATATGGATATTGGATAAAATGTTTCAACAATTTCTACACAGCAAAGGTATTCATGTTTCATAGGCCAGTGAAGATTATTAATGGAAAAGTACATGGGCAAGCAGAGGCATTGTTCTAGTGGATATTTCCCATGTCCATTTTATCCATGAAAGAAGAATATAGTGAGGCACAACGAATTATCTTCCAGCAAAACAGGTGCATCCCGAGAGAGATATGGCAAAAAGATTGGGCGAGCTGGAATTATACTAGCACTCATCCTCACTGGGAAAGAGTCCGGGAAGCAGCAAAGGAAAATCAAACCCCATACGAAGTCATCCGAGAAAATATCACTCACGATATCTCCAAATTAAGGTTGCAGATTACATTTCTCAATCCTAAGGAGAAAGAATACAACGAAGAAGGACCGTCAAGTTCCAAGCGTTACAACACAAGGTATAAGGAGATCAAGAGAGGATCTCCATCGGTCATAGCCCATTCCTCAGTAGCTGGTGTTCCTTCTAACTTAATTGGCTCTTTTTCCATATCACCCTCAGGATATTCTAGGTCCAAGATGAACATTTGCTTAGGTAGGGAGCACATATGGCTAGGTGTGTACTTATCATTAAAAATAACATATCTTCTAGTTCTAGGAGCAGTAGTGTTTGGAGGTGTCAAATCTAGTTTGTTGGTAGGTGATGAATGCTGGTTAAGAGTTTTGGTAGGGTGAGGCTCATAAGAAGGTTTTCTATTCGGGAAGGATTGGGTTGGTGCAGAAAAATGAGAGTTCTAACATTAACTGCTAAGGTAGCTTCAGCTAATCTGGCCAATTGATAAGTTTTTGAGAGAGTTTGGGGTTCATGCATCATAAATAGGTTAACAAACTCTTCCTTCAATCCACCTAGGAAGCATGATATAGCTTGGTCAACTAACAAATTATACTTTAAAACTAGCCTATCAAAAGCAAACTGAAATTCTCTCACAGAGCCAGTTTGTCTCAGCTGCTTTAACTCAAGCATGGGATTTGTAAACTCATCCCAAATGTTTCAACTAACACAGTCAAGTACTTATCTCAATCAGGTAGCCCTAGTACACCCCTGCATTTCAAATAGGACCGATGCCAAGACAAAACATCATTATCCAAATTCATAGCTACAAATCTCACTCTCTCAGTGAGAGGATTATTATCCATGGCAAAATACTGCTCAAATAGATACAACCAATTTTTAAGTTTTCACCATTAAAGTGAGGGAATACCAAATTATGATTATGAGTGTTAGCAACATAATAAGGATTTGGACCTAAAATGCCCTGACCTGTTGCAGCAATGTGAACTCGATTAGTCGAAGTAGAAACATAGACTGCTGATGCAATTGCATTCCATCAAAGGAGTTTTTGAGAGAACTAACCATTTGGAGTAGCTTAGATTGCCTGCGATCCATGTCGTCTCTAAGCTCGTGATGTTTCTAATCCATGATAGCTCGCAGATCCAATTGGTGAGCTGCCAAGTCCTCATACTGTTCATGTAGATTAGCAGCTGGAATCTCTTGAATTCCTTCCAAAGCTTTTCGAGGTCCCATTGTAATCACCTAGCTCTGATACTAATTGGTACCAAAATGGTATCGATCACAGCAATGAACAGTAACTAAGAGAGAAGAAGAGAGAAATGGAAAAAGAAGAGAAGAGAGAATTCAGAAAGAGAGCGAAATGATCTGTATTAACCCAGAAATGTATTTCCCACTATTACAAACTATTACTTATACAATTAGAGTTTGAAACTGAAATGCAAAACATGCTAAAAATATAGAAAATATAATAACTACTTTTCCCGGCAAATCAAAATGTCCAAATAATCCTACTCAGATGTCCTACTTAGCTTCCACGTCAGTTGCTACTGTGATATGTGTATCAAAAAGTTCTACACTTACAAAATTCATGTCGAAAACTTTTGAGCAGCTAACATGGGATCGAGAGGAAAGAGAGGACTTCATGATTGTAATCAGGAGAGTCAAAGTTTTATCAAAATCGGATCTAGAAATTCCAAAATATGAACTTTAAAATTCAGAAAAATTTAACATTTTAATTAGATTCTCGTATGAAAACTGAAAAAAAATAAAACACCAATTACCTAATGAGAGTACGAAGACTTAGAGAGGCCACTTTTACATGCATAAACATAATAACAAGTGTGATTATTTATGGATATAATTGCACATTATCTACGCTATATTAAGAGTACTAAAACCCTTAGCGAAATGTCGTTTGCCTTTTTTACTCTTTTAAAATAGAACTAGTGAATTGTCCGTGCTTCACGCGGTTATAGTAAATTATTTACCTTGAATATGGTAATGACAATTATATTTGATTTTGTGGTTCTAAAAATACGTAATTTATTTTAATACTAGTTGTGAGACAATAGATGCTAAATGTAAATAAAGAGAATAAGGAAAGCAAACCAAAGTTGTCACAAAACCGAGCCTCGAGCTGGCCGGAGCAGGGGCTTCGAGGCTTTTTTAGGGCAGTTGGTAATGAGCTTATTGATGAAGAAACAATGATAATGAAGCCTCAAAAATGGCCTTTTGCGGTTAAATGAGCAATAAATGAAGAACAATGAATGAACAATAAATGAACAATGAAAGAGTAAGCAATAACTGTGTAGAAAAATTGTCTAAGCAAGAGCAGAGATTGTTGTATTGTAAATCAATGTATCGTCCCCTTACAAAATGACAAGGGTCCCCTTTATATAGGAGGGTGAATCGCAACACAGTACATGTCTAATAAATGACGAATAAATGCTACTAGTAAAGCTATACACGGCTTAGTACAGATTTGTACTATTCTTGCACACTCTGTCAGTGCTCATCGCGTGCCCTCGGGGGTTTCCCGCCTTTCCATGACAATCACCGACTTGTGTTGCTCCGGGAATTACCTTCGATATGCCCCCTCGAAGGAAGTACCTCGGGGTCCGCCTTCAAATTCCACTTCGAGCTCCTCGAGGTCGGGCGTGGAGTGCCACAATAGTCCCAAAGTCGAACTCTCCAATTTTGGCCGTATACAGATAGTCCCCGCGTTTCTTAGAATGAAAAGATAAGAAAGGATCTTGACTTCGATTTTCTCGAACCTCTCGTGATGACGTCCGCTTGCGACGTATGCGTTCGAAATGTCCAGTCAGTTCATTCCCCCAGAAGCATTGAATGCACCGCCAGTTTGTTTCCCCAAAAACATTGAATGAGCTGTCAGTTTTCGTCGCCATTCCTCTATAAATAAGGGATTTCTAAAACCAAAGCTTCATTCATTCTTTCTTCAACAATCTTTGGTCCTTCCCTTTCTCTGTATCCTCTTCTGACTCTTATTCTTATGGTTCAAACTTGGGACCATAAGGTCATAAGGCAGCAACCTTATCAATCATGCCATGGCTCTTTTTCGAAGCCCTCCCCCTCTAAGAGAAATTATGCTGGGTTGTTGTTGTTGGCCTGAATCGATGAGAGGAGGGCATCAGATTCTTCCCTTATTAGAAGATATATGGACTGTAAACCGCTGCTCATCTCTCTTAACTTCAACCTGGTGTGGCGCTTCACTCCTTTTGCTTTCCATGGAGTGGGGTGGCACTATCTACTAACTTTTTCATCCCATACCGGTGCAATTTCTCAAGAAGTGGCTTCAGAATAGTAGTGCTGACGAGACCCGTACTCTCCAAGCTTTTCACCACGCCCCAATTTTCTTTTCTTATCGAAAGCTTTTGCTTTTTGATAAGATATAGCCTTTTCTTCATCTATTGCTGCTTCGGAGGAGGTTCTCGAGGACGGCGTTCTAAAGATCAAAATGGAGTTCCCGAGAAAAGGGTTCTCGAGGATGTTTCCCTAGAGGACAATCCCGCGACAGTAGATTAGGCCTTTGTCTGTTGTTTTTTGCTTCTTTGTTTCTGTGTAAGGGCCCCTCGTGCGCTTTGTAAAGCATCTTTTATTAATACAAGAATGTCTTCATTTTTCCTTTGATTTGTGTTGAATTCCATTCTGCTTTTGTTTGTGAAAAATCCAAGTGTACGGCTCTAACGATTGGTCCGAATACCGGATCCGAAACATAGTAATAATAAACCCCCAGGTTATTAATTTAATTAATACGATGCTTCTTGAAGTCCTTCGTTATCCCTCAGACTGTGCTTGGATTGATTTGATGCGAACTTAGGTCACTAGGACTTCTGAGCACGAATTGAGTGAGAGCTGAGCCTCGACTTTTGAAATAAATCTAGCCCTTTTAGGCTTTGTTGGCAGTCCTCGAGTGACAATCTTCTCGAACCCAAATAACCTTTGGATTCAGCAACCGGGTGACCTTGTTCGATGATCTGAAAATAAAGATAGCCCTTAGACCTTTACAAATAGTCCTCGAGTGAGAGTTTGCTTGAACTCGGGTAGCCCCCAACTGAGCAAAAATTTGCTTTGAACTTAAAATAAATATAGCCCTAAGGCGTGATAGATGGTACCTGAGCGAGGACATACTCGAACTCGGGTGGCCCTTGGGCTAAAATAATCGAGAGAGTGTTTGCTTGAACTTGAGATGAAGATAGCCTTGAGTCTTTATTAATAGTCCCCGAGCGAGAATTGGCTCGAACTCGGGTAGCCCTTGGGCTTAATAGTCGAGCGAGCTTTTGCTCGAACTCGAAATAAAGATAGCCCTGAGGCTTTATGAATAGTCCCCGAGCGAGAACTAGCTTGAACTCGAGTATCCTTTGGGTTTAATAGTTGAGCGAGCATTTGCTCGAACTCGAAGTAAAGATAGCCCTGAGGCTCTATGAATAGTCCTCGAGTGAGAACTGGCTCGAACTCGGGTAGCCCTTGGGCTTAATAGCTGAGCGAGTGACTACTCGCGCCCAACTCGCAGATTGTCCTTAATAATTTATAACAATCCGATTCCTGATTCTTTGGTCCTGACGTTAATCATCATAACATAAGCGGTTGAAGTGACTGAAGGGTTGCTTTTGTACGATTCCCAAAATCATTAATTGCAGGCGACCAACGGTCGGACTTTTAGCTTCCTCAGCACGTTCAAACGACCTTTATAAATAGACAAAACCCCATAACTTTGCCGATATTACTCTCTTAGTTCTTCCAAGATTACATTTAGCCCCTTTCAATTTACTTGAACTCTCCCTTCTCTATTCTAATGAAATTTTCCATTTTCTCGGATCTTCCTCTTTAGAAATGGCAAAAACCTCTAAAACTGTTTCTCAAAAGGAAAAAGCTTCATCGTCTTCTCGAACGACCAAAGGTAAACCGGTAGTTCCTCCTAGTATCGAGGAGTGTGCCTTGTGATACATCTTCTGATTTCCAGGTCGAAAACCCCTCCTCTGTTCCGGGATGATGCGAACTCATGTCTCGATATATCAGTTTGATAACTAAAATCGAGAAGGTAAAGGTCGACTGCCGTTTGGGGGAGGCGGTGCAAGTAGAGATTCCTTCACGAGGAGAAGACATAACCATGCACAAGGCCGGTTTCCTCAGTGTATACACATATTCTTTCACCTTAGGCCTGGTAGAAGCCTCTTTACTATCGATAGATCCAGTGATCCTCGATTTCTGCAGTCAATATCAGGTGGCCCTTGGAAAAATCTACCCATCATTCCGGCGCATTGTTTATATGATTAGGTATTTCTCAAACATGGTCGAGGGGATGCCTTTTACCCTCGACCATCTAATTAAATTGTATAGCCCCTGACATTATCGAGGTGGCCTGATTAAGCTAAAACGTCGATCCCCGAAGGCCTTTTTTGCTAGCATCGATGAAGACAAGGCAGAGGGTGGATGAGCTGCTTCGTCTGAGTCAGGACCCAAGACCTGATTCCTGTTGAGAAAATGCCATTCCCTAAGGAATGGAATATGA
Source organism: Nicotiana attenuata (assembly GCF_001879085.1). Classification (NCBI taxonomy): domain Eukaryota; kingdom Viridiplantae; phylum Streptophyta; class Magnoliopsida; order Solanales; family Solanaceae; genus Nicotiana; species Nicotiana attenuata. The sequence goes on from NC_031990.1 coordinate 44,484,806, forward strand.
ATCGTAAGTAAACATGTTTCGCTAAATGGATATCTATTTTTTCTTTCGAATTAACTCCTTTCGATAAATTAACTCCTTTCGATGATACAGCTGCCGAGTGGTACCCCAGTGCCGTCAAGGATCTCCCGGGCTGGGCTTGATGACTCGATTTGATCTGCCCATTTGCTAAACGCGTGTGGCGTGATCTGGCTAAGACCCGTTGGGATGCCAAAAACGATGGTGAGTTTTTATTTTTGTCATACTTGAGCCCCTTAGAGAAGATATCTCTCGATAGTACTCTTATCCTCTGTGCCTGTGCAGGCCTTGGAGAGGTCGTTTTGATGAGGGAACCCCCGCCTGGGGAAGTAGATACCCCGAATCCTACTAAGGAGAAAAAGTGAAAGCAAAAATCACTGAAAAAGGCTAAAGTTCAAAAGCTCGAGGCCGATTCAGTGGCCTCAGCTCGGGAGGCGGCCGAAAGTCTTTGTGCCGAGGGCGAAGAGAGTGATGACTGCCCGCTGGCACTTAGGGGGAGAAGAAGTGTTGTTGCCTCGAAGTCTACTGAGTTGAAGGTGACTGAGCCGGAGGCTGCTGGAACGAAGGTCGCCGAGGTGATCCCGACCCGAATTGAGGGAAGTGTTAAAGGGGGCTTAGACGAAGTCCCCGGGCCGACCAACGACCAAAACACATCGGGTGCCGAGGGGCACCTGGTTGATGAACTCGAAGAAAACAATGATGAAGCCCCTCGAAGGAGGGAGAGGGCCCCCGTCGAACTAGTCGAGGTGATCAACGTAGATGAGCCTCTACCGGGACCATCATTCTCTCCTGGGCAAATACGGGATGCCCAAGATATGAAAACTCCCATCGTGGGGGCATCCCCCGAAGAGAATAGTATGTTTGAAGGATATTTTGCCGGGGTTGAGGAATGCCCCAGTATCGACGCCTCATTGATCTATGTAGAAGCTAAGAAGCTTCGACAACAGGTAATCTTGACTTGACTGTTGTATTTTGAGTTTTGATTCTTGCTTTTCCGACTCCCTTCTTCTGTGTTTTCAGGCCTTGAAGCTCTCCAACCAAGCTTTTTCCAAGTCACAAGCTGAGTTGGCTCGTTGTGAGGACGAATTTAGAAAGCTCGTTTCCGAATTGGATGAACTTAAGGCCCTTCATGCCCATAAGGAGGGGGAGCTAGGTGACATTCGAGCTCATTTGGAGAGGATATCTCGAGAGCGGACCAATCTCGATGAGCAGGTAATACGACCTTCGTGGGCTTATTTTTGTGCTTCAGTTAATTGAGCGTTTGATACCTTAATTTGACCTTTTCAGCTCAAGCAAAAAGATGATCTAATGGGAGAGGAGCTTAAAGTCAGAGATACCGAAATCCTTGGGCTGAAGCAACGCATGGATGAGGTGTCTTCCGGTAAAAAAACTCTTCGAGAGAAGCTGACCTCGGTTTAGTGCCAACTTCAATGGGAGAGGGGAGAAAGCCGCAAGTACAAAGATCTCTATGCTGAATTAGTTGCTGAGCTATCTGCAACTAAGTCCGAAGCCGCTTCGCTCATATCCTTATACCGAAAAGATGCTGCTGCTGCAAATGCTCAAGCCAGGAAGATATCCGAAGAGGCTGAGCTTAAACTGTCCCGAGCCTTGGAACATTCCCGATTAAGATCTCGGAGATAGGATCTCAAGGATGTATATGCATGGGGAATCGATTTGTCTGCCGAGATCGAGAGGGTAAAGGCCCTAGAGGAAGAATCGACGACTCTGTTTTCTTTCGATGATGGTTCAGCTAGTGATTTGACCAGCGGCTCGGAAGATGATGAAGATGAAGGAGAAGTCCCCGAGGGGGAGGAGGTCGTCGATGTTTCGGGGGTCGAGGTCCAGGCCGTTGAAGGAACAACTTCCGAGGGAGCTCCGTCTGGTCAAGTAACCCCGGTGGTAGATTAGGTTTTCATTTGCTCCTTTTTTGTGTAAGGGCTCCAGGCGTGAGCCTTGTAAATATGTCTTCGTGAAACATTATCATATATATATGGTTTTTTGCTTTTCGTCATTTCTTGTTTTCCTTTTGCCTTTTTGGAATAAATTTCGATGCTTGTCGATAACCAGTTCGGTGTGTCGGACTTATGATATAAACCCCTCAAGTTTTTATGCTCGTTGAGTGATTGATAATAGTTGGCCGTTCGGTGTTCGATCCTCAAGTCAAATTTTGACTCGGCCTCATTGACCCTTAGGTTTTCAACATATTGGCCCTTAGGCTCTTTAGGCTGGCCCTTAGGCTCTTACGCATTGGCCCTTAGGCTCTTTTGGCTAGCCCTTAGGCTCTTACGCATTGGCCCTTAGGCTCTTTAGGCTGGCCCTTAGGCTCTTATGCATTGGCCCTTAGGCTCTTAGGCTGGCCTTTAGGCTCTTTAAGCTGGCCCTTAGGCTCTTTTTAGATTGGGTCGATGCGACCTCTAATATGGCTATAGTTTTCCCTCATTTTGGCTAAAGACTTTTGAAGTTTTGATTATGCCTTGGCATGTTTTATGTTCGTCCGACTCTTCGACGGCTCAAACGAGAACCTCGATTATGGGTCGATATGTGATGATAGCTAAGTACCTCGGAGGCTCGCTCGAAGGTTGAGTTTTCAAAACCTTTTAATCGAAGGCTGATTGCTTTCGAAGCCTTTTTATTGTTCGGAGTTGATATTATCGAAGCTCCTTTGCTTATGCCGAGGGTAGCCTGATTAAGCGGTTCTTTTCGAAGTATTTTTGAAGTATTTGGAGGCCTTTAGTTTTATAGCGGCAGTCGGACGTCTCCGAGTCGCGTTAATTCGGCCGTAGCCTTTTAGTTCTACCGTAGTCTTTATGTTTGGCCGTAGCCTTTAGTCCCCGTGTGTGGTGACCTTGGCGCCTATATCGAGGGTATGCCATTTTAGGGGTCTTCTAAGTTCGATAGATAGCCTTGGCCTTAATATCGGGGTTATGCCTTTTTAAGGTCTTATAAATTTGAGTATGCCTTGTTGAGGTCTTATAAGCTCGGTATTGCCTCATTGAGGTCTTATGAGTCCGGTGTTGCCTCATTGAGGTCTTATGAGCTCGGTCATGCCTTGCTGAGGTCTTACAGATTTGATGTTGCCTCACTGAGGGCGTATGAGATCGAAGTTGCCTGATTGAGGTCTTATGAATTCGAGTTTTCGATGGCCCGATGAACTGACTGTTGATGACAGTACCCGAGTGTTCGAGAGTTTCTGGCCTTTGAGCCGTCTTTCATGACAGTATAGAATTTCTTCGAGGCACAAAGTGTTGTAAGCAAGAGGCCTCCTCAATTACTTGATATATGCATACATATTTTTTGCCTTTAGAGGCTCGATTACACTACATAGACACGGTTCATTTGACCGTTTGACCCAATACAACATTCTCCTATCGAGGTCCTCCGAGGCATAATTTGATTTCTTCCGAGAGGTGGCCTCCTGGGGTGATGCTCCCCAGTATTTGAGGTTGATCGAAGAGAAGCCTTGAATACTTGATGAGTTCTCCTTAGGTAGCATATAGATGTTGCCTCGTTAAAAACCTCGCAGGTAAAACCCGTTCGGGATAAAACCCGATCTAAGGGAAAAAGAGCGCAATGCATGATTTAAAACCCAAGGTCGTCGAGCTGGAGAGTCCTTTGATTCCTTTCAATTGAATACATGCAGTAGGTTAGTATAAAACGTAAATGAAAAGGGAGAGGGTTGTACCTCAGCAATGATAGCGTTTGATCCTCGATGTGTTTCAATAGCTTCGATGCGTTTCAACTTCTTGCTACGAGTGCGCGGCACGGTCCCTTATTCACTCATTGGGGTGCAGCCGAGAATGTCGGTTGCGGTTGCTACTTGGCTGTTTGTTTGTCTAAATGCTCCTTCGAGGTAGAGGGCGTCGATGCTGGTACCATGTCGTGCACCGCAAACATCTCCCTCGCTACATGCTGCTCCCCGTACACTGCTTTTACTCCACCCTTGGTTGAAAATTTCATCATTTAATGAAGGGTTCATGGCACTGCCCCCATACTGTGTATCCATGGCCTTCCAAGTAAGGCATTGTATCTCATGTCACCTTTGATGACATGTAATTTGGTATCTTGGATTATACCGGCCACGTTGACCAGGAGGATGATCTCCCCTTTCGTCGTCTCGCTCGACATGTTGAATCCATTGAGGACTCGAGAGGCGGGTACGATATGGTCGAGCAGCCCTAGCTGCTCTACCACCCTCGACTTGATTATGTTGGTCGAGCTACCTGGATCCACGAGCACACATTTAATTTGAAATTTATTCAAAAGAAAAGAAATTACCAGTGCGTCATTATAAGGTTGAGACAAGGTCTCGATGTCCTCTTCGCTGAATGTGAGAGCATCCTCTGGTATGTAACTCCGAGTTCGCTTTTCCCTGGTGATGGATATTTCCGTTCGTCTGACAACGGGTCCCTGTGGGGCATCGGCCCCTCCAATGATCATGTGGATGATGTGCCGTGGTTCTTCTAGTTCGTTCTTCCTCTTCGCCTCTCTTTCCTGCAAATGGTTTTTAGCTCTGTCGCTGAGGAAATCTTGAAGATGCCCTTCGTTGATCAGACGGGCTACCTCTTCTCGAAGCTTTATGCAGTCCTCGGTCCTATGACCGTGAGTGCCGTGATATTTGCATATCAAGTTAGGGTTCCGTTGTGAAGGGTCTGATAGTATGGGTTTTGGCCACCTGGCATCTTTGTTTCTGCCTATGGCTGATATGATGCCCGAGACATCGACGTTAAAATTGTACTCAGATAGCCGGGGTGCCTCTACTGACCTAGTGTGCCTATCGAACCCGAATTTACTCATGAGTCCCCGAGAATTTTGACCCCGATCTGTCCTTCGATTGCCTCGAGGCACATTACGCTTCGGGACGTTCCTTCGATCTTCTACGTAAGGCCAGTATCTTTCCTTGTTTGGTCTCGACTCCCTTTCCGTAAACCTTTGTTCCTTTGTTAAGAAACTGCTAGGATATACTGAGCCCGAAGTGGCTCCTAATTGGTCGTCTTCGACCCTGATCTTCGATTGATACCTGTCGTGCACATCCGCCCAGGTCACGGCGGGATATTCGATCAAATTTTGTTTTAGTTGCTTCGAAGCTACCGAGCTTTGTTCGTTCAAGCCCAGAGTGAAGGCTTGTACTGCCCAGTCATCGGAGACCGGTGGTAATTCCATTCGCTCCATCTGAAATCGAGATACAAATTCCCTTAGCATATCATTTTCTCTCTACTTGATTTTGAAGACATCGGACTTCCTGGTGGCGACCTTGATGGCACCGGCGTGTGCCCTTACAAAAGAGTCTACCAACATGGCAAATTAATCTATCGAGTTCGGGGGTAGGTTGTGGTACCACATCGTGGCCCCCTTTGACAATGTCTCTCCAAATTTCTTCAGCAAGACGAATTCAATCTCGTCATCCTTTAAGTCATTCCATTTTACAGCACAAGTATAAGCGGTGACGTGCTCATTGGGGTCCGTGGTCCCGTTATACTTCGGGACATCGTGCATTCTGAATTTCTTTGGGATGGGCTTCGGAGCCATGTTTGGTGGGAATGGTTTTTGTATGAACTTCTTTGAATCTACGACCTACAGGATCGGAGGTGCACCCGAGATCTGATCGACCCTCGAGTTATAAGTCTCCACCTTTTTATCGTTATCCTCTATCTTCTTTTGTCCTGATTCAATCCTTTTGGTGAGGTCCTCGAGCATCTTCATAATAGCGGGGTCTGCTGCTAACCCGTTGTTATTCGATCTCTCCGGTGCCTGCTCGATTCGAGGAGCCATTTCCGGTGCTACTGTGCTTGGAGTTTTTTGGTGACTTTGTAGCTGAGCAATAGCCACTTGTTGTGCTTGCAACATTTCAAATTGAAGACTAACGTCTCTTTCCTCACCGCGCACACTTCCGTCGGTAGGAGAGCTTACATCGACATGCAGAGCGTTCCGTGAGCTCACATCGATGGGGATTAGTGCTAGTGCCTCCTCTGGGTTTTGCAGTGGTACACCGGCATCTGCTGGTGCTACCCCCGAGTTTTGCGGTGGTACATCGGTGTCTGAACCATTCTCCCTGAAGCCCAATACCGTTGTTTTCGCGTGCATTTGCTGAGTTAGGCATTTTGACCTGAAATCAGAGATTCTTGGACAAGAAAAAGTGTGAAGAATAACTTGTGTTTTCAGAAAACTAGCACCAAAACAATCACTATTATTTTTAGCCCTACGGTGGGCGCCAAACTGTTTACCTTGAAATTGGTAATGACAATTATATTTGATTTTGTGGTTCTAAAAATACGTGATTTATTTTAATACTAATTTTAGGAAATAGATGCTAAATGTAAATAAAGAGAATAAGGAAAGCAAACCAAAGTTGTCACAAAATCGAGCCTCGAGCTGGCCGGAGCAGGGGCTTCGAGGCTTGCTTAGGGCAGTTGGTAATGAGCTTATTGATGAAGAAACAATTATAAAGAAGCCTCAAAAATAGCCTTTTGCGGTTAATAGTGAGCAATAAATGAAGAACAACGAATGAACAATAAATGAATAATGAAAGAGTAAGCAATAAATGTGTAGAACAATTGTCTAAGCAAGAGCGGAGAATGTTGTATTGTAAATCAATGTATCATCCCCTTACAAAATGACAAGGGTCCCCTTTATATAGGAGGGGTGAATCCCAACACAGTACATGTCTAATAAATGATGAAGAAATATTACTAGTACAGCTATACACGGCTCAGTACGGATTTGTACTATTCGTGCAGACTCTGTCAGTCCTTATCGCGTGCCCTCGGGGGTTTCCCGCCTTTCCATGACGATCACCGACTTGTATTGCTCCGAGATTGACCTTCGATATGCCCCCTCGAGGGAAGTACCTCGGGGTCCGCCTTCGAATTCCACTTCGAGCTCCTCGAGGTCGGGCGTGGAGTGCCACAATAGTCCCAAAGTCGAACTCCCCGATTTTGGCCGTATACATAAATGTACAAATATCTTTGGGAATTTAATTAATTATGATAATAGAATAAATAAAAGTCTAATTCACATACGAATAATTCTATAAGTTTATTATGATAAGTATAATATTTATCTTTGTAGACAGCTTGATAAATTCGCCGAAGCCTCTTCAATTGCCTTGTTTGTCGTCTATAAACTGTTTAAATAGGTTTTAGCATTTAAAGTTTATTTAACGCAGATTGCAAAAAATAGTCGAAAAAGTAAGCCAGTCTTTTGGAATTTCATCCAAATTGCTACTTCGGAGGTTTTAATATTTGAACCAAGCATAGCTCTATGCAGTATGAATGAACACAATGGCGAGAGAAATTGTTCCAACACATTATATTGGGGAAAAAAAGGTAATGTAAATTTTCTAGCCTTCCTTAACTATTTAAATGTTACTCATTATTAATATTTATTAGTAATTTATTTCGAGATTTTTGGGCTAACCTACATCCTCTTGCCTTCCCTCCCTTGTCATGAAATGATGTTCATAGTAAAAGTTCACTAATATAATGACTTTAATATTTATTAATTCATAATTGGATTTTGATACTTCTGAATATAAAAAATTGTAATATAATTTTTTTCTGCATTTTGTTCCATTTAAATGGTATTCCTAATGAATACTAACAATTGTAATAGTCATATTATATGTAACTGAATTTACAGAGAAAAAATAAGTAAAAAGTTTTTCTAAGTGATAAATATATTTTCATATCCAGAATGTACAATGCTGTCTCTTCATGACCTTTCCCTTTGATATAACATTATAACATTGCTATAAAATTTTATCGAGGAAAGAAAGGAAATAGAAAAAAGTAAAAGAAAGAGCGAAAAGGATACTAAGAAAGCTAAAACATCAAAGTATTGGGTGCAGATTTCTATAACTTCGAGAAAATATTAAAATATATAAATTCAAACTTATCTATGCATTCATAATTAGATCTTAATCTGATTCTCGATCTCCATGGCATTATACAACGTAGCCAAACAAACTTTTTCACAATAAATTAATCAGAGAATTGTTCCGTTAATAGTTTTTGAAGAAAATTCAATAGGGGCATTTCAGCCATGACTTATTGGCAAGCAAGTGCTAAAATTGCTTATTCGAACTTAAACCTATTAAACGTGCATTGTGGTTCTGTGCAATTGCGCTCTCAATAGAGGATCCTACTAATCTGTCTTTGCTATTTATGCAGCCGTTCTCTTTCATTTCCATATATTTAGCAATAGGCAGTGATACACATGCGTCATGACCCTAGTATATCAACATTAAAACTTCTCTAATTCTTAACAAATCAAATCATGCACCAATTGATTATGAACATAATTCTTACTACCTGAAAACCTAATACCACTTGCACAAGTTTATAGCTGCATCATCAACTATAAAACTTTAGCATCACCGCCTACACCTGCACCCAAAAGAAAAGTGAAACAAAAAGAGAAGAAAAACGTATGTAACAATCCTTTCCTTTTCTACTTATGTTTTATCATTCATTTTTCAGGTTTCATATTTTGAATCTTTGAAAATGAAATTCAATCGAGTATTTGGTCCATCTAATACATTAATTTCCAAATATTTTTCAACAGTTAATATGCAAACTCGCAAGTGAATTAAGGTCATCTAAGTAAGTGAAAAATAAAAGAAACCTGAAAGAAAATAAGGAAAAGAAAAAAGCAAATCCAAAGGTAATGTAACGATTCGATCGGTCGTTTTGAGCTCTAGCAAGTCGTTCGGCAATTTGAGGCCATAAGCAGCTTCACTTCAGGCATTATGACTTGCACGCATGGTCGGAATTGAATTTCGGGAAGTTCGGAGTTGATTTGGAAAGAAAATTCTCATATCGGAAGCTTTAAGTTGAAAGAATTGACTAGGGTTTGATTTTTGAGTAAACGAATTCAGAATCGGGATTTGGAGGTTCCAATAGGTTTGCATAATGATTTGGGACTTGGGCGTATGTCCGGATCGGGTTTTGGATGACCCGGGAGCGTTTTGGCGCCTATTGTGGAAGTTAACATTTTGGAAGAATTTTATAAGTTTTGGTTGAAGTGCATTTCAGTGTTCTCGATGTTCGTTTGAGATTTCGAGTTTGGGAATAGCTCCGTATGGTGATTTCTGTATTGGGAGCGCGATCGGAAGTGGATTTGGAGGTCCGTAGGTCATTTTGGAGTCATTTGGCTAAAGTTAGGAATTTGAAGGTTTTTGAGAAGTTTGACCGGAGGTGGACTTTTTGATATCGGGGTCGGATTCCGATTCCGAAAGTTGGAGTAGGTCCGTAATGTCGAATATGACTTGTATGCAAAATTTGAGGTCAATCGAATGTGATTTGAGAGGTTTCTGTATCGAATGTAGAAGTTTAAAATTTTAAAGTTCATTAAGCTTGAATTGGAGTGCGATTCATGGTTTTAGCGTTGTTTGACATGATTTGAGGCTTCGAGCAGGTCCGTGTTATGTTATGGGACTGAGTTGTGTGATTGGACGGGGTCCCGGGGGCCTCGGGTGAGTTTCGGACGCGTGTTGGGAGTGAAAACACTCCAGTTTTTTAGTTTTCTGGGCAGGTTTGCAGGTCTCAGAAATCCGAGGATTTGTTCGCATTTGCGATGACCGCATTTACGAGGAAGGCTTCGCAATTGCGAAAAAGCCTGAGCTGGGCAGTCGTCGCAATTGCGACATTTTTTTTTTACATTTGCGAACCCAGTAGAGTCCGCATTTGTGACCCTTTTGTTGCATTTGCGACTCCTACAGAGGGAGCCCAGGTTCGCATTTGCGACGGTTTTGTCGCAATTGCGACCTTCGCATTTGCAAACCAGATGTCACAAATGCGACATTTGATGTCTCTGCACAGCTTTTAAAAACGGGACTTAGGCCATTTATTTCATTTCACTTCTATAATTAGGCGATTTTTAGAGCTTTTGGAAGGGGGCTTTCACCTAGCACTTTGAGGTAAGTTATTTCTACTTAATGCAAGTTTAATACTTGGTTTTTGGGTAGATTAACACACAAAGATTTGTGAAAATCATGGGATTAGAGTAAAACCTAGGGTTTTAATAAAAATAAGATTTAACCACGAAATTTGTTATGGAATGGAGTAAAAATCAAAGATTCTTGATCCTTAGGTTATGGGTAACAACTGTCTTCAAAAATTTCCGAAACTCGGGCACATGGACCCGGGGATGAAAAGGAACCTTGCATTTAGGGTTGGAAAATTGGTTTAATAATTAGAATATGAACTTTTAATCATGTATTGACTAGTTGTTACCCCATTTGAATTGGTTTGGATCGTTCGGCTCCGATTTGGAGGTTTGAGCGCGTTCTTGAATTGGGATATAGGCTTCAGAGCGAGGTGAGTCTCCTTTCTAACTTAGTAAGAGGGAATTGTCCCCATAGGTAAATTAATTGGTTATGTGCTGCTATTTCTGAGGGCTACGTACACACGAGGTGGCGAGAGTCTGTGCGTAGCTACTATTATGCTTATGTCCGGGTAGTCTAGAACCCAAAAGCATGCTTTACTTGAAATAATTGTAACCTTATTGATAGTTTAAATTGCTTTAATCGTATCGAAGTGGTAAATGATTTCCTAAAAGTGTTAAACATCGTTTCCTCAACTTGTAAAAGAGTAATTGACACCTCCTTGAATAATTGCTTCCTAAATGAAGTCTACATTGACTGTTTGAATGTGTGTTTCTATGTGTACCTGTGTCGCATGTATGATTCTTGAGCGGGGTGATTATTTATTTATATTTGACCGTATCGCATGTATGATTCGCGAGGCGGGTAATAGAGCTATGGTTCGCGCCATTCGACCATCTGGCAGTGCACAGTTTAAATATTTGTTGGTTCGGGCCGTACGACCTCGCCATGATTTGCGCATGGTTGTATTGCTCGCCTTGAAATTCATAGATGTTGATATTTGTTCTCCCTCGCCTTAGATAAATATATAAACGTTGAAAATGAAATCTGGGAATTTCCTATAAATGAAAGAATTGTTTACTTGCCTCATGCTATTGAGTAACAACCATTTTTATGAAAATCCTCGACTTACTATTTTATTGGTATATTATTATTGGGCCACTAGTACGTAAGTGTCTAAGTCGACCTCTCGTCTCTACTTCTACGAGATTAGACGGGATACTTACTGAGTACACGTTGTTTTTGTACTCATGTTACATTCGCCGTGCATTTTTGTTGCACAAGCACATGTACCTCTAGCGGCCTAATGGGCGTAGCATCATGGATGATACGGAGACTTAGGTGAGCTGCATCTCTCGAGGCGACCCGCAGCCGGCATAGTCTCTTTCGATGTATAGTATTTACCTTCTGTCCAATTTGTATTCCGGACAGTTATTGTACTTCATTTGATTTCCTAGAAATAGCTCATGCACTTGTGACACCGGGTTCTGGTATGATTATTGAATTATTCAATATTAAGTTTGTTAAAGACATCATCTTATTTAAGCAAATTTCACTATTTATTATTTAATGTATAAAAGAATAATTTCAATAAATACTAAAACAGAAATTTAGTTAACTTCTTGGTGTTGGCTTGCCTGGCAGTGGTGTCCAGCGCCATCACGAACCTTAGTGGATTTTGGGTCGTGACAACATGGTATCAGAGCACTAGGTTCTATTAGGTCTCACGAGTGATGAGCAAGTCTAGTAGAGTCTCGCGGATCGCTACGAAGACGTCTGTACTTATCCTTGAGAGGCTACAGGGTTCTTAGGAGCACTTCCCTTCTTGATTCCTCATCATGCGATTTGATTCCCTTTGAGGTTTATGCCTTCATTTCTTTTCCATTCAATCTTATGCAACGCGAAGCGCTGGTTATAAATCAGGAAGTGAGTAATTGTAATGACACTACAGATGTGATGCGGGATGCTTCTCCCTGCGTGTTTGGTTGGGCTACTGTCGCCGCCTTGCGGATGGATATTCTGTCGTTTCAGCTTAGCAGTTGTACTTCTGAGAGCTCTGAGGCTAGGCACAAGTTGCCATGGTGCTTATGAATGGTTGTCGCGCAACGTTGATGTGATGGTAGGATGCTTGCCTACGTGTCAAGGCAGTGAATGACTTGGAGGGAGGTTTACTCAGTGCATGATTCAGAGATTCGGTATTTTATTTCCGGCGCAGAAAAGACAATCGGACTAAGAATGTTCAGATTTGAGTTGATGGAGTAACGAGACTTGGTATTTGCGAGCGTGGTGGAAATTTCATCTGTGATGAGGTGTCGTTGTCCTTGTTGAATGTGCTAAGTTCGCCGGTGTTATGATCTTTTACAATTCGCCTTTGGGGCAGGACATTGTGAGATAGTTTAGAGAAGTGGCTGTCAGAGATCGCGGGGGCGGTGGTTCAGGATTGAATCGGTATTTCTAATGTTGACGGCTAGAGAAAGATGATCTTCGGAATGATTTGAAGTTAGTAGCGATCTATTGGTTCCGGTGCTACCGAGATAGATTTCGATTTAAGGCATCAGCTAAGCAGCAAAGGATGAGGAAGGACATGTGGGAAGTGTCAGGCGGTGGTTAAATTTCTAGAAGGTCAGGTGTAATATGCGAAAGTCGAGTAGTTGCTTAAATAAGTGGGTTTGGCCAAAGTGGGAGAGTGGAAGAGTATCGTATGGGTTCTGTAGTAGGATGACTACACACCCAGAGAAAAAGTCTAGAGTGAATTGGGATTCAGGGTGGACAGTGACTGAGTTTACAGACTTGACTTGAAATATCGGCTATCTTGTGGAGGGAGATTTGATACGACAGGAAGGAGTTTCTTATATGAAGAATGATACAATATGACTTTGAATTGGAAGATATTGTCGCACATTTAATTGATGTCCATAAAAAGTGAACGGACTAGTGCAATTGGTGAATGATTATGGACTTAGGATGGGTTATTGATGTCGTAGTGATTGTACCCTGTGCAGCAAGGTTGGAACATGTCGCCGCATAATTTCCACAGGTGGGGTTGTCTCCTGTGAGCAGATCAGCGGTCGCGTGGTTGGCGAAGCTTCGGCGAAGGATTCTACCAGCTATCCGTTAAAGAGGTCGGACATGTGAATGTGGTTAATGATTCAGAGTATTCATAAAGGGTTTTACAGAAAGATTTTGAGGGATTTGGCGGGTTGGTTGTGCAAGAGCATATCAACAATGAAGAAAGAATCTTGGTTGGTTCTAGATTTGTGTAATGGTGGCTTCAAGCTAAGTGGGAGAGTTCCACCGCCTATGATTGGGTTGTATGGTTATCTTCTTGTGAGGTTTCGGGTTATCAGCGCATTGGAAAGTTATATCGGCTAAGGGAAAAGAACATAAGTGGTAATTTGGGCAAAGGAATTGTTAAAGGTGTGCTATAGTTGGCCATATTAACTCATGATCAGGCTTTGGGAAGCGATTCAGTCGGGTGCTTCATTGATATGGGTGTTCATGTGCCTGCGGAGCCTCGAAGTTGATTATATTCGGGACCAAGCCAGAGTGGGTGCCTCTCAACAATGGTCTAGTGACTTCAAAGGATTAAAAATGCGGTGCCTAAGGGTTCAAGCCCATAGTAAGGTTAAGAATCGAGCATTTGTAGTATATTATGATAAGAGGCTCAGAAAGTTCTATGATACCTTCAGCTTGCAGTGTGGTAAGGTTAAGAATCGAGCATTTGTAGCATATTATGATAAGAGGCTCAGAACGTTCTATGATACCTTCAGCTTGCAGTGTGGTATTTGGATGAATGAGAGAAACATACTGCGGACTCGTATAGGAATTATCAGAATGGGTGTATCAGTCGAAGATGAGAATGTGCGTGCAAGGAGGGTATGAAACGGTTCGTGGGATTTGAGACAGCATGGTCTCGTGATACAAGGCCACTCGGGATGAGTGTGGATTGAGTGCGTTATGTGTTGAATGGAGTTATTATTATTTCTAAGGCAATCAAGGATGAATTGGAAGAAGTTAGATTGGTTAGCCATAGTTGAATTGGCATATTGGTGGTAGTGATAAGTTCCTTCAGCGTGATTAAGTTATGCATGTGATTCGTGACGGTACGTGCGAGGCTCTACGGCTGCCGTAATCGATTATATTTGGAAGTATTCCAGTATTATGGCCTATCTTGTGTAGGCGGATCCCGGAAGGGTTATGGTGGTTTAGATCACTACTTGATGAATTGAATATCCTACGGTTATGAGAAGTTACTCGCATATTGCTATGGTTCTCTTGGAATGAGTGAAGTAAAAGGTTTCTGTATGATGAAGTATATAATCTATTAGTGGTTTAGGAGTTATGATGAAATTCTTGTATTGTCGCATATTGGCATGTTAGGTGCAGTGAGCGGTATGAAAATTGAAAGTGAGGAAGCGAGGTTGCGGTTCGGTGTTGGCAAGGATGTCACGAGCTCGGAAGAGCAGGAAGGTGATTTGAATGTTTGGAGTAGTCTAGCATTGTCTTCAGCATCACCTGAGATTGGTGTTTTGTGAAAGACGCTTTGCAACCTGGTTATAGATTCATGATTTGCTTTACAATGTTAGTGCAGCCGGTGGTATGGATGTACAGACTTGTTATCTGGTGCGGAAGGTCGTGGGAGCGTGTCTCCCGAGGGGATTGTATGAGTGTGATGTGTAGTCACTTGATTGATTGGAAATTTAAACCAAGTATGAAGATTGTGGTAATATCGCTAATTTGAGAATTATGCCAGAAGGGCACTCGGTTTATTGGGATGTGGACTGTGGAGGTTTACTCCGGTTATGATGGTTATTCTTTTGAGTTATAGGAAAAAAGAGGTGTTTATGGACCCTTGAAAGGGTTGGTTGCCTAGTGCGGTGCGATTAGAATCGGCTTGAGGTCTGTGGATGGATCTAAATATGAAGGTGGGCTCTATATCGGGTCGGATATGTTCATTTCAGCATAGCGCTCCTTATGAAGGAGTATTCGGATATTTGATTCTATTACGTCGTCGGCTAATTCCTGTAATGCTATATTGGGCCGTGTTAGTTGTGAAACAGCTTGATAAATTTCTTATGTTTTGAGGTTCTGAGTAGCGATGGTGTTATGTGAGCAGGATGGCTCTTGTGATTCAGATTATATATCGCACCTCAGATGTGCTTGAGTTTTGTAGCTTATTGGGCTATCTGTCTTTCCAGGGATGGTATTATGCACTTAGCTTGCTTGCAACCGATATTCGATATTTAGTAGTAATGAGCAATATAGCTCGGTGTGTATCTCCTTATATGGATTTTATGTGTGGATCGGGTTGCACGCCGCAACAGTATGATGTTGAGTTCAGTCCCCTATATTCTAACTTTTGTGTGTTTTGCTTCCCGTTTTTTTTAGGAAGGGCGTATTAATTGCGTGAGTTGAGTATCCCTTCCAAGTTTCATTTTTCTTATGTATCACATTCGAGTTTGTAGCTTATCGGCACATTGTGGCATCATATGAGACTTTTGGTTATGTCTGGGGTTGCTTATTGCCTGAGCAGTTCGTACTGGGTGAGACGACGTTATTAGATCTAGGATCAGTGCGATCGGATTATATGAAGTACATCAAAGATAAAATACCATTATTTGGTTCAGAATGAGGTGATGGTCCTTGTCAGTAGTATAGACTCAATGATAGGTTGGCTCAGCAGTTGGTAATGAATTTCTACACGTCTCTTTCATCATGGCGATATTGTAAGAGTTGGAACAAGACTTATACATGTCATGAGGTGCATTGTGAGCATCAAATTCGGGGAATGTCAGTTATTATGATAAGAGAATGTTGTTATGGTCCTGTGAATGACGTGGTGCATGGTGAGAATTCAGCAAAGGTATGCAGTCATGTTCTGGTACATAATGTGGTGATTGATACGGTGTTCATATATTGGAAGCAGGCCTGGCAGAGAATTTCGGATGTTGAAACTGGGTTCTAAGCTTACTTGTTTGAATAAAAGAGAACATCTTAAGATTTGCTCGAGCTAATATGCTCAACTGAGTTGTGGTAGCATGGGTAGGTGCACGAGGTGATAAACAGTGATTTTCGACAACTCCAGTGCAGGTCTCAGCACGTTCGAGGACGAACATATGTTTAAGTGGGAGAGAATGTAACGACCCGATCGGTCGTTTTGAGCTCTAGCGCGTCGTTCGGCAGTTTGAGGCCATGAGCAGCTTCACTTCAGGCATTATGACTTGCACGCATGGTCGGAATTGAATTTTGGGAAGTTCAGAGTTGATTTGGAAAGAAAATTCTCATATCGAAAGCTTTAAGTTGAAATAATTGACTAAGGTTTGATTTTTGAGTAAACGAATTCGGAATTGGGATTTGAAGGTTCCCAAAGGTTCGTATGATGATTTTGTACTTGGGTGTATGTCCGGATCGGGTTTTGGATGACCTGGGAGCGTTTTGGAACCTATTGTGCAAGTTAACATTTTGGAAGAATTTCATAAGTTTGGGTTGAAGTACTTTTCAGTTTTATCGATGTCCGTTTGGGATTCCGTGTCTGGGAATAGCTCCGTATGGTGATTCTGGTATTGGGAGCACGATCGGAAGTGGATTTGGAGGTCCGTAGGTCATTTTGGAGTCATTTGGCTAAAGTTAGGAATTTGAAGGTTTTAGAGAAGTTTGACCAGAGGTGGACTTTTTTATATCGGGGTCGGATTCCGATTTCGGAAGTTGGAGTAGGTCCGTAATGTCCAATATGACTTGTGTGCAAAATTTGAGGTCAATCGGACGTGATTTGAGAGGTTTTGGCATCGAATGTAGAAGTTTGAAATTTTAAAGTTCATTAAGCTTGAATTGGAGTGCGATTCATGGTTTTAGCGTTGTTTGACGTGATTTGAGGCTTCGAGCAGGTCTTTGTTATGTTATGGGACTGAGTTGTGTGATTGGACGGGGTCCCGGAGGCTTCGGGTGAGTTTCAGACGCGTGTTGGGAGTGAAAACACTCAAGTTTTCTGGTATTTCTGGGCAGGTGTTGCAGGTCTCGCAAATGCTAGGATTTGTTCTCATTTGCGAGGAAGGATTTGCAATTGTGAAGAAGCCTGAGCTGGGCAGTCGTCGCAATTGCGACATTTTATTCGCATTTGCGAACCCAGTAGTGTCCGCATTTGCGACCCTTTTGTCGCATTTGCCACTCCTGCAGAGGGAGCCAAGGTTCGCGTTTGCGATGGTTTTGTCGCAATTGCGACCTTCGTATTTGCAAACCAGATGTCGCAAATGCGACATTTGAGGCCTGTGCACAGCTTTTAAAAACGGGACTTAGGCCATTTATTTTATTTAACTTCTATACTTAAGCGATTTGCAGAGCTTTTGGAAGTGGTCTTTCACCTAGCATTTTGAGGTAAGTTACTTCTACTTAATGCAAGTTTAATACTTGGTTTTTGGGTAGATTAACACACAAAGATTAGTAAAAATTATGGGCTTAGAGTAAAACCTAGGGTTTTAATTAAAATAAGATTTAACCACGAAGTTTGTTATGGAATGGAGTAAAAATCATATATTCTTGATCCTTAGGTTATGGGTAATAACTTTCTTCAAAAATTTCCGGAATTCGGGCACGTGGGCCCGAGGATGAATTTTACGAACCTTGCATTTAGGGTTGGAAAATTGGTTTAATAATTAGAATATGAACTTTTGATCATGTATTGACTAGTTCTTACCCCATTTGAATAGTTTTGGATCGTTCGGCTCCGATTTGGAGGTTTGAGCGCGTTCTTGAATTGGGATATAGGCTTCAGAGCGAGGTGAGTCTCCTTTCTAATCTTGTAAGAGGGAATTGTACCCATAGGTGAATTAATTAGTTATGTGCTTCTATTTGTGGGGGATACGTACGCACGAGGTGACGAAAGTCCGTACGTAGCTACTATTATGCTTATGTCCGGGTAGTCTAGGACTCAAAAGCATGCTTTACTTGAAATAATTCTAACCTTATTAATAGTTTAAATTGCTTTAATCGTATCAAAGTGGTAAATGATTTCCTGAAAGAGTTAAACATCGTTTCCTCAACTTGTAAAAGAGAAATTGACACCTCCTTGAATAATTGCTTCCCTGGTCTAAATAGACTGTTTGAACGTGTGTTTCTATGTGTACCTGCGTCGCATGTATGATTCGCGAGCGGGGTGATTGTTTATTTATATTTGACCGCGTCGCATGTATGATTCGCGAGCAGGGTAATAGATGCATCTATGGTTCACGCCATTCGATCCTCTGGCAGTGCACAGTTTAAATATTTGTTGGATCGGACCGTACGACCTCGGCATGATTTGCGCATGCTTGTATTGCTTGCCTTGAAATTTCTAGATGTTGATATTTGTTGTCCCTGGCCTGAGATAAATATATAAATGATGAAAATGAAATTCGGGAATTTCCTATAAATGAAAGAATTGTTTACTTGCCTCATGCTATTGAGTTACATCCATTTTTATGAAAATCCTCGATTTACTATATAATCGATACATTATTATTGGACCACTAGTAAGTGTCGAAGTTGACCTCTCGTCTCTACTTCTTCGAGATTAGACGGGATACTTACTAAGTACACGTTATTTTTGTACTCATGCTACAATTGTTGTGCATTTTTGTTGCACAGGCACATGTACCTCTAATGGCCTAATGGGCGTAGCAGCATGGATGATACGGAGACTTAGGTGAGTTGCATCTCTCGAGGCGACCTGCAGCCGGCATAGTCTCTTTCAGTGTATAGTATTTACCTTCTGTCCAATTTGTATTCCGGACAATTATTGTTCTTCATTTGATTTCCTAGAAATAGCTCATGCACTTTTGACACCGGGTTCTGAGATGATTATAAAATTATTCAATATTAAGTTTGTTAAAGACATCATCTTATTTCAGCGAATTTCACTATTTATTGTTTAATGTATAAAAGAATGATTTTAATAAATACTAAAATGGGAATTTAATTAACTTCTTGGTGTTGGCTTGCCTGGCAGTGGTGTCCGGCGCTATCACAACCCTTAGTGGATTTTGGGTGGTGACATGCAAAATAAAAGATAAATATATCCGCATACACTAAACAGTGGTGATAAATTTTTTCGATATGTTCCTCAAAAATCAACAATATAAATAATCATCAATTAGGCCATTATTTTAGAAGCAACAATACAAAATCACTAAAGATGACATCGTGAATAGAAAACGAACAAAAAACTACACTCAAACAATTTATAAAGAATAGATTTTAAAAAGTAACGTAACATTCAAAAGTTAGGCATGCAAATCGAGGCACCAGCGTAAATTCACAAAACAAATTAATATTATCTGAGTAAGTAAAAAGTAAATGAAACCCGAAAAGCAAAAGAAAAAAAAGGAAAAAAAAAGGAGAAGAAAGCAAACTCCAAAGGAAGAACACAAGGTAAACAATAAATAGATCCGCACACTCTAAACAGTCGTGATGAATTCGACTTTTGTTTTTCTTCAGAAATCTCAATACTCTAAAATTCCTCAAACAAAATAAATATTCATCAATTAGTGAATTCTTCCGATATTTTTTCTCTCCAGAAATATAAATACTCCAAGCTTTGTAAAACAAAATAAATATTAGTCCATTACTTTAGAAACAACAATGATAAATCACTAAGGACCATAACGGTGAATAGAAATGACTAAAAGACTAAAAACAGGTAAAGCATAGAGAATCTTAAAAATAAGAAAAGAAGAATAAAACTTTGTGGAATTATAACTTACCGTTAAAATCAATAATAATGCCACAATAGCGAAAAATATACCAACTGCAAAGCCAACAAAGAAATGAAAGGAAGAAAAATAGAGATAGGAGGAAAATAAAGAGAGGAGATGCAGAATAGAGAAAAGAAAGTAAAAACTGAAGGTAGGAAAAGCAAGTTGAAATTCTCTTCCTTTCAACAAATCTGATGGAGGAAACCGTTGTAATTTGGAAATTATGGTAGCAATTATCGTTGCAACAGTTACTTTTCCTACATCATAACTAATGGAAAATAATGATTCCATTAGTTAAGTTTGGAATACAAATGGCAGAACATAGTTTAGAGGTATTCTAAAAGTGACTTGAGAAATTAAATCGCAATTAAGAGGACTCTTTAAAGTCTGTTCGGATAACGGTTCGGTTGGCTGAAAGATAGGCATTTTCATTATTCCTGAACCGTTCCATTCTTTAACTTGGAAGCATAAATACTTTGACATGAAAAATTAGAGTAGAAGGCAAAAAAAATGACAAAAAGGATAAATAGCATTCCTTGATTGATAGGTATGCCACATCAAATTTCAGTTGCCCAGATTTATATATATATATATATATATATATATATATATATATATATATATATATATATATATATATATATTGGACAAAGTAATCTTTTTATTATTTTCCTAATACTTAAAAATAGTCATTTAAGTAGAAAGTCCTAATATTTCGGAATTTAATCTTTTCCTCATATTCATTTTAGTTATATAAGTCCTTTCTTATTTCAAGTAGGTAGGAAATATAATACTTACTGTAACTTTAAATCAATTAAATTAGGATCCAGGGCGGCCCGACGAGCTTTGTGGCCTAAAGCCAAACTTTATGATGGGCCTTAACTTTTATATATTAAAAAAATATTTATTTATTTGAAGTCTATTTTTCTAGCGTTTCTTAGATACAAAGTTATTAATAATTTTCTTATAGTCAATAACTCCTAATAAGTCTTTCGTAAGTAACAATATAGCTAATCCATTTAACCTTTCTTGAGAAATTATTGGTCTTAGGTAAGATTTTATCAATTTTAATTTTGGAAACTTCTTTCTACTGAAGTGACGATAACATGAGTTATTAACATTATTCCATAAGCAATATAGTCATTGGGAAAAGAATCAAATCTTATTATTTGATCGAGTGTATCAGTTAAACTGTTATCTTCTAATTGTACTATTTTTCTTAATACTTGTAATTCTGAAGATAAATCTAAACCATCAATATCGAATTGATTCTTATGATTTAAAGAACCTTCAAGATTAAGGCAATATTTCTTCAAATTTTCATCGTCAAGTGATCTTAATTTTTATCGCTAAATCGAAAACCAAAAATATTTTCATATGCTTCGAATTGTTCAAATCTATTTTGAAGTGAAAACATAGCCTTGTCTACTATGTATATAATCAACTCCAAATGACTCTTCGAAGATTTTGAGATGTTATTAACAACATTCTCATCAAATTATTACTTCCTTTATATTACGCGTTTCTTATGAAATTCGAGTTCGATATTCATTTCAATTGTAATTTTCTTAGCAGAAATTATAGCGGTTGCAAATCCTTCTTTTTTATACTTGTTAAAGTAAGAAATCAAACTTTTTCACATAACCTTTTTTAAACTTATATATAACCTATTAGATGTAACAAAAAATGGGGCTCCACAAATATGGGGCCTAAAGCAGTTGCTTTACTTGCTTTATAGAAAGGCTGCCCGTGCTAGGATCCTTCAACAAAAGCCTTTACTTTTTGAAAGCTTCGGTTCTTCTTCCTTTTTTCCCGAGAAAAACTTTGTTCTCATCACTAATATTTAGGAACACGATTTGCTTTCTTCTTTAGGAATAAATAGACTATGCCTCTCAATGGTTAGCTAAAGGAGTGATTATAGACAAATGAGTCTAAAAGAAAAAATGCATGAAACAAACGAGGCATTTAATTTCACTGAACTTCATCTCCTCCTATATCTTTTACATTATTATGTATAGGTTTACATTCAATATGATATATCTTTATTTGAACTTTTAAGCAACCAACAAGTATGATTTTTCATAACCTATTGAAACCATATCAATTTTTTTGGTAACTGAATTTCCATTACCTTTGAAGTTATGTACATAAGCTACAAAATATGAAACTCTAACAGTTTGAACTATTCGTTCCAAACTGTCAGTTGACAACTCCTACTTCCCTCGACAAACAAGAATCTCACCCTTTCTGTATAATAAATCTATGGATAACAGTTTAAAGCTTCTACACTTCTATTTAATTTTCCAACCCTGTAGATTCTACAAAATATCTCCTGTACCAGCATCCTAGATATAGTCTCAATTGATTTGTGCTTGCCTTGAAAGTGTCTTAGGTTCCTCTCTTACCATATCCGGTACACACTCCCAGCTAGGGCCATTTTATATACCTCTGCTCCACTTGATTTGCCTCTCATGTTTGTGCTTGCCCACTGGATTTCTTCCTGCCATGTTAGTAGTGGCCTGTTAATCTTTAGCCACTGCAATAGTCTTCTCCAAACTTCTGTAAAAAATTTACAACCATAGAATAGATGTGCATGGGTTTCAGGTTGCTCTTTGCACAAGTAGCATACCTGACTGTCTACTATGCCCCATTGGGCTAACCTATCTAAAGTACTCGGTCTTTCTTGAATTGCCAAATTAAGAATGAATAGCCATTTGGGTGGGCTATGATTATTGCATGTTAGTTTCCTCCATGACACATTAGTATATTCACCTCTCGTCATCTGATACATCCATTTGATAGAGAATGTTGCCACATTACATAGATCACTAACTTGTATTCCTGCTTCCTTAATGATCTTCTTAGATTTTAGTATCTTCTTAACCATCCACGTAGCATATTGTGGCTCTATTGTTGCTCTATATTGTGGCTCTATTTCCAATATGTTCCTTCCTTTCCCATAGTATATGTGAACCTATTGGACCCATAGTTTATCTTTCTTTCTGCACAGGTTCCACAAGAGCTTGCAAATTGCAGCTTTGTTCCACACATGTGATGACCCAAAAGGTCATCACTTGCTTTAAATTAAATTCGGTGTTCTGAGGCCTTAATACTTCAGGATTCTAACCTTCTGTCTTTCTATTCTCTCACAGATAGTGAGGACACGTATAGATGGATCAGATGACCAGACACCCGCGCCCGCTGCTAGAGTTGCAAGAGGCAGGGGCCAGGGTAGAAGCCAAGGACGTCCACGTGGCCAGAGCACCCGCACGAGCTGCTATAGAGGAGCCACCAGTAGCTCCAGTTGGAGCGCAGGCACCTGAGACGTTTGTTACTGCACCAGCTCTCCAGGAGACTCTCTCCCAGTCCCTGAGCATGTTCGGCACTTTAGCTCAAGTAGGGTTGATCCCACTTGCTCCTGCCACATCTCAGGCCGGGGGAGGAGCAAAGACTCCCGCCGCCCATACCCTAGAGTAGCGGTTTCAGGTCAACCAAGTTCCAGAGGTCATACCAGTACAACTGGTAGCCCCAGTCCAGCCCGAGGTTAGGGCAGCAGTTTCTGAAGAGGGAGCAGCTCAGGCTCGAGAGGCACAAGAAGTACCACCCTCCTACTTTCAGTGACTTGGCGTCAGAGGATGCCGAGGGTTTTCATGAGGAGTGTCACCGTATCCTTCGTACCATGGGTATTGTGGAGTTTAGTGGGGTTGCTTCCACTACATTCCATCTTAAGGGAGCGGCTTATTAGTGGTGGCGAGCATATGAGTTGGGTAGTCCGGCCGAGGCAACATCACTCATCTGGACTCAGTTCTCAAACATGTTCTTGAGGGAGTATGTTCCCCAGAGTCTTAGAGATGCATGGTGCTTAGAGTTTGAGCAGTTGCGCTAGGGTTCTATAACTGTGTCGGAGTATGCGGTTTGATTCAGTTATTTGGCTAGGCATGCACTAGACTGGTTGCTACTGTAAGAGAGAGAGTCCGTCGTTTTATCGAGTGACTCAACCCCAGTCTCAAATTTAGCATGGTTCGAGAGTAGGAAATGGACATCGCATACCAGCAGGTAGTGGGGATCGCTAGGAAGTTGGGGGGTATGTTGACTTTGGAGAGAGAAGAGAGTGAGGCCAAGAGGTCTCGAGAGTCTAGCACATATAGTGGTACCCGTTCCCAGCTGCAGCTCGTCATGGTAGGGGCTATGTGAGTCGCCCTATTCATTCAGCACTTCCAACTTCCAGCGGTACTCCGGCCACTCCTAGGCCTCAGGCTCCCTATTATGCACTACCATTGTCTAGTGCACCTCCTGCACGGGGTGCTTTTAGTGGTCAGTCCAGCCGATCAGGCCCGAGCCAGCCATAGCAGCCACGTCCTCTAAGAGCTTGTTTTGAGTGTGGTGACACTCGTCATAATTTGCCCCAGACTCAGGAGGTTGTACCTACACAGACTACTCATGCTCTGCGTGCTCCACCGGGTCCTCAGGATATGGTTACCGCACCAGCTACCACTCCACCGGCATACCCAGCTCAAGGTGGAGGTCGAGCAGGTAGAGCTTGCCATAGAGGGGGAGGCCAGGCCAGATATTATGCTCTTCCTGCTCGAACGGAGATAGTTGCATCTGACTCTGTCATCACAGGTATTGTTCTGGTCTATCATAGAGATGCGTCAGTCTTATTTGATCTAGGCTCTACTTATTCATATGTGTCATCTTATTTTGCATCGTATTTGGGAGTATACCGTGATTCTTTGAGTTCTCCAGTCTACGTGCCTACACCTACGGGATATTCAATTGTTGTTGACCGTGTGTATCGGTCGTGTTTGGTTGTCCTTAGTGGTTCTAAGACTAGAGTCGATCTATTGTTGCTCAGTATAGTAAATTTTGATGTTATTTTGGGCATGGACTGGTTGTCGCCCCAAAGACCGTGACGCTGGCTATGCCAAGATTACCACGGTTAGAGTGGAGAGTAACTTTAGATTATACTCCTAGCAGGGTTATTTCATTTCTAAAGGCTAAACAGATGGTTGAGAAGGGGTGTTGATGCATATCTAGCATATGTTAGAGATGTCAGTATTGACACTCCTATCGTTGAGTCAGTTCCGGTAGTGAGGGATTGTCCAGATGTATTCCCGACGGATCTTCCGGGCATGCCGCCGAACAGGGATATCGACTTTGGTATTGATTTGTTATCGTATCACATCTCTATTTCTCCATATCATATGGCCCCACCAGAGTTGAAGGAGTTAAAGAAGGAGTTGCAGGAGTTGCTTGATAAGGGCTTCATTTGGCCCAGTGTGTTACCTTGGGGTGCCCCAGTCTTTTTTGTAAAGAAGAAGGATGGTTCTATACGCATGTGTATTGATTATCGCCAGTTGAACAAGGTTACAATGAAGAACAGGTATCCATTGCCACGTATTGATGACCTATTTGATCAGTTACAGGGTGCCAGAGTGTTCTCCAAGATTGACTTTCATTCAGGCTATCATCAGTTGAAGAATCGGGAGCCAAATATCCCGAAGACTGCCTTCAAGACTCGGTATGGTCATTCAGTTCCTTGTGATGTCATTTGGGCTGACCAACGCCCCAGTAGCATTCATGCACTTGATGAACAGCGTATTTTGGCCCTATCTTTACGCATTCATCATTGTGTTCATTGACGACATTCTAGTGTACTCCTAAAGTCGGGAGGATCACAAGCAGCACCTAAGGAGTATGCTTCAGACCTTGAGAGAAAGGATGTTATATGCAAAATTCTCAAAGTTGAATTCTGGCTAGATTCAGTGGCATTTTTTGGTCATGTAGTATCGAGTGAGGGGATCAAGGTAGATCCAAAGAAGATTGAAGTAGTGTAGAGTTGGCCTAGACCGTCCTCAGCTACGGAGATCCGGAGTTTTCTTGGTTTGGCAAAGTATTACCGTCGATTTGTAGAGGGTTTCTGATCTATTGCAGTACCTATGACCAGATTGACCTAGAAGGGGCTCAGTTCAGGTGGACTGAAGAGTGTGAGGAGAGCTTTCAAAAGCTCAAGACTGCTTTGTGTTTATGTTGAAAACGGTAATTACAATTAAATTTTACTTTGTGGTTCTAAAAATACGTGATTTATTTTAATGCTAGTTGTTAAGCGATAGATGCTAAGTGTGGGACAAGAAAATGAGATAAGATCTTGAAGACAGTATGTTATGCAAACCGAATGACCGGGAATCGGGGTCTCGAGCTGCCTACACTAGGCCTCGAGGTCGAGCTAAAGTGTCAGGCTAGGAATGGTCGATGAAGAACTAACAGTTCTAAGGGCCTTGATGATGGCTCTTTATGATCAATGATGAGTAATAAATGAAGAACAATCAACAAAACACAATAAATGTAAGCAATAAAATCAAAGGAGCGACAGTAGAATATGTTTAAGTTGAAGAGCAGAGAATGTTCTTGTTCTTGTATTGAATATCATGTGTGTAAGATATAACAAGGGTCCCCTTTATATAGGATGGGGAATCCTAACATGGTACATGTGTAATTATTACAAAGAAACGTAGCTGGTACAGCTACTTGTACAATACTTTCAGGCGTTGTCAGCTTTGACCACGTGCCTAGGGAATTTCCCGCTTGTCCATGATAGCCACTGATTTGTGCTGCCCCGAGATCGAGCATAGAAAACCCTCGGGGTCGAACCTCGAGCTGTGCCTCTAGCCTTCTGGAGACGGGCTGTGGAGTGTCCTAATGATCATAAAATCGGACTTTCCGATTTTAGCCATATACACTTTGACTATAGCTCCAGTGTTGGTATTGCCTACTGGTTCGGGGTCCTATATTGTGTATTGTGATGCGTCGCGTATTGGTCTCGGCGCGGTGTTGATGCAGGATGGTAGGGTTACTGCCTACGCGTCTAGACAGTTGAAGGTGCATGAGAAGAACTATCCTGTCCACGACCTTGAGTTAACAGCTATTGTTCATGCCTTGAAGATTTGGCGGCACTATTTGTACAGTGTCCCTTGTGAGACCTACACCGATCACCGGAGTCTACAACATTTGTTCAAATAAAAGGATCTTAACTTGCATCAGCAGAGGTGGTTAGAGTTGCTTAAATACTATGATATCACCATTTTATATCATCCCAGAAAGGCTAATATGGTGGTCGATGCCTTGAGTCGTAAGGCGAAGAGTTTGGGTAGTCTAGCATATCTACTAGCAGTGGAGAGGCCATTAGCATTGGATGTTCAGGCCTTGGCCAACTAGTTTGTTAGATTGGATATTTCTGAGTCGGGTCGAGTTTTGGCTTGTGTGGTTTCTCGGTCTTCTCTTCACGATCATATTAGAGAACGTCAGTATGATGACCCCCATCTACTTGTCCTTAAGGACATGGTTCAGCTCGACGATGCCAAAGAGGTCACCATGGAGATGAGGGTGTATTACGGATGCAGAGCAGGCTATGTGTGCCCAATGTAGATAGTTTGCGTGAGTTAACTCTCCAAGAGGCCCACAGTTCGCAGTACTCCATTCATCCAGGTGCCGCGAAGATGTATCAGGACTTGAGGAAGCATTATTGATGGAGGATAATGAAGAAGGACATAGTGGATTATGTAGCTCAGTGCCTAAATTGTTAGCAGGTGAAGTATGAGCATCAGCGGCTAGGTGGATTACTTCAGAAGCTAGAGATTCCGGAGTGGAAATGGGAGCGAATCACTATGGATCTTGTTGTTGGGCTCCCAAGGACTCAAAGGAAGTTCAATGTAGTTTGGGTGATTGTGGATAGGTTGACCAAGTCAGCTCATTTTATTCCAGTGGTGACTACTTATTCTTCTGAGCAGCTGGCTCGAGTTTATATCAGCGAGATTGTCATGCTTCACAGTGTCCCAGTATCCGTCATCTCTAACCGGGGTACGCAGTTTACATCACGGTTCTAGAGAGTCGTACAGCATGAGTTAGGTACTCGAGTTGAGTTGAGCACAACATTTCACCCTTAGACGGACAGACAGTCTGAGTGCAATATTTAAATATCGGAAGATATGCTTCGTGCATGTGTGATGGAGTTTGGGAGTTCTTAGGATTAGTTTTTTCCACTTGCGGAGTTTGCCTACAAAAACAGCTACCGGTCGAGCACTCAAATGGCCCCGTATGAGGCTTTGTATGGTAGACGGTGTCGGTCTCTAGTAGGTTGGTTCGATCCGGGCGAGGCTAAGCTATTGGGTACAGACTTGGTTCAGGATGCTTTGAAAAATGTTACATTAATTAAGGATCGACTTTGTAGCGCCCAATCCAGACAGAAGAATTATGCAGATTGGAAGGTTCGCAACAATGCTTTCATGGTTGGGGAGCGGATCTTGCTTCGAGTTTCGCCCATGAAGGGTGTTATGAGGTACGGGAAGAAGAGCAAGTTGAGCCCTAGGTATATCGGGCCTTTTTTGATTCTTGAGAGGGTTAGAGAGGTGGCCTACAGACTTGCACTACCACCTAGTGTAGCTGCAGCTCATCCGGTGTTTGTTTCTATGCTCCGGAAGTATCATACCGATCCGTCTCATGTGTTAGACTTCAGCTCAGTCCAAATGGACAAGGATTTGTCTTACGTTGAGGAGCCGGTGGCCATTTTGGACAGGCAGGTTCAAAAGTTGTGGTTGAAGAATATTGCTTCAGTGAAAGTTCAATGGAGGGGTCAGCTAGTCGAGGAGGCGACTTGGGAGACTGAGCATGATATGCATAGCCGTTATCCTCATCTTTTTACCACTTCAGGTATGTCTCTATACTCGTTCAAGGAATAACGTTTGTTTTAAGAGGGGGAGGATGTAACGACTCGGCTGGTTGTTTTAAGAGTATTGGCCCCGATCCCCTATTCATTTCTCCCTCTATTTCAGTATGTGGTTATGTGACTTGCCGGGATGCTTGGTGTCGGGTTCGGGAGAGTTTCAGGAGAAATGGGACACATAGTCCCTAAGTTAGAAGTTTAATTTGTAGGAGTTGATAGTAGGTTGATTACTGGCATATCTGGACATTTTCCGTATTTTTTATTTGATTCCAGGAAATGACTGAAAGAAGCAAAATTGAGGACTCTTATTGCATTCAACAAAGAAATTAGTACACAACAATTTCCCCTGATGAATAAGTAAACTGAACTACAAACAACAACTTTTGAATTCAAAGTTCATCTCTACTGAAACCATTTTAAATATAGTAGCCTCCATTTTTCTCTTTACAGTAAGAGGCTGTAATACGTAGCACTCGGGACTCTGTTTAGGCATGATCATTAAACATAATCTTATATGCAAAGAACGGCACTTCACTTGGGCAACCCGGTATCAGGGTTGAGAAGAGCTTGACTTTCGTCGCTTATCAAAATTGGACCTCTACCAAGTCTTGTGCATATGAAGTAGTTTCGCCCTTACATTTCTGAACTGGAACCTTGTCTTTAATTTTTGGAGGAGGCAGCAATGCTTCCATATCCTTTATCTCCTGAATTCCAGCATCCTTCAGAATTGATTTATCACCTATGATGTAGCTGGAGAGAGAAGAAAGAAGAAGGGAGAAGCAGTGAATATGATTGCCTATTGGTACCATATGGTCCAAATCATATTCATTCTATGATTACGCAAGAACTATCAAAATTTTAATAGCGGATGTACCTGTTTAAATCCGTTTCTGAATTTGGAGGGAAGTGGAAGAGTAGCCTCTGGAGTAGAAGTGCAGCAGACGTTCTATTACGTGCAATTAGAACTGCATTTGGCCCCGCATCAAAAGTATATGCAACCTGGCAACATTTTTACACTTGGTAATAACTTAAGTGAAGACGACTCCGGAATGGAGTTTCGATGGTCACAATAGCTCCGTATGGTGATTTTGGTCTTAGGAGCGTGTCCGGATATTGATTTGGAGGTCCATAGGTCGTTTCGGCGTGAATTGGCAAAAGTTGGAGAGTTGGAATATTTTTGAAAGTTTGACCACGAGTGGACTTTTTTATATTGGGGTCGGATCCCGATTCTGGAAGTTAGAATAGGTTTGTAATGTCAATTATGTCTTGTATGCAAAATTTTGTGTCAATCGGAGTTGTTTTGGTATGAATCGGCGTTGGTTCCAGAATTCGGAAGTTTGTAAGCTCTTGGGCTTGAATCGATGCATGAATCGTGTTTTTAGCATTGTTTGATGTGGTTTTTGGCCACGAATAGGTTCATTAGGTGTTTTGGAACTAGTTGGTATTTTTGGGCGGGGTTCCGGGGGCCTCAGGCGTGATTCAGATCAATGTCGGATCATATTTTGGACTTGTGCAAATTCTGAAGCTCCCAGTTCTGGTGAAATCACACCAGCGGCGGGCAGTAAGGTTACTGGTGCAACATAACTGGGCAGAAAAGAGGATTTTTCGAGGGTTTGTTTCAATTTCATTTTTGGGACTTTGAGAGCTCGGATTGAGGCGAGATTTTGAGGGATTTTCAGAGAAAGCATTTGGGTGAGGATTCTTGACTCATTTTTGTATAAATCCCATGAATCTACTGTTAATTACACCTTATAATTTGTGTTTTGGAGTTTAAAATTGGGAAAAAGGGTGCAAAAGTTCTTAGACCATATTCTTGAGTTTTGAAAGGCAAAATGGGATCAGATTTGAATAATTCTTGTATGGTTGGACTCGATATTGAATGGGTGTTCGATTTTTGTAATTTTTGCCAGGTTCCGAGACGCGGGCCCGGGTTGACTTTTTGGGGCAATTTTCCAATTCTTTGCTATCATAATTTCATTATTTATATTAGTTTCCTATTGTTATATTTATAGTATGTAATTATTTTTGGCTAGATTTGAGCCGTTCGGATTTGGAAAATCGAGGGAATGGCGTTCTAATTGATTTATTGAGCATGGTTTGAAGTAATTGACTTGTCTAACCTTATATGGGGGAAATTCCCTTTAGGATTTGGTGCTGTTGTGCTAATTTGTGATATGTGAAGGCCGTGTACGCAAGGTGATGAGTGTGTACACGGGCTAAATATTGAAATTTCGATTTTAGCTACGACCCTTTTCATGCCTTTATTGAGTTACTTTAGCATGTTATAGTCATCATGTTTAGTCTAATTTCACATGTCTACTTGTCTTACCTCCTAGTTGCAACATGTATTATATGCTTATTCGAATTACTTGCTTTCTTGTTTCCGTGTTCATTACTTAACTGTGGAGTTCTTTACTTGAAATGGCTATCCTTGAAATATCTTGTTGCTGAGTTTGCTGTTGAGTTGCAAGGTCGTGGTTTCTGTTGAGGCAAGGTATAAGTTGTGAAACTTCATGTTATTTAGCTGTTATGTATGACTTTCGTGTTATTATTGAGGTGATTGTTTTGGTTTTCTGCACAAGGTTTCTGCCGTGCTGTTGTTGTTGTGACACGAGGTTTCTGTCGTACGGTTGTTATTGTTTGCATGAGGTTTCTGCAGTGACATTGTGATTATTGATACGCATGCAGTGGTATAAGGTCTGGATGTTGTAACGCATGCGGTGAGAAAAGGTGGGGTTGAAACGCGTGGGTAGTAGGGGAACTACTAGAAGCCATGCAGTGTGATAAGGTGGGCTAAAAAGGATGCTATTTTGGGAAAAATGATTTTTCAAAACTGACCTCGTCACTAGTCTACCGGGGTTAGGCTTAAAACTTACTGGGTGCTGTTGTGGTGTACTCATACTACGCTTCTGCACATGTTTTTTGCAAATCCAGGTACATCCTATCAGCCTCAGTATTAGAGAGTTGCGTTGCTGCTTGGAGACTTCAAGGTACACCTGCACGTGTCCGGAGGCCTCGGAGTCCCCTTCTATCCTGTCTTTTCCTTGTTTCGTTATATTTCTTGATAGAGATGATATATAGGATTGTGCAACATTGTATCTCGAGCTTGTGACTTATTTCTTATCGGGTTTTGGGAGTTGTATATACATTGAGATGCAGTTTCATTTTATATGGTTGATGCTTGAGATTTCAGTTATTAATCCAGTCATTTCGCATATTTGTTAGGCTTACCTAGTCTTATAGACTAGGTGCCATCACGACATATTAAGGAGGGAAAATATGGGTCGTGCCAGCAGCTTTTGCACATATATATTAGGCATGAGACCGCAATTTATTTATTCAGATAAATAGGTGGTTCATCATTCAGAAGGAGTATTCATATCCTTACTTCTTTTGTCCAGTTCAATTATCAGTTATCACTTCAGTTATCCGTTAAAGCATGCGGTGGGACTTGTTCCTTGTAATTTTTGCTTACTTTGATCATGTTATCCATGCTTAGACTACTTACTTGTTAAATTGATTTATCTTACTGCGTTTATAGGCTTTTGTGATAATTGAGAAATTGTTTCAAAAGTTGAGATTGGTATTGTGGAACCATTGTTGAAGTAAGGTTTCTTCTTGTTGATCCTATCTCCCTGTTATTACTTGTTCATTGCTCTATGGTAAGGGAGAGTGTCATTGCACGAAGGGTGACATCGTGCCATATTGTGAGTGTTATTGCACGAAGGGCGATGCTGTGCCATTTTGTGAGTGTTAATGCACGAAGGGTGATGCCGTGCCATGTTTTGAGAGTTAATGCACGAAGGGTGATGCCGTGCCGTATCTATTGAATTATACTGAAAGAGAGAGTAAAAGCACAAAGGGCGATGACGTGCAGTATTATTGTTTCATTGTGAGGTTGAAAGTAAAAGCACGAAGGGTGATGCCGTGCAATTTTCTTCATTGTGCTTAATTTTTTTTTGCTGGTTAAAGGCATATTGACTGTTCTGGTTATCATTCCCGTTGTATTTCTCGTATCTTGTATCCCCTTTAGCGTATCCCCTTCCCAATAGTGCATGTTTAGCTTTTATGTGTTGTTATCTTGTATGTATAATGTTATCTGCACAAGTTTATTACGTGGGTGTCTTGTCATAGCCTCGTCACTACTTCGTCGAGGTTAGGCTCGACACTTACAGAGTACATGAGGTCGGTTGTACTCATACTACACTCTACACTTCCTGTGCAGACTTTGGTATCGGCCCTAGGTGATTGTTAGGCGTAGCATCTTGGATTTCCTCGTTTGAGACTCGAGGTAGATCTGCTGGCGTCCGCGGACCTTGAAGTCCCCTTCTATTTTCCTTATTTTACTATTTCTTTTTGTTCAAAGCAGTTGTATTTCTTTTAGACTCTATTCGTAGAAAATTCTAGAAGCTCGTGAGTTGTGACTCCATATCCGTATTGTAGTAGATATTTTGGGCATTTATGTTATTTCGCACTCAGTTTTAGTTCATTTTGGCTTAAATGAATTTATTTATTGAAAATGAATGAAAGTGGACTTAAAGATTCTCTAACGTTGGCTTGCCTAGCAAGTGAAATATTAGGCGCCATCACAGTCCCAAAGTTTGGAGTTCCGGGTCATGACAAGTTGGTATCAGAGCACTAGGTTGCCTTTGTCTCATAATTCACGAGCGGGCTTAGTAGAGTCTGGAGGATCAGTACGGAGACGTCTGTACTTATCTTCCAGAGGCTATAAAGTTTAGGAACAATTTCACTTTTATTCTTCTCTATCGTGCGATTTTGTTCTCTCATTGCTAATTGGATTCTTATACTCTTGTTCTCTCGCAGATGGCGAGAACACGTACTGCATCTTCAGTTGAGCAGCAACCAGAGCCCCTAGTGGCAGCTCTATGAGGGGCAGAGATCGAGGCCGAGTTCGTGCTAGAGGCCGAGGCGGGGGCAGAGCTCAGCCCAGAGCTCGAGCAGCAACACCAGTAGTGGAGCCACATGTTGAGATTGATGAAAAGGTTCCAGCCCAGACTGTGCCTGTAAGACCAGCTCAGGTCCCGGGGGGGTTCATCGCCACCCCAGTGCTTCAGGACGCTCTAGTCCATTTAGTGGGCCTTATGGAGAGTGTGGCCCAGGCCAGTACATTCCCTATGGCACTACCCATCTCTTAGGATGGGGGAGGAGCACAGACTCCTGCTACTCACACTCCGGAGCAGATGGCTCCCCAGTATCAGACCCCGGCATCTCATCCAGTTGGGGTAGTTCAACCGGTTGTTGCGGCACAGGCTGGTGATGGACCAGCTATGTCTTCTGAGGGCTTATTGAGATTGGACAAGTTCACCAAGCTCTTTCCAGTTCACTTCAGCGGTGCACCTTCTAGGACCCGCAGGATTATCTTGACCGCTGTCATGAGGTGTTGCGGAACATGGGGATAGCTGAGACCAATGGGGTCGATTTTGGTGTGCTTTAGATGATGGGTTCCACCAAGAGATGGTGGAATGATTTTGTATCGACTAGACCGGCTGGGTCGCCTACTCTTACTTGGGAGCAGTTCTCTTAGATAGTTTTTGAGAAGTTCCTTCGTGTCACACTGAGAGATTATCACAGGCAGTTTGAGCGTCTCCAGTAGGGCAGTATGTCTGTCACTCAGTATGAGACCCGTTTTGTGGATTTGGTCCTTCATGCTATTCTTCTTCTTCCTACCAAGAGAGGGCGGGTGAGGAGGTTTATTGAGGGACTCGCTCAGCCTATCAAGTTGCAGCTGGCCAAGGAGACCGGGAGTGAGATTTCTTTCCGACTGCTAATATCGCCAGGCGAGTCGAGATGGTTCTTGCATAGGGGGAGGTTAGGGGTCTAATAAGAGGCCTCATCATTCCGGTGTGTTTAGTGGTGCCTCGTCTGGAGGCAGGGATACTTTTGGTAGAGGCCATCCTCCCATGCCATTTCATTCAGCACTCCAGGCATCCCACGGTGCTTCAGGTGGTCGTGGCCTTCATATGACTTACTCTGACCAGCTAGCCTACAGTGCACCACCAGCTCCTATTAGTACATCGCCGCTCCGGAGTTTTCAGGGTGGTTACTCAGGTCGACAGGGTCAGTTTCAGGGTCAACAGTCACCACAGTCGAGGTCCTGTTATACTTATGGTGATCCAAGGCACATTGCTAGATTTTGCACTCGGGCGTCGAGCAGTTCACAGCATTATGGTTCTCGTGCCATGGTCCCGACACCGGGTGCTTCACTGCCTGCTCAGCCAGCTAGCGGTAGGGGACAGACAGCTAGAGGTGGAGGTCAGACCATTAGAGGTGGAGGTCAGGCTGCTAGAGGTAGAGGCCAGCCAGCTAGGGCCCGTCCTAGAGATGTAGTTCAGAGTGGTGGGGCCCAGCCCCGTTGCTATGCTTTTTAATCAAGGCTTGAAGCTGAGTCATCTGACGCTGTTATCATAGGTACTATTTCAGTTTGCAGTAGAGATTTTGATCCGGGTTCTACTTATTCCTACGTGTCATCCTATTTTGCTTCTTATTTGGTTGTGCCTTGTGATTCTTTGAGTGCTTTTGTGTATGTGTCCACACATGTGCTATTATTGTAGATCATGTTTATCGTTCGTGTGTGGTTACCATTTGGAGTCTTGAGACTAGTATAGACCTTCTACTTCTCGATATGGTATATTTTGATGTTATCTTGGGTATGGATTGGTTGTCACCTTATCACGCTATATCGGATTTTCATGCAAAGACGGCGACCTTAGCCTTGCCAAGGTTGCCTCGATTAGAGTGGAGAGGTACTCCTGGCCATTTTACCAGTAGGGTTATCTCTTATGTGAAGGCTCGGCATATGGTCGAGAAAGGGTGTCTAGCTTATTTGGCTTATGTCCGCGATTCTAGTGCGGAGGTTCCTTCCATGGATTCAGTTCCAGTTGTTCGTGAGTTTCCAAAGGTGTTTCCTGCAGACCTGTCGGGGATGCCACCTGATAGGGACATTGACTTCCGTATCGATTTAGCTCCGGGCACTCATCCCTTTCTTTTCCGCCATACCGTTTGGCCCCGCCAGAGTTGAAAGAATTGAAGGAGCAGTTGCAATATTTGCTTGATAAGGGCTTCACTAGACCTAGTGTCTCGCCCTGGGGTGCGTCCGTGTTGTTTGTGAAGAAGAAAGATAGATCGATGAGGATGTGCATAGATTACCGACAATTGAACAAAGTTACCATCAAGAACAAGTATCAATTGCCGAGGATTGATGACATACTTGATCAGCTTCTAGGTGACAAGGTGTTTTCAAAGATTGATTTGAAGTCTGGCTACCATCAGTTGAGGATTAGGGCATCCGACGTCCCAAAGACAGCTTTTCGGACTCGGTATGGGCATTATGAGTTTCTAATGATGTCATTTGGGCTGACAAATGCTCCAGCAACATTTATAGATTTGATGAACCAAGTGTTTAAGCCCTATTTGGATTCCTTTGTGATTGTGTTTATTGATGATATCTTGATCTACTCCCGCAATCGAGAGGATCATGAGCAGCATCCTCGGATCGTACTTCAGACTCTGAGAGACAGCCAGTTATATACTATGTTTTCAAAATGCAAGTTTTAGTTGGACTCGGTCCCTTTCTTGGGGTACGTTGTATCAGCAGAGGGAATTCAGGTGGATCCTAAGAAGATTGAGGCAGTTCAGAACTGGCCTAGACCCACTTCAGCTACAAAGATGCGGAGTTTCTTGGGATTGGCGGGTTATTACCGTCGGTTTGTGGAGGGGTTCTCATCTATTGGGCCCCGTTGACCAGGTTGACCCAGAAGGGTGCCCCGTTAAGATGGTCAGACGAGTGTGAGGCGATCTTTTAGAAGCTCAAGAAGACTTTGACTATGGCGCCAGTGTTGGTGTTGCCCACAGATTCAGGATCTTACACGGTATATTGTGATGCATCTCGTATCGGACTTGGTGCGGTATTGATGCAGGATAACAGGGTGATTGCATATGCGTCGTGGCAGCTGAAGGTTCATAAGAAGAATTACCCTGTTCATGACTTAGAGTTGGCAGCCATTGTTCATGCTCTAAAGATTTGGAGGCACTATCTTTACGGCATGTCGTGTGAGGTAATCACGGATCATCGGAGCTTGCAGTATTGGTTCAAAGAGAAGGAGCTCAATTTGAGGCAAAGGAGGTGGTTGGAGCTATTGAAAGACTATGATATCACCATCTTGTATCATCCTGGGAAGGCCAATGTAGCGGCCGATGCCTTGAGTAGAAAGTCAGAGTATGGGCAACCTTGCATACATTCCAGTCATTGAGAGACCGTTTGGATTAGATGTTCGGGCCTTGGCCAACCAGTTCGTGAGGTTGGATGTTTCTGATCCCAGTCATGTTCTAGCTTGTACAGTCACTTGTCTTCCTTGTTTGAGCACATCAGGGAGCGGCAATATGATGACCCTCGTTTGCTAGTCCTTAGGGACACAGTGCGGCGCGGTGATGCCAAGAAGGTTACTGTTGGAGATGATGGAGTTTTGAGGATGCAGGGTCATGTTTGAGTGTCTAATATGGATGGACTTCGTGAGTTGATTCTTGACGAGGCCCAAACTTCTCGGTATTCTATTCATCCGAGTGCCGCCAAGATGTATCAGGACTTGCGGCAACATTATTGGTGGAGGAGCATGAAAAAGGATATAGTTGCGTATGTAGCTCGATGTCCAAATTGTCACAAGGTAAAGTATGAGCATCAGAGACCTGGTGGTTTGCTTCAGAAGTTAGATATTCCTGAGTAGAAGTGGGAGTGTATCACTATAGATTTCGTTGTTGGACTCCCACGGACTCAGAGAAGGTTCGATGCAGTTTGGGTCATTGTGGGCAGGCTGACCAAGTCAGCGGGTTTCATTCCTGTGGCAGTTACCTATTCTTCAAAGCAGTTGGCTGAGATTTATATCCGCGAGATTGTTCGTCTTCATGGTGTTCCCGTGTCTATTATTTCTGATCGAGGTACATAGTTCACCTCGCTCTTCTGGAGGGCAGTACAACATGAGTTGGGCACGTAGGTTGAGTTGAGCACAACATTTCATCCTCATATGGACGGACAGTTCGAGCGCACTATTCAGATATTAGAGGATATGCTCCGCGCTTGTGTTATAGACTTCGGAGGGTCTTGGGATGAGTTCTTTCCACTTGCGGACTTTGCCTACAACAATAGCTACGAGTCGAGCATTCAGATGGCTCCCTACGAGGCATTATACGGGAGGCGGTGTCATTCGCTAGTTGGATGGTTCGAGCCGGGGGATGCTCGGTTGTTGGGTACAGATTTAGTACAGGATGCCTTGGATAAGGTCAAGATTATTCAGGATCGACTTCGCACAGCTCAGTCTAGGCAGAAGAGTTATGCCGATCGTAGAGTTCGTGATGTTGCATTCACGGTCGGAGAGAGAGTGTTGCTCCGGGTATCACCCATGAAGGGTGTGATGAGGTTCGGAAAGAAGGGCAAGTTGAGCCCTGGGTATATCAGACCTTTTGAGATTCTTCAAAGAGTGGGTGAGGTGGCTTACAAGCTCGCATTTCCACCTAGTTTATCAACAGTTCATTCGGTTTTCCATGTGTCCATGCTCCGGAAGTATCACGGTGATCCGTCCCACGTGTTAGATTTCAGCTCTGTCCAGTTGGACAAGGATTTGACTTATGAGAAGGAGCTGGTGGCTATTCTAGCCTGACTGGTTCGTCAGTTGAGGTCGAAGAGTTATCCTTCGGTTCGAGTGCAGTGGAGAGGTTTGCCCATCAAGGCAGTTACTTGGGAGTCCGAGTCGGACATACAGAGGAGATATCCACACCTTTTCACCAGCCCAGGTACTTTTCTATGTCCGTTTGAAAACGAGCGGTTGTTTTAAAGGTGGAGAATGTGATTACCCAATAGGTGATCTTATATTTTAGAACCCAATTCTGTATTTCGAAGATTTAAGTACCTCATCTTAGCCCACCTCTATTTGCATACGCAGTCCGGGTGTTTTTCCGAAAAGCTTTTATGTTAAAGACTAAGAAAAATATGAATTTTTTTGCCTTAAAATTCATTTGAGTTGACTGCGGTCAACCTTTTGAGCAAAGATCTAGATTCATGTTTTGATGGTCCCGGTGAGTCCGTATTGTGATTTGGGACTTGGGCGTATGCCCGGAATCAAATTCGGAATTCCCTATCCTGCGTTATCGCACTTTATTGAAATTTTAAAGTTTAAAAGCTTAATGACTTTGAAAGTTTTACCAATGTTTGACTTTATTGATATCGGGCCCATATTTTGGTTCCAGAACCCGGCATAGGTCCATTACTGTATTTATGACTTTTCTATCAAATTTTGTGAGAAAGGAAGTTGGTTTGACGTGATTTGGACGTCCAGTTGTTAAAATAGAAGTTTCAAAGTTTTCTGGAAAATTTCCTTTGGTTTGATGTTCAATTCATAGTTCTAGGTGCTATTTTGGCGATTTGATCGCGCGAGCAAGTTTGTATGATGTTTTTAGAATGGTGTGCATTTTTTGGTTTATAGCCCCGAGGGCTTGGGTGAGTTTCAGATAGGCTACGGAGTGAATTTGGACTCAGAAACATTCCTAGCGTGCTTCGGTTCTGGTGCAGGCCTCAGACCTCACAATTGCGAGGCCAGGCTTCGCATTTGCGACCTCTGATAGGTTCGCATTTACGAGCAACTTCTCACATTTGCGAAGAGTAATTAGGGAACCTCAGGTTCGCAATTGCAAACAATACATTGCTTTTGCAAAGTGGGACTGGGTCAGGCTTGATCACAATTGCAAAAGATCAATGTTCGCATTTGTGAACAAATCATCGCAAATACGATGACAGTAGAAATGGGAGGACTTCGCATTTGCAAACCCCAGGTTGCAAATGCGACATCTGCGACTGATCAAATAGCTAAAAAATAGGATTTTTTTCTCTCATTCTTCAAATTTTAAAAACAAGAAAACCCTAGAGACAATTTTTCAAAGAACACCTCTTCCCAATCCATTGGTAAGTGATTTTAACCTATTTTCTTCAAATATTTCATTACATTTCATAAGTTTTTAACCCAAAATCTAGTGATTTTCATGGTGGAAATTGGGGGTTTAGGTAGAATTGGTAATCGGGTTTTGGTTCGAATTTTGGGTTTGGACCAAGCGGGCCCGGTGTTGAGACTCAATTCTACCTAATTGCCTTGTTTGGTTGAAATACATGAATTATAAATGCGTTCTTGTTGATTCTAACTCCATAGACATATAGGCGTTAGGTTAGCTTGAATAGGCGAGTAAGAACTCGACAGATTCTTATGAGCAATATTAACCCTGTCAGCCAATAAACTAGATAAAATTAGTTAGTCAAATTCAAATTGAAGAATACAATAGGAATGTTAGATAGCTCATAACCCTAGATCGTTTTCATTACATTGATATCATAAAAAATCTGCTCTTTCTCTGT
>NC_031990.1:44524582-44620966 GCF_001879085.1 Nicotiana attenuata
AGCTCAGTCTAGGCAGAAGATTATGCCGATCGTAGTAGAGTTCGTGATGTTGCATTCACGGTCGGAGAGAGAGTGTTGCTCGGGTATCACCCATGAAGGGTGTGATGAGGTTCGGAAAGAAGGGCAAGTTGAGCCCTGGGTATATCAGACCTTTTGAGATTCTTCAAAGAGTGGTGAGGTGGCTTACAAGCTCGCATTTCCACCTAGTTTAAAACAGTTCATTCGGTTTTCCATGTGTCCATGCTCCGGAAGTATCACGGTGATCCGTCCCACGTGTTAGATTTCAGCTCTGTCCAGTTGGACAAGGATTTGAACTTATGAGAAGGAGCTGGTGGCTATTCTAGCCTGAATGGTTTCGTCAGTTGAGGTCGAAGAGTTATCCTTCGGTTCGAGTGCAGTGGAGAGGTTTGCCCATCAAGGCAGTTACTTGGGGGTCCGAGTCGGACATACAGAGGAGATATCCACACCTTTTCACCAGCCCAGGTACTTTTCTATGTCCGTTTGAAAACGAGCGGTTGTTTTAAAGGTGGAGAATGTGATTACCCAATAGGTGATCTTATATTAGAACCCAATTCTATTTCGAAGATTTAAGTACCTCATCTTAGCCCACCTCATTTTGCATACGCAGTCCGGGTGTTTTTCCGAAAAGCTTTTATGTTAAAGACTAAGAAAAAATATGAATTTTTTGCCTTAAAATTCATTGAGTTGACTGCGGTCAACCTTTTGAGCAAAGATCTAGATTCATGTTTTGATGGTCCCGGTGAGTCCGTATTGTGATTTGGGACTTGGGCGTATGCCCGGAATCAAATTCGGAATTCCCTATCCTGCGTTATCGCACTTTATTGAAATTTTAAAGTTTAAAAGCTTAATGACTTTGAAAGTTTTACCAATGTTTGACTTTATTGATATCGGGCCCATATTTTGGTTCCAGAACCCGGCATAGGTCCATTACTGATTATTTATGACTTTTCTATCAAATTTTTGTAGAAAGGAAGTTGGTTTGACGTGATTTGGACGTCCAGTTGTTAAAATAGAAGTTTCAAAGTTTTCGGAAAATTTCCTTTTGGTTTGATGTTCAATTCATAGTTCTAGTGCTATTTTGGCGATTTGATCCGCGAGCAAGTTTGTATGATGTTTTTAGAATGGTGTGCATTTTTTTGGTTTATAGCCCCGAGGGCTTGGGTGAGTTTCAGATAGGCTACGGAGTGAATTTGGACTCAGAACATTCCTAGCGTGCTTCGGTTCTGGTGCAGGCCTCAGACCTCACAATTGCGAGGCCAGGCTTCATTTGCGACCTCTGATAGGTTCGCATTTACGAGCAACTTCTCACATTTCGAAGAGTAATTAGGGAACCTCAGGTTCGCAATTGCAAACAATACATTGCTTTTGCAAAGTGGGACTGGGTCAGGCTTGATCACAATTGCAAAAGATCAATGTTCGCATTTGTGAACAAATCATCGCAAATACGATGACAGTAGAAATGGGAGGACTTCGCATTTGCAAACCCCAGGTTGCAAATGCGACATCTGCGACTGATCAAATAGCTAAAAAATAGGATTTTTTCTCTCATTCTTCAAATTTTAAAAACAAGAAAACCCTAGAGACAATTTTTCAAAGAACACCTCTTCCCAATCCATTGGTAAGTGATTTTAACCTATTTTCTTCAAATATTTCATTACATTTCATAAGTTTTTAACCCAAAATCTAGTGATTTTCATGGTGGAAATTGGGGGTTTAGGTAGAATTGGTAATCGGGTTTTGGTTCGAATTTTGGGTTTGGACCAAGCGGGCCCGGTG
Source organism: Nicotiana attenuata (assembly GCF_001879085.1). Classification (NCBI taxonomy): domain Eukaryota; kingdom Viridiplantae; phylum Streptophyta; class Magnoliopsida; order Solanales; family Solanaceae; genus Nicotiana; species Nicotiana attenuata. The sequence goes on from NC_031990.1 coordinate 44,526,380, forward strand.
TTGAGACTCAATTTTTCCCTATATATTTTCAATATGCAAAATACTTTCAAAGTAGCATATACATGCATATATATGTATGTCCAAATATTTTAATATTTTTTCATAATTTTTAAAGGTTTTTAAATTGATTTATTTCCCTTTATCATCCATAAAATCCAAATAATTATGTTCAAAATTATTATTTTTTGATGATTCATTTATTGGATCTTTATATTTATGCCAAAATATGGCTAAGGTAATTTTTGCGTATTTTTACAATTTTATTCAGTATTTTTTAAAGTTAATTGCACATAATTGCAATATTAGCCATTTTTAAGTTTAAATTTGTCTCATATTTATAAAATGGGATCCTATATTTAAATTTTTAATTATATATTATAAATCATTTTAGTGCTTTCAATTTTGTTTTCAGAAATTTATCTACTATTTTATAATTAAAAGGGAAAAGTGGGCTATTTAAATTTTAGCCCAAATTGGGTTTCAATTATAACCCAAATCAGGCCCTAATTACCCCAGCCCAATTCTAATTAAACCCCGACCCAATTTCAATTAAACCAACCCAAACCCAGATCCCTACCTACCCTCTTTAATCCAGGCCGTTGATCATTCAGATCAACGGCCAGCATTCACCCTTTACATTTTTAACCCTGAACAACCCCTAAACCTAAGTCATTTCTCACCATCTGCCGCCTCTGAATCCCTTTCCCTCTTAATTCTCTTTGCAACCTCATATGAACCCTAGCCGCCGCCGCCTAATTCCACCCTAATCCACCTCAATCCCCACCTAATCCATGGTCTCCTATAGCCGTTTGAGGTGTATACCGGCCTCCTGCATCTCATGGTGGCCCGTTTGTGCGATTTCATGGCTAGATCTCAAAGAGATCTGGTCCAGCCCTTGCTCAACATCCATTCATGGCCTTTCTCCGACCATCCCTGGTCTTTCTCCGACCATTCGTGGCCGTTCAAGTCAGATCTTTGACTTTTCTGGCTAGATCGGTAACTTTCAAAGTCTTTCTCACTTTTTCTGGATTTTCTGAAACCCTAGCTCTAAGACCTTTCGGTTTTCTTTCAGATCTATCTTAGATCTGTTCTTACTATGAACTTCTTAAGTGTTTTTCAAAGATTCTCCGATTTCTTTCAAAGTGACTCTTCATTTTTCAACGATTAGGGTTTCTCTTAACTTCTTTTTAAAGACCGCTTCTCTGATTTTTTGGTGTTGTTTCATGATTTCACTATGTTCAAACAACTTGTTTATGCTTTCCTTCTATTTAATTCAGCATGTTGAAAACCCTAGGTCTTTTGGTCTTATCCGAGTTCTAAAACTATCCTTGTTTGTTTGAGTGTATACTTGTTCGATTAAGTTCTTTTCCTTGTTTGACTTATCTGATTCTGAGTTCCTATCATCTCTTAAGCTTGATTATTGTTAAAGCCCTAATTTCTTAAAAGGTTTTCCTCACTTATTGTTACTGTGGACATTTACTGGTTTCTGACTCTCTTTACCTGTTACTATGCTCTCTTCCCTTTTGATTCTGCGTAAATACTTGACTTTGTTGACTACTGTGCTTCGAGTAGATCTCTTTTACTACTGAATCCTAGCTTATTCCTGCTACTACTATATGTTTGTGTTGCTTCTTTGTGTCAACATGTTTGACTCTGCATCCCTGTTCATTCCTTGCTATTTATATGTTGAGGTGCATAATCTTGACCCTTTCTTGATTGATTCTGACTCCTTCAATGTCGCGACTGATTACAAAAGGTTTTCTTATGAACCCTAATTGTATTCGTTTGTCTAAATTAATTGATTCCCCTCCTTTAATTACTGTGGTGTCTTACCTTGCTGAATCCTTTCCCAAAACTAAGCATGTTTTGTACTTAGACTTGATTATTTACTTTATGCTTTTACTGCCCCCTTATATGACAATAATCAATCTATCCCAAACTGATTTCTTTCCTTAATTAAAACCTGTTAGTATCCGCTAAGCAGTGATTCCTTAATTAAAGGGAATCATTTGTGTTAATTGATTCTGATTGTGATTATTTCCATGTTTGTGTTAGGACTTTACTTATTACCTTAATTTCTACTCGTTTTCAAAACTATAAATACCCTACCCTCTCTTCTTTTAAAGACACGAACAATTTAAGTTCAGAGCACATACTTACACTCAAAAACTCTCTCTTTCTTTACTGCTACTTGTGCTATTGCTTTGTCTAGCCAGCTGAAAGCCAAGGCTAGACTGTGGAATCTTGCTTACTTTTCCTTACTGCACTTTGCTTCTCTACTGGTATGTCCTAGTTAATTTTTTTAAGTCTCAACAACAACATGTTTCTTTACGTTGCTTCAGTTTCTCATCCATGTTTACTTCTGCTTATGTCTCTGCAGTCCAGTCATGTTACTAGCATGCTGAAATATGTTCCCTTCCCCTTTTAAATTAATGCCCCTCTATGTGTGCACTCTGTCAGTCATTTGTTATGCACTTACTACCTTTTGAACCCCAAACCCCCATATCCCCTATATGTGTTTGTGTTCCTTTGGATGGTTCGTGTTCATGCCAGCATCAGCTATTGCTGCGCATGACCAAATCAGACCCCTGCTGTGGTTATGCAATGAATCCCATAATCCCTTGCCCTTTGAATGATTTCTGATTCTGTTTCACCACTACAACTGTTTTCAAATCACCCTTTACTACTTACTATTTCCAACTCAGTTTCAATAAATCTCTGTTCTGCACTTCTACTATACTCTTAGAACTTAGGTTCTGCCCCTCTTGTGTGAGCCTTGCCTTGGGACCCTTGAGTTCCCTCTGATCTTGGACACATAAGGGTTGGCCCTTCCACACTGCACTCCTTCTATTTGGTTATGTAAACCTGGGTGTGAGCACTGCCCAAGATCCCCTAAGATCCTTAGGGAACTTTGACACACTCAGGTATGAGAAAGACTTTGAAACATTGGCATTGAAGTGATTAATTATAGGAAGTCAAGATCAGGCTTCTTTTGGTTGTAATTTCTTATTTCTGCACTTCTTTTGTAATTCAATCATTAGGACCGTAATAATTTTAAACAATATCGGGGGATTAGTGAAAAGGGTGGGTAGTTGTACATTGTGGGTGGATTGGGTAGATAACATGCCTATAGGGTCTATTTGCTTCAAGTCTGGTCTGTTAGGTAACATGCCTATAGGATCCGTGTTTTGTTTAAAGTAAATTCTGCATGCTTCACTTTCACAAAACTAGAAATCATGTCTATAGGACATAAGTGGCTTTAATAATAGGTAACATGCCTATAGGGTTAAAAATCAGCTCTACAATTAGATATCATGCCTATAGGATGTAAAGTAATTGAAGCTCAATTTTCGTTACAGCATGTATCCAAACTCGTTTCTTTTAGAAATCACCCCTATAAGTCCCAAGTCAGCTTTCACACACCTATATACCATGCCTATAGGATCTAAATAGCTATAATAGAAATCATGCCTGTAGAATTTAAATTAATTTAGTTGGAAAAGCCGTCTAGTTCATGTTATTATTCTGAATTGGATTAATTTAGTAATCTGCCGCTTCTTTGATAAGTTTCTCAAACACTGCCTCGACTTAATACCGTTAGAAATCATGTCTATAGGATCTCAAGTTGTCTGCTTAAAATTAATCACTGCTCTACTGTGTTCCTAATCAATATAGATATCGTGCTCATAGGATATCATTATTACGCCTAGGCAAGCCTTAGGTAACTACTTGAATAAAACTGGAACTGCCTTCGTTAATTATCACTTGCTACAACCAACGGGCAGGCCTGATTCAGACTTTTTATCTGAGCTATATAATGAATCTGGTTCTGAATCAAATCCCCTGCTTTAGGACTTAAAAAATTCATATTTTAACTGTGTTTGAGTCGTGCTATTTATATGCATTATTTGCGGAGGTTTATATGAGCCTTCTAATTGCTTACATGTTTCCCCTTTAAATGCAGTCCTACGTGTTTTTGTATGTCGCCTTAGCCTTTTTATCTTTAAACCTAAGAGTCAGCCTAAAATCCTCCCTCTTATAGGAATAGTAGTCCTAACATTCCTCTGGGACTGATAGGAATGGGACGGGTAATAGCACGCATAGCACGCAATAGAGGTCGAGACCAATCCGCGCTTTAATACCTTTACGGGGTGGGAACGGTAGATATGGATATGATGACCGGTGCGCTAATACCACGTGTAGCCCCTCTTTTGAGGAGTGATTACCGGTTATTGCATTGATGTGATTCATATTATAAACAAACCTAGGACCCCTTTACATTCATCAGCATGCTTAGATTATAACTCTTTTCAAAACCCTGCTTTATTTAATCGTTTTCAAACACTTGTGTATTTAAAATCCCCTATTATTTGAGCCTTTTTTGTTTACTTGTTAATTGCACAAATTCAAAAAACTATCTGGCCGGGAAGCACACTAGTGGATCCTGAGGGGTGCCTAACACCTTCCCCTTGGGATAATTTCAAGTCCTTACCCTATCTCTGGTTATCAAACGTAGTTGTAGTTGAACCCCATAGGTGCCCTAACGCACCTTAAAATCTTTAGGTGGCGACTCTTCAAAATTGCAAAACCCCTTTCCCAAAAGGAAAGAGTTGTCCCAACCAAATGTCATAAACCCGATTTCGCGAGAAAAAGGGGGCGCGATACCCGGGAGCTGACTTTTTCGATAATGAACTAAATTGAATCCTTTGCAATCGTGGGTAGTTCCTAAGGCTTAATTTTAATCGTTTGGTTGATAATTTGGTAGATTCTATTGGTTCGGAGGCCTGTTTGCAAGGCAAAGCTGTGGTTGAGCTTTGAATTGATCCTTGGAGCGAGGTAAGTGTCGTGGTTAACCTTGACTTGAGGGATTAAGACTTGTTTGTCTATTTGCTACATGGTTAGATGTTGTGTACAATGTATATGTGAGGTGACGAGTACTTATGCGTTGTTTTCGGGCTAAAGCATGCGGGTGGGACTTGTTCGTTGTAATTTTTACTTACTTTGATCATGTTATCCATGCTTAGACTAGTTACTTGTTAAATTGATTATTATTACCGCGTTTATGGGCTTCTATGATAATTGAGTATTGTTTCTAAAGTTGAGATTGATATTGTGGAACCATTGTTGAAGTAAGGTTTGTTCTTGTTGATCCTATCTCCCTGTTATTACTTGTTCATTGTTCTATGATAAGGGAGATTGTTAGTGCATGAAGGGTGATGTCGTGCCATATTGTGAGTGTTATTGCACGAAGGGTGATGTCGTTCCATATTGTGAGTGTTAATGCACGAAGGGTGATGTCGTACCATGTTTTGAGATTTAATGCACGAAGGATGATGACGTGCCGTATCTATTGATTTATACTGAAAGTGAGATTAAAAGCACGAAGGGTGATGCCGTGCAGTATTATTATTTCATTGTTAGGTTGAGATTAAAAGCACGAAGGGTGATGCCGTGCAATTTTCTTCATTGTGCTTAATTGTTTTTACTCGTTAAAGGCATATTGACTGTTCTGGTTATCATTTCTACTGTATTTCTCGTATCCTGTATCCCCTTTAGCATGTACCCCTCCCAATAGTACATGTTTAGCTTTTATTTGTTGTTATCCTGTATGTATAATGTTATCTGCACAAGTTTATTACGTGGGTGTCTTGTCATAGCCTCGTCACTACTTCGTCGAGGTTAGGCTCGGCACTTGCGGAGTACATGGGGTCGGTTGTACTCATACTACACTGTGCACTTCCTGTGCAGACTTTGGTACCGGCCCTAGCTGATCGTTAGGCACAACAGCTTGGATTTTCTCGTTGGAGACTCGAGGTAGATCTGCTGCCGTCCGCAGACATTGAAGTCCCCTTCTATTTTCCTTATTTTACTGTTTCTTTTCGTTCAAAATTATTGTATTTCTTTCAGACTCTGTTTGTAGAAAATTCTAAAGCTCGTGAGTTGTGACTGCAGATCCGTATTGTAGTAGATATTATGGGAATTTATGTTATTCCGCGCTCAGTTTTAGTTCATTTTGGCTTAATTGACTTTATTTATTGATATTGATTGAAAGTGGACCTAAAGATTCTCTAACGTTGGCTTGCCTAGCAAGTGAAATATTAGGCGCCATCACGGTCCTGAAATTGGGAATTTCGGGTCATGACATTTAAATCATTTAGACTTTCAGTATATCAGCATGTGCTAGTTTAACTTCCGCATTTAGTATGTTATGATTTCACATGTTGATTCAGCCAGCCAGTTGGTTCGCTCGGTCATGTGTAGTCAGGCACCAGGTGTTGTGTTACGTCCAGGCCCAGGTTCGGGCCCTAACACAATTTATTTAAAACAAGGTCCTTCCCGAGCACATGGTTCCGACAATATTATCAGCTTATTTCATTCAAAATTATTGGTAGATATAAGATTTGGGCATCGGCTTGGTGGGAGTGTAACTGTTAGTTAGACCATCTCAAACCCTAACACCAAATTTCACACCAAAATGGTGTAACACCAAATTTACTCTAACCATTACACCATTTTTTACACCAAAAAAGAATATTTCTTTTTATATTCTTCTCTCTCTTCTATATTATATTATTATCTTCTATTTAAATTTTATTTTTTTATTTCCTTCAAACAAATTCTATCTTTTTTCTTTTTTCCATATTTATCACATATAATTCACATTCACCACTTATATAAGCATTTATTACAAAATTATTTTAAAGGATAAATCAACTAAAAGTGAAATCAATGATAAAAGATAATTAAATAAATATTACATCATAGTCAAATTTAATTTAAGTACCACATAAATGTTCAACTTTCGCCTCTATTCTCCCATAAATGCTCGATCAATGCATTACGAAGTGCGAAATGCGCATCTTTATCCTTAATTTTTTTGTGTCGAGCTAAAAATTGTTCAAATTGGCGATCTTCATCTACTGCCATTTCTACCGTAGGAGCTGGACATTCATGAAGCTTCGGGACAAAAAGAATTCAAAGAAGAAATAAAATTTTATTGACGAAGTTGAGATCCATTGACGATCCAAATCTTCCTGAATTTTTGCGACAAGAACAAAAACGAATAATCGATAAAAGAAGTCAGCAATTTCAACAACCACAAGCACAACAATCTTCTACCCCGTTCTCTCAGTTTTTTAGTAATTTTGGTGCACCTGGAAATGACATANCACCTAGAAATGACATACCGAATTACTAAACTTATGTTTTATGCTTTTTAATGTAATTTCAATTTTAATGTATCCTCCTTTGATGTACTTTTAATTTTAATGTATTTTTATTTTATGTATAGTTAATTTTCTTTTTTAAATTTTAGTTTTCACTTTTCAATTTTAGCAACATTAGATATCTTACATTTGCTTTTTTTATTTTTAAATAATGGTTATATTTCTTTTTATACAATTATAATAATAATAAAATTAACTTATAATTTTATATAAATAAAATATATGCAAAAATTATTATATCAAAAAAATAGGATATAAAATTAAAATTATAAAGATCTTAATATAAAAATTAATCATATACACAATATATGATAAATTAAAAGTTCAAAAAAATAAAAAGATGAATAAAATAATAATAAATAAAATTTGGAGTTGATGAATAGTGTCACACCAAATTTGGTGTGAAACTGTTCACACACTAAAGTGGTGCAAAATTTGGTGTTCCATTGAAGCAAAAAAAATACCAAATTTTACACCAAATGTAGATTTGGTGCAAAAAATAGTGCCACCATTGGAGATGCCCTTAGGCAAAACTTTGAGAATCTTATGAAACTAAGTATAATTTATGATTAGGTTGAATGGTTGATACATCAAAAGAATCAAAAAAATCGTAATCATGTAATTCCACAAAGTTATTTGTCGAATAAGTTTTATTTTATAAAGATCTAATAATATCTTCAGGACGTACTATTAGTTAAAATCGTTGTATAATTTTTCTAATATTTAATACTTTAACATTAATTAAAATTTATGTTATTAAACTTTTTGCTATTTGTTCTACTCCTAATTTTTTAAAAATTTAAATTGAGTAAGAACTCAATTACATAAATCCTTATCTTATTTGTCATACTTTTGAGAATCACTTATATAATCTTGTGAGCAGAAATAGATTATGAACAACACAGCTAATTATTTATTTAACAAATTTCATCAGAATAAAGTTTGTGCAATTTAAAGATTTATTTATTCGTAGTGATAAATGAATTTGGTAACTAAAAAGGAAGCAAAAGATATAAGTTGAATAAAATAAGTGATGATTGAGGACTATGTTACAGTTTGTTCAATTATTGAGTTAGCTATATATGAGTAATACTCGTAAATTTTCAGGAATTTATATTTTTATTTGATAACTCAAACATATTTTTTAATATAATATTTATATGATTCTCTTAAAAGAAGGGGAGCCTTGGCGTAACTGGTAAAGTTGCTGCCATGTGACCAGGAGGTCACGGGTTCAAGCTGTGAAAACTGCCTCTTGTAGAAATGCAAGATAAGGCTGAGTACAATAGACCCTTATGATCCGGCCCTTCTCCGGACCCCTTGGCGTAGCTGGTAAAGTTGCTGCCATGTGACCAGGAGGTCACGGGTTCAAGCCGTTGAAACAGTCTCTTACAGAAATGCAAGATAAGGCTGCATACAATAGATCCTTATGATCCGGCCTTCTCCGGACCCCACGCATAGCGGTAGCTTAGTGCACCGGGCTGCCTTTTTATTTTATTTTATGATTCTCTTAAAAAAAATTATATTTAGTGATGATGGCATGGGTTTAAATAGCCGTGCGCTAAGATGGGATTTTTTCATTCCTATACACTATTTGAAACTTTATTACCCTTAATGTCCATGTTTAGTTAATTACCCCGCATAAACAAGTTTTATTTACAAAATATATACAATCCACCTTAAAAGGTTCCCAATCCATTATTTGTGCCTTCAATCAAGGGATGTAGTTACACCTTTTTCCTTTTTTATCTCCTCTTCTCTTTCCTTATTTTTCTTCTGCCTTAAAATATACTAATCAATTAAAGCTGGAGGAGTACGATTACTTGTTCAAGATGCAAATCCAACTTGCTCTCCAGATTTGTTTATAAGCACACAACTGTCTTCTTTTCCTACAAAAATTAAACCCATAAGTATGCCACCGTAAACATTTTCATAAAAGTAATAAGAATTTGTAAAGAAACAGATACGATGAAAAGCTGTCAAAATTAGTCTGAAGCTGTAGCAAGTGATTTTAATTGGGTGGATAGAACTTCAATTCTGGAAGAAGTGACGGTTAATTCAATAACAATCACTATGACCAAAATGTAAAAACAAGGAATAGAAAATTGAAGGAAAAGGACTGCTGGGTATTTATTGATTAGGCTCACCATTATTAGATATTCCTCCTTCTCTTTTCAATGTGGCATTTTTCCCAGTCATCCCTGGGAAAGAGTTTAGCAACAGTTATAAGTAGTAAATAATGAAAATATTGTTTTTATGTTGGGGAATTTGAAAACACATGCTCATTATAAAGCATGAGCACAAAGTGCAGGAAAATTTTACTAGAAAAAGAGTTTGAAAAATAATGTCGACGTCTTTTCGTCATATCACACCCATTCATATGTTGCACACAATTTTTTATAATTCAACCTAAAGAGCATTAGATTAACCCCAATATTAACACATCAATTTTTGAATTCGTTTATATGCACACAAGTTATTCATGGGAATTTTTTCGTACACTATTGTCGCACCCCCCTTTTTCCTCGCGGAGTCCGGGTGCCGACATTCATGGGGGAACAACTCAGTTCCTTTTGGGAATTTGGGTATTTGAATTTGAAGAGTCGCCACCTAACAGATTAAGGTGCGTTAGGGCACCTAGAGCAATTAACTCATATAACTAGTTACATTACCAGAGATTAGGGTAAGGGCTCGAAATAACCTTGAGGGAAAGGTGTTAGGCACCCCTCACGGTCCACATTGGTGGGTCCTGGCCGAACTTGATTTATGTGAATTAGTCATTTAACAAATAAATAGTTTAAGCACACATATAAGATAGAGAAATTTTGACAAGAAAGCAGTCTAAGCAAATGTAAATAAGATGAGGGAAGTCCTAGTATTGTTAGCCTATAGCATCACATATGTACAATACATAGTAAGCCTTCCTCAACTAGAGGGGTTACGCGTGGCATTGGCGCACAGGTCATCATATCCTTTACTGCCCAATTCCCTCCCCTTGTTCATAGCCTAAAGCGTTCTAGCAACCTTAAGATATATCCTATGCATGCACTACCCGTCCCTTTACCTATATAGTCCCGGAGGTATTTTAGGACTTCTAGTTAGGGTGGATCTAGACTCTCCTACGGTAATTAAAGAAGAAAACTCTAGGCGACAAACAAAACACTTAGGACTGTCAAGTAAAGAACAATTAAGGGGGCTCACATATTACCTCCACAAATAGAACAAACAAATGCACGTCTCAAACAACAATGTTTTAGTCATTTGAAAAGAGTCCTAATGACAGGATATCTAGGTGAACACAAATCAGAACATATGCAAAGCTTTATTAAAGCAGGAACCAATACCTAATCAGTTTGCCTACTGATTTTAGAGGGGGTTGCTAAATCTGGATAGTTAATCAAAAGCACAGTTTTACAGGATTTTTAATCGCCCTACAGGCTTTCCTAGGCGTGTGTCAATGATATCCTATGAGCATGATATCTAGTCGTCCATCAGAAGTGTAATAACCAGTAAAACCATTTTAAATAAACAGTTTGGTTCACTAGATCGTATGGGCATGCTTTCTAGATGTGAGGACTGATTTTAAACAATGCAGCAATTTTAAAACCTGATTGGCATGCGAGGATTGATTTTAAACTCACTAACATAGTGTCCAGAATATAAGATTGGTTTTAGACCCTACAAGCATGGTTTCTAAATGTCGAATACGCTGAACCTATTTAGCATGATTGCAGAAATTAATTCTAAACTTATAGGCATGGTATCTAGATGTGCAAGACTGATTTTTAACCTATAGGCATGGTATCTAAAATTCATGCGAATAGTCAAACAACAGTAATGATTTCTGACTGCAGGAGTGGATTTGAACCCTATAGTCATGATATCTAGAATGCACACAAGTGATGAATGTCGCAATGTCCTATAGGCATGGCTTCTAGGATGTAAACACTGATTTCAAATCCTATGGGCATGATATCTACCCATTCTCCAACAAAATATGTATAATAATCCCTCCCTGTTTACTAATTTCCCCAATATCTATTTACAAAGTAATTAATATTACAAACCAAGTGTAAAAAAATGAATTACAGGAATGATAACAGTATACAATAGGGAGCCTGGATAGGCCCAAAGCAAAACCTGGGGAACTAGGCCTTCAAACAGTCTCAAGTGCCACATCTCATAGTGCAAGAGGGGTACCCTGATGTGTCAAAGTTCCTAAAGGCCTCGGGGACCCAGGGCAGTGCTCACACCAAGGTCCTCTTAAAAAATCACCAACTTGTACAGTGTGGAGTAGCCAGCCCCAATGTGTCAAAGTTCAGAGGAGCCTCGTGGACTCCAAAGCAATGCTCACATTGGAGGGGCAATAGCCTAAGTGTTCTAGGAATTGGAGTGGATAGTGATTTACAAGGGTAGTTTTGAGAAACAGTTTCAGACTTCCAGGAAAATCAGAAGTAAACAGAATCATTCAGTTTCTGGAACCTAGGCAAAAGTTCCAGCCAAACAAACATCATTCAGAAGTAGGGTTACTTAATCCTATTAGCTGTTACTAAGTGACCAAACACAGGAGAAAGGTGGATCAAACAGCCACATGTAAAGGGTAATAAGGATTGGAGAGCAAGGTATTCAGATAGGAGATCATACTAGTAAGGAAGTAGACAAGACATAGATCTGATTTTAGGCATATGTAGACATGAAAACTTGCTGAAGGCAGAACACCTAGTTCTAACTAAAACAAAAGTCAGCATGCTATTGTAGTAAACACATGTATTGGACAAGAGTAGACATAAACACATAGGTTGAATATTAATAGACATGCTAAGAAACACATAGTGAGACATGCTATTGACTACATAGTTTTGAGCAGAAGTAGCCTCATAGATTGGACAGAAGTAGTCATGCTAACAAACACATGGATTGAACAAAAGTAACATGCTGATAACCACACAAAATTTAAACAGAAGCAGCATGCTGATAAACACACAAATTTGAACAGCAATAGCATGCTGATAAACACATATTTTAATTGAATGACAATGGTAGAGGCATACCAGTTAAGGAAGCAAAAACAGAAGGTAAAGTAGACAAGATTCAACAGCCTATCCTTGGCTTTCAGCCGGCTAGTCTAGCATTGATCACAAGCAGCAGAGAGATGAGAGGAAAGTTTTGTGTGTGTGTGCGTGAACTATTGTTCGTGTCTAGAAGAAACAGAAAGAGAGTACATATAGCACTTAGTGAGGTAAAAACAAATAAGGTAAAGAGTGAATCACCGCTCATAAAATAAGGGTAATCAAATAATTATAGAATCAAATCATGTGAGGGAGTCCGGAATAGACCCCTTAGTTAGGGGTAATCACATAACAACAACAAGAAAGGGTTAATTAGGTTAATGAATCCAAGTTACACCAAATAGGGAATCAGTAAAAATACTCAAAACCACGCCGACAACTTATTAAGGCAAGGTAGGTAAATATTGTAAATAAGGTAAAAGAAGTAATCAAATAATCAATCGAGCTTGATTGGGGATAGAAAATTAGGGAATTATACCATAAATGAGTCTAATTGAATTTCAAATAAGGCAAGAAATAGGTTTAACAGTCAACTAGGGTTAGAACCCTTAAATAAAGTAATCAGTTTCACAAATATGGCAACACGAGTAATCAGAGACCAATCAAAGGGTCAATCAACCCATAGATAGACAAGAGCGGTCAATTAAGAAACTCAGGATTGAGGAAAACAATCAGAGATCAGTAATTTAGTTTAGTAAACAAATGAAACCCTAGATAATTAGGTCAATCATTTAACTATTCAAACGAGAATGGGCAAGAGGTTGAAATCAAACACTGAGTAGTCAATCAATTGGACTAGAAACATAAACATGCGAGAAACATAAAACCTTCAGAAAATCTTTTGCCAAAATAGAAGTAGAAACCCCGGATAATTAGAAAGATACTTAGGGTTGATTAGTAGCAGGAAGATTAGGGGAACTTTGAAGAAATAGCCATGGGAACAGGAAGCAACTCAAACATGTAGAGATTCTAATAACAAAAATCAGAGAAATCAAACACTTGAAGTATCATTGCTCTAAAAATCGGCTAATAGTAAATGGATAAGAGAAAGTTAAAGAAAAATTATGAAAACTTGAAATCATTTCAAGTATGCAGAGATTCGAACAACGGATAACAAAGAACCCAAAATATAAAGTAATATAGTGCTAAAAATCGATTAATCAGTAGGGAAACAGAAGGACATTAAAGAAAAAATTGGTGACGAACTCGGAATCTCTCCAATTCTAAAAAGATCTGGAAGGATCCGTGTTTAAAAATTAGGGTTTTGAAGAAAGAGTGAAAGGGTAAAGGGAATCCAGTCTCAAACAAGAGATTTGGGCCGTAAAAGCATAGATATAGTAACACTCACAACCATAGACAGGCTCTCAGAGAGTCTTGAACTAGATCTGGTTAGATCTCTTCGAGATATTTCCAGGAAATCATAAGAACGAGCGACCAGGAGACGTAAAATATCAGTAGGAGCCTCAAACGTTCATGGAAATCCATGGATTGAGTGAGAATCGGAGGGGATAGGATTAGTTTTGGGTGGCGGCGGCTAGGGTTAGGTTTAGGTCTCAGAGAGAGTTTGAGAGATAAGGGAACGAAGGGCGGCGGAGATGGGCAAATGAGCTAGGTTAGAGGGTCGTTTGGAATTAAAAGGAAACTTTGATCGTGGACCGTTGATCTTTTAGATCAACAACCACGATTTAATGTGGTTATTGGGTCGAGTAGGTTTGATTGGGTTAGGGTCAGGTAAAAATTGGTCCTGGATAAATTTTGGGCTAATTTGGGATTGAAATTGCGCTGTTTAATTGAATAGGTCCGAATAAAAAGGGGCTATTTGTTAAATACACATTTAATCGCTAAAACAATTTTTAAAAAATAGTTAATAAATTATAAAAAATGATTTTCATGCCTAGAAATGTTTTAAAATAATTACTTAATATTGTAAAAATATAAAAGGCTATTTTCCCGTAAAATAATGTAATAATGCATGCATGGGATATAATTGCAAAATAATTGCAATTGTAACCTAAAAAGTACAAATATGACTATTTGTGCAATAATTGAAACTTAGTACAAATGCAAATGACGAAATTAAGCCACAAAATTGTTATAAAACTATTTGTGATGCAATCAGTGATTGTCTTATAAATAAAATACTGGGATAAATTAATTAAGATCTTTTAAAAATGCAAAAATTGTATGAAAAATACCAACTGATGCCAATGCATAGTTTTAAAAATATTATAGGAAAAATTGGGTATCAACGGTTGCCCCTCTTTACCCGGGAAGGATGAAAGAGTTTTCGGGGTAAAGAAATGATGGCCAATTTTGACCGAATGGGATGTTTTGAAAAATGGAGGCCGAACCCTGGTCCCTGAGCTGCCTACATATCCCTGGCTTTATAGAAATCAGGCCATGTGTAGTTCTGGATTCATCGGCGAAATATACGATAAAGTCATCCCAAGAACGGACACGAGACTTTGGAATGGGTGGAAAGATGGCTTTGGTGAGCGGTCATATTTGAGATAATTTGAAAGAATTGGAGCAGGATTGCTCCTGTGGGGTAGCGGTTGCTTATCTGGTCACTTGCAAGTAAAGAGATACTACAAGTATTTATTTGTGCAGAAATTTGAACATGATGCAGATTCCGTTCAAACCATGAGAATTGTCTTTGGACGGTTAAGGATGACATCCTCAGACCATGATGTCCTAGGCCATGAATTGTTCGGTGGGGAATTCGTAGGCCATGAAATGATGTTCTCGGGCCATGAAAATGGTGCCTCCAAACCATGATGCCTTTGAATAATGATATGCAAATTTGAGAGATCCTCAGTCCATGGCATGGTGTCTTCCAGCTATGAGGATGATGCCTTTAGACAATGACGCCTTTGGACAAGTTGGCGATATTTCAGCCCATGAGATGCGATAATATGATGCTAAAATCAACAAGACAAGGCTTAGTCTTGTGAGGTTGAGGGCAGAGCTTAGCCCGAAAGAGGAGCAAATAGATAGTGCTGGAGAGATAGTGCTTAGTCTCGGCAAATAAAGGCGATGATTGGCCTTATGCAAATAGGAGGCAGAGCTTGGCCTCATGCGAGATTCGGGACAGAGCTTAGTCCCATGCAGATGGAAGGCAGAGCTTAGCCTTATGCAGAAATGGAGGCAGGGCTTAGCCTCATGCAGGATCCGGGACAGGGCTTAGTCCCATGCAAATGGAAGGTAGAGCTTAGCCTTATACAAATATGGAGGCACGGCTTAGCCTCATGCAGATGGACACTGAGCTTAGTCTCATGCAAGATTCGGGACAGGGCTTAGTCCCATGCAAATGGAAGGCAGAGCTTAGCCTTATGCAGAAATGGAGGTAGGGCTTAGCCTCATCCAGGATTCGGGACAGGGCTTAGTCCCATGCAAATGGAAGGCAGTGCTTAGCCATATGCAGATATGGAGGCAGGGCATAGCCTCATGCAGGATTCAGGACAGGGATTAGTCCCATGCAAATGGAGACAGAGCTTAGTTTCATGCAAGATTCGGGACAGGGCTTAGTCCCATGCAAAATTGAATGCAGAGTTAGCCTTATGCAGATATGGAGGCAGGGCTTAGCCTCATGCAGGATTCGGGACAGGGCTTAGTCCTATGCAAATGCAGACAGAGCTTAGTCTTATGCAAGATTCGGGACAGGGCTTAGTCCCATGCAAATGGGAAGGCAGAGCTTAGCCTTATGCGGATACGGAGGCAGGGCTTAGCCTCATGCAGGATTCAGGACAAGGCTTAGTCCATGCAAATGGAGACAAAGGTTAGCCTTATGCAGATATGGAGGCATGGCTTAGCCTCATGCAGGATTCAGGACAAGGCTTAGTCCTATGCAAATGGAGACTGAGCTTAGTCTCATGCAAAATGGAGGCAGGGCTTAGCCTCATGCAGATTCGGGACAAGGCTTAGTCCGATGCAAAAATAAAATAGCAGGCGATAGCACAATTTTCTTAGCTGATAGTAGATTTCAGTATCACGGTTGTTATGAAGATTGTGACTTGGAAGTATATATATTCTTCGCTCCTGCATCCAAAGAAAAATTGTGAGTTTTGTAAAGGGGGAGGTCGGTTCGCGCCTCCGTCAGCTTGCTTGGCTTGCTTCGCTTGGTCCGAAAGTCCTGTTCAAATTATTGGGGGGTAGCGTTGGCTAAACAGAGTCATTTTACAAGCAAGCATGCATAGTTTCAAAGACGTAAATAAGATGTATTATTTTAGAAATTGGTTAGATGAACCAGTGACTGTGACACGATCCGAGACATTGCGACCTCTCCTGTTTATAGAATTTTGAGGGTCCTCCTCAAAATTCTGCCCCAGTTAGATGGACAAGTCTGACTGCTGCACATGCTGCGATCGGCTGAAATTGCTTCGGAATTTTGAGGGTCCTCCTCAAAATTTTGCCCCAGTTTCTGATTGATTTCTGACTTTCTAGCATATGATGGCATTGGCTGGACTTGTTCCGGAATTTTGAGGGTCCTCCTCAAAATTCTGCCCCAGTTTCTGGTTCTGGGGGGGGGGGGAGAATGAAAGTTTTATTATGATATGACCGAACCCACAGGGCTGCTTACGTATCCCCTCTTAAACGGGAATCAGGTCAAGCGCAGTTCAATTTAAATCTTTTGTGAAAGAATAAATAGTTACACATAGTATCGTTTGACTACATCTGAGTTGATCGGTTTTGGCCAGACTTCGCCGTCCATTTCTGCAAGTATGAGGGCTCCTCCTGTCAATGCTCTAACCATGTAAGGGCTTTGCCAATTGGGATAGAATTTACCTTTGGCTTCATCCTGTTGCGGAAAGATCTTCTTTAACACCAGCTACCCCGGTGTGAACTGTCTCTACTTGACTCTTTTGTTGAAGGCTCTGGACATTCTGTTCTGATAGAGCTGCCCATGACACACTACATTCATCCTTTTTCTGTCGATGAGGGCTAGCTGCTCATAACGGCTCCTTATCCATTCTTCATCGTTGAGCTCAGCTTCTTGTATGATTCTTAGAGAAGGGATCTCTACTTCAGCGGGAATAACAACTTCAGTACCATAAACCAGTAAGTAGAGAGTTGCCCCGGTTGATGTGCGGACTTGTGACGACCCGGCCAGTTGTCTCATGAGTTACCGCTCTGTATCCCTTATTTCTGCTTCTTTATGCTTCGTTATCCGTGTTTCATGTGATCAAATTGATTATTTTGCGTTCGGAGAGGAATTGGTAAGAAATGAGACACTTAGTCTCTTTTAACGAAGCTTAAGTTGGAAAAGTCAACTGGATATTGACTTATGTGTTAGAGGGCACGGATGTGAGTTTCGATGGTTCGATTAGCTTTGGGAAGTGATTTATGACTTATGAGTGTGATCGGAATGGGTTTTGTAGGTCCGGAGTAGAATTAGGTTTGAATTGGCGAAGTTGATATTTTGGCGATTTCCGGTTGGTAGGTGAGATTTTGATCCGAGGGTCGGAATGGAATTCTATTCCGAGAGTTGAAATAGCTTCGTTATGTCATTTGGGATGTGTGTGCAAAATTTCAGGTCATTCGAATGTGATTTGGTCGGGTTTTTTATCGAAAGTGTATTTCGGAAGATCTTGGAAACTTAGGCTTGAATCCGATGTGATTTGGTATATTTGATGTCGTTTGAGGTGTTTTGATGATTGGAACAAGTTTGAATAAGATTTTGGGTCATGTTTGTTCTTTTGGTTGAGGTCCCGGGGGCCTCGGGGTAATTTCGGGTGCTTAACGGAGGAGTTAGATGTTGATTGCAGCTTCAGATTTTGCTGCTTCTGGTATTTTCGCATCTGCGTTAGGGGACCGCAGATGCGGTGCCGCAGAAGCGGGTGATTTATCGCAGAAGCGAAAAAGGGGTCAGATGGGCAGAGACCGCAGAAGCGGTAAGGTGACCGCATCTGCGATGTCGCAGATGCGGGAGTTTAGCCGCAGAAGCGGATTTGAGAGGAATGTTAGGGACCGCAAATGCGGTTGTGGGGGCCGCATCTACGGAACTGCAAATGCGGAAGAATGATCGCAAATGCGGATGTGGCCAGTTTTAGTAATTTCCGCATAAGCGGAGTAATAACCGCAAAAGGGTACCGCAGAAGCGGTTGGTGAGTCGCAGATGCAAAAATGTCTGGCAGAACATATAAGTTATTCCATTTCGCGAAATTGAGTTATTTCACCATTTTTGGACTTCGGCTTGAGAGCTTTTGGACGATTTGGGAGAGGGATTTCGAGGGAACTGCGTTAAGGTAAGAATTTTGGACCTAAAACACATTTCTATGGTAATATTTCATGGATTAAGACATAAATTAAAGGAATTTAAGGGCTAAAAATGAAGGATTAGGACTTGAGAATAAGAGGCCTTAAATTGAGGATTTGAGGGGTCATTTGAACTCCGATTTTGGTATTCTTGATATGCATAGACTCGTGGGGAGATGAGGAACCTATTGATGTTAAAATTTCTGAGTTTCGAGAAGTGGGCCCGGGGCTCGGGTTTTGGTAATTTCGGGATTTGTGCCCGTTATCGATTGTTTTAGCTTGGGCTTTGTTCCCTTGACATATTGTGATGTATTCGTTCTGATTTTTTGATAGATTCGATGCGCGTGTGTCACACCTCCTTTTTACCTACACCCCTGGAAGAGGATATAATAAAGGGAGTTTTTTCCAACTTGAAGGGACAATCGAAACGAGATTATTTAATTAAAAATCAGAATCGCCACTTGGGAGATTTGTGGTGTCCCAAGTCACCGGTATCGAGGAAAAGAATGACTCTATAGTCTGCGAATCAGAAATCCGGGTAAGGAATTCTGTTAACCTGGGAGAAGGTGTTAGGCACTCCCGAGTTCCGTGATTTTAGCACGGTCGCTTTGATCCTACTTGGCTTATTAAATTATTTAATTACTGATTGTAGAACCTATGTGTATTTACTTCTTTTACCGCTTTTTATTAGAAAATTATCTTGAAACGGGTTACGCGTACGTATACCCGCCCGTTTGGTGCGTCAAAAATCATGTTACGCGAACGTGTCCAAAATTAATAACGCTTAATTATTATTAAGAAAAGTTTGGGCTGAAGTTGCGCGAACGCATACTCCGGCTTTATTTTTAGAAATGTAGTTGTGTTACACGAACGTATACGCAACCACACTTGGTATTTTAAATGGCCCTAAAGGATATTTTACGAAATATTATTTTTATCTAGCCTACGAAATTACTAAAAGGCCATATGTAATTTTAATGAACTTATGTAAGCTAATTAAAAAGCTTGTAACCTATTTTATTATTAAGAAAAGATTGAGCGAAGTTGCGCGAACGCATACTCTGAATTAATTTAAGATCATGGTCATGTTACGCGAACATATACGCAACCACGATCGTGTTTTTAAACGGCCCTAAAGGTTTTTCTACGAATATTAATCATGTTATATCTAGATTATGAGATTGATACAAGGGCATGGCAGACCTCGAAACATTTAATAGGATATTCAAACTAAAGTCGGGGAGCCATAGACTATTGGTGTTACTAATATGGCTCACCTCCACTGACTATGATAATTGAATGTGGCTTAAACGCAACTGTAATTACTCTCCAGATTGACGCCTAGACCCAGGCCCTCAAATTAAGAGGTTGTCTAAAGGCGATGGGCCTCTTTTCAATTTAAAATGATCCTACCGCTCAGGCCCAAAGTGGGTCCACATCTTTGGAGGGCCAAGAGGATACGNNNCAGCATGTTATCAAATATTAAAAGCTAAAATTGGAATTGTACTTCCCTTGTTCTCCAGGTGGGCTCCTGACTGCTGAAACTTGAAAAGTATTCCCTTGTTCTCCAGGTTTCCCTTGTTCTCCAGGTGGGCTCCTAACTGCAACAAAATAAACAAACAAAGAAAATTTTCTGCCCCAGTTTGGTAACTGGGTACGAGATGTTATCAAATATTAAAAATTAAAAGCTAAATTTAGAATTGTACTTCCCTTGTCCTCCAGGTGGGCTCCTGACTGCTGAAACTTGAAGAGCATTCCCTTGTTCTCCAGGTGGGCTCCTGATTGCTGAACTGGAAAAGTATTCCCTTGTTCTCCGGGTGGGCTCCTGACTGCAACAAAATAAACAACAAAGAAAATTTTCTGCCCCAGTTTGGTAACTGGGTACAACATGTTATCAAATATTAAAAATCAAAAGCTAAAATTTGAATTGCACTTCCCTTGTTCTCCAGGTGGGCGCCTGACTTCTGAAACTTGAAAAGTATTACCTTGTTCTCCAGGTGGGCTCCTGACTGCAACAAAATAGACAAACAAAGAAATTTCTACCCAGTTTGGAACTGGGTACGGCATGTTATCAAATAATTNTTCAAAAGGACTCAGAAATTGTTTGGTAATCAAAGAAACCACCCAAAATTCTGGGCATAATGCCAATAGAATAGTATTTTCCTCAATTTAGCCACCTGCTTTTTTCTGGTTTTTTTAGCTCTCTCTCCTTCAAAGACTGACTTGCAAGGCAAGTACCTAATGCCTTTATAGGCAAAATGGTTAGGGCAAATTTCAGAATCAGTTTTTACCCTTTACCCCTTTTTGAAGTTTTATTTTAACTAAGTTACCCCCTAAATTTCTGCCTTGCTACACAAGTAAGTGCTATTAAAACTAGAAATTGCAATTCAAGCCCCACCTAGAAGCTTATAGGGACTTCTTATTTCTGTTGCCAAAGATTCCCAAATTCTAATTTACCTAAACTACCCTCACGACCCCTATTTTTACCTCTTCATGCCAAAACGAAATCTGGGCTACCTGACCCAAATCGATGGGTCTGAATAGACCCGGATTACTCTTTCATGGGCCTTCTGATTTCAAAGCCCATATGGACTCATCAGGCTAGGCAGAATTGCCCAGGAGCCAAGTTAACACTCCTTTCTTTGAAAAAGAAAACAAAGAGACAAAGTAAATAAAACATGACGAACTTAATCTTTAAAACAACCACCAATCAAACTAATCAACAAATTTTTGCAAACAAAACGAAATTATTTTAATTGGAAACGAATTAACTTAAAACTACCACTGAGTACAGAAAAATAGAAGAAAACACAAAGACAAGCAAAAGAAGGGACAGAAGGGGAAGAGAAACAAAAGAAGATGGATTTAATAGCAGAACGACTGAATAAGACGAGGAAGGATGGAGGAGATACCTTTAACATCACTCGACACAGAAATGATAACCCTTCGAAAACTCCGATTCGATTCGAAACAAGTATCAACTGTATGTTCTCAATGAAAACAAACAGTCAATACCCGTTTAAAACCTTATCGCTCAAAGAAAACTGGAAGGCTTGACGGATTTCTTTCTTCTTTGCTCTCAGACTCGAAACTAGACCGATTTGGTGAGGTTTTTGGAAAAAATGGTGGTGGATTAGGGTTGAGGGAAGGGATTAAGGTTGCCTGGGTGAAGTTTGGGGTTGAACAGGGCGGCGCCGCCACCGGGGAAATTGGGGCGGCGCTAGGGTTCCGCTCCTTGATCTGAAATTCGACGAGATCCATGGGGATTTGTATTGAACGGATTGGGGATTTGGGATGGGGGAGTGGAGGAGATATAAGGGTGTAATTTTGAGCGGGTTTGGCCGCCGGCTGCCGCCATGAGCGAATTCCGGCAGGTGGCAAACGATCGTCTGTGGCGGAAGTTTGGTGGAATCTCTGAGAGGCGAGTGGGGGTGATGGGGGGTCAAAGTATAGGGGTCTTAGTTATTTGGACATTTTTAAGTTAAAAGGGGGAAGGTTCTTGGCCGTTCGATGTATTGGATTAAAGGGCTGAGATTGATTTGGTTTTAAGGAACTCAAAACGACGTAGTATTGGCCTGGTACTACGTCGTTTGAGTGGTCTAGCGGACTGGAGGATTGGACCGGGTTGGGGCATGGCTTGGGCTGGTAATCCGTTTGGGCTGAAGCTGGCCCAATTTCCTCTTCCTTTATTTATTTCCTTTTCCTTTTCTTTTTCTTTCTTTTTTTTTGTTAATTTCTTTAAAGCTAAAAAAAAAAAAGAAAACCTTAATTAGTTCCTAAATCAAATTATCACATCACATTGAATTGATTAACCATAACTAACAAATTACCACAAATAATTAAGAAACCAAATTTAAAGGGAAAACTACCAAAACTCCAAAAACTAAATTTAAACAAAAGTAAACTATTTTTGTGACTTTTGTATTTTTGTGAACTTTTAATTACTAATTAATTCCCAAAATATGTAAACATTAAAACCTAAAATGCAATGCATATATTTTTGTATTTTTCGTTAAATAAAATAAACATGCGCAAACAAATGCAAACAATTAACGGAAAATGCCACGAAAATCCACAAAATTGCAAATAATTAAAAGAAATTATTTTGTTGGAAATTATGGGAGTAATTCATGTAGGGCAAAAATCACGTGCTCACAGCTGCCCCTCTTTGCTCGGAAACACGAAGAGTTTTCGCGCAAAGACAAGTGAGCGGATACGAGCAATTTTTGCCTGTTCGAATACTCCGTGGGAAGCATTTTTGAAAGATTTGACCGCACCCTGCTTCCGAGGCTGCCTACATATCCTTGGCTAAAAAGGAATCAGGTCAGTGTAGTTCGGGAAGGTCTGGTAGATGGGACTACCATGAAGCTGTGATTTCACTGTTGCTGCTGCTGCTGCTACTGCTTACTGAACCCCCTTATTACACCGTGTCAAAAATAAAAAGAAACTAGACTAAGCTATGAGTTATGAACTACAAAAGATCCTATCTATATCTTCAAACTTGATCTTGTATTTCTTGTTGCCTTGTTGTATTGTATTCTCCCCGGCGACATCCTTTTGTTGCTGCCTTGAATTGTGATCTGAGCTGTTTTGCCTTTCTCCAGGTGGCTGCCTGACTGCTGACTACACTTTGAGATGTTTTCCTTTCTCCGGGTGATGCTTGACCGCTGAACTCGAATGTATTCCCTGCTCTCCANNNCCATAGGGCAGCCTTCAGACTTTTTTATACCCCTTGACCCCTTTTGAATTTTTACTTTTAGCCTAAGAAACCCCCCAATTTCTGACTTTTTACCCAAGTTTTAACACTACTAGATTGAAATTCACTAAGACCCCTCCACTAGAAGCTTCTAAATCTGTTGCTAAAGATTCCCTTAATCGATTACCCATATTACCCTGAATTCCCCTGATTTTACCTTAGTATCAACTATTTAATCTTCAGCTCATGGGATGATTTTAAATAGGACCCCCATCTAGACTATGGGCCTTCATATTATAGCCCACTTTCATCATCTTTGGGCCATTTGAACATCGAGCCTTGAGGCTAGATAAACAGAGCTTAACTCGGCCAAAAGAAAGAAAAGAAAAGGGACAAGGGGGCAGAGAACTAGGTCCAAAGGGCTCAAGTGATTCCAAACAACAAACTCAATTAACCTATCAGCGGCTATGAACCTAGCAAACGAATTCGAACAAAGCAACTAAACGGGCCACTCAACAACATTTGGCCCAAAAAGCTTAAACAACTTTGAAACTTAATTATGAACAACAAACGAATTAATTCCAACCCCATCGACAAATTTAACAACTATTAACTCCAACTACTGCCTACACCCAATTGATTAAAACAAAACAAAAGAAAGGCATGAAAAATAAAATGAAAATGGAGAAGAAACAGACTCTGAAAAGACATGGTCGAGGAATACCTAAGGTCGGAGATTATTGGCTTGAAAAACTTAACCGGCAAACTCTGATTTGTACCAAAACTGGCATTAAACGCATGTTCTCTTTGAGAACACGCGACCGGTGCTAGCTCCGGGCCCAATCGCTCGTGGAAACTTGAGAACTGAGCAGGTCTCCTTATCTCTGCTTTTAGATCTGCGACTGATCCCATTCGGAGGGGATTTGAGGAAAGGAGAAGGTGAACGGGGACTCAAGGGTGGACGGTGGTTGTGGGGTTAAGTTTTGGGGCGGTTTGGAGATGGCGCCGCTACCGGAGAGCCCAAGGGCGGCGCTAGGGTTTTTCAAGTTTGAAAGGTTCCAGTGGGATTTGAAAGGAAACGTTTGGAGGTTTGGGATGGGGATGCGAAAAGGGCTCAGGGGTGTGATTTTGGCGGCATTTGACCGCCGGCCGCCGCCGTGAGCGAATTCTGGCAGGCGACAGACGGTGGTCTATGGCGGAAGTTGGTGGAATCTCTGAGAGACGAGTGGGGGTGATGGGTGGTCAAAGTACAGGGGTCTTAGGTTATTTGGACATTTTTAAGTTAAAAGGGGGAAGGGTTCCTGGCCGTTCGATGTATTGGATTAAAGGGCTGAGATTGATTTGGTTTTAAGGAACTCAAAACGACGTAGTATTGGCCTGGTACTACGTCGTTTGAGTGGTCTAGGGGACTGGAGGATTGGACCGGGTTGGGGCATGGCTTGGATTGGTGGCCCGTTTGGGCTAGAGATTTAACTACTAAAGCTGGCCCAATTTCCTCTTCCTTTATTTATTTCCTTTTCCTTTTCTTTTTCTTTCTTTTTTGTTAATTTCTTTAAACTTAAAAAGAAAATCTGAATTAATTCCTAAATCAAATTATCCTATCACATTGAATTAATTAATCATAACTAACAAATTACCACAAATAATTAAGAAACCAAATTTAAAGGGAAAACTACCAAAATTCTAAAACTAAATTAAAACAAAAGTAAACTATTTTTTGTGATTTCGTATTTTTTAAACTCCTAATTACCAATCTATTCCAAAAAGTATGCAAAATTAAACTCTAAAATGCAATGCACATATTTTTATATGAATTAAAAATGCGCAAACAAATGCAAACAATTAACAGAAAATGCCACAAAAAACCACAAAATTGAAAATAATAAAAAGAAAATATTTTTTTGTTTTGAAATTATGGGAGTAATTCATATAGGGAAAAAATCACATGCTCACAACTGCCCCTCTTTGCTCGGAAACTAGAAGAGTTTTCGTGCAAAGATAAAGTGAGCGGATACGAGCGATTTTTGCCCGTTTGAATACTCCGTGGGAAGCATTTTTTGAAAGATTTGACCGCACCCTACTTCTGAGGTTCCCTACATATCCTTGGCAAAAAAGGAATCAGGTCAGTGTAGCTAGGACTACCATGAAGCTGTGATTTCACTGTTGCCGCTGCTGCTGCTACTGCTTACTGAACCCCCTTATTACACCATGTCAAAAATAAAATGAAACTAGACTAAGCTATGAGATATGAATTACAAAAGATCCTATCTATATCTTCAAATTTGATCTTGTATTTCTTCTTGCCTTGTTGTATTGTATTCTCCCCGGCGACATCCTTTTGTTGCTGCCTTGAATTATGATCTGAGATGTTTTGCCTTTTCTCCAGGTGGCTGCCTGACTGCTGACTACACTTTGAGATGTTTTCCTTTCTCCGGGTGATGCTTGACCGCTGAACTCGAATGTATTCCCTGCTCTCCAGGCGGGTTCCAGATTGCTGTGTTGAATGATATTCCTCTGTTCTTCAGGCGGGCTCCTGATTGTTGAAACTTGAAATGTATGCTTTTGTTCTCCAGGCGGGCTCCTGACTTCAACAAAATAGACAAAAACAAAGAAAATCTCTTGCCCCAGTTTGGTGACTGGGCATCATATTACCAGATATTAATAAGAATTTGAAAACTAAAACTTGAATTGTAATACCTCTGTTCTCCAGGCGGGTTCCTGACTGCTGAAACTTGAAATGTGTGCCTCTGTTCTCCAGGCGGGCTCCTGACTTCAACAAAATGGACAAAAACAAAGAAAATCTCTTGCCCAGTTTGGTGATTGGGCGTCATATTACCAGATATTAACAAGGATTGGAAAACTGAAACTTGAATTGTAATACCTCTGTTCTCCAGGCGGGCTCCTGACTGCTGAAACTTGAAACGTATGCCTCTGTTCTCCAGGCGGGCTCCTGACTTCTGAAACTTGAAAAGTATTCCCTTGTTCTCCAGGTGGGCTCCTGACTGCAACAAAATAAACAAACAAAGAAAATTTTCTGCCCCAGTTTGGTAACTGGGTACAGCATATTATCAAACATTAAAAATTAAAAGCTAAAATTTGAATTGTACTTCCCTTGTTCTCCAGGTGGGCGCCTGATTGCTGAAACTTGAAAAGTATTACCTTGTTCTCCAGGTGGCTCCTGATTGCTGAACTTGAAAAGTATTCCCTTGTTCTCCAGGTGGGCTCCTGATTCCTGAAGCTTGAAGAGTATTCCCTTGTTCTCCAGGTGGGCTCCTGACTGCAACAAAATAAACAAACAAAGAAAATTTTCTGCCCCAGTTTGGTGGCTGGGAAGATTTGTGAGTTGTTAACAAAATATAGATCACCTAAGCTATTGATGCAATGATGAGAATAAAACTAAGGACTTGATTGGAATGTACGTCTCTTGTGAGTANAAAAGCAAGTGAGCGGATACGAGTAATTTTTGCCTGTTCGAATACTCCGTGGGAAGCATTTTTGAAAGATTTGACCGCACCCTGCTTCCGAGGCTGCCTACATATCCTTGGCTAAAAAGGAATCGGGTCAGTGTAGTTCGGGAAGGTCTGGTAGCTGGGACTACCATGAAGCTGTGATTTCACTGTTGCTGCTGCTGCTGCTACTGCTTACTGAACCCCCTTATTACACCGTGTCAAAAATAAATAGAAACTAGACTAAGCTATGAGTTATGAACTACAAAAGATCCTATCTATATCTTCAAACTTGATGTTGTATTTCTTGTTGCCTTGTTGTATTGTATTCTCCCCGGCGACATCCTTTTGTTGCTGCCTTGAATTGTGATCTGAGCTGTTTTGCCTTTCTCCAGGTGGCTGCCTGACTGCTGACTACACTTTGAGATGTTTTCCTTTCTCCGGGTGATGCTTGACCGTTGAACTCGAATGTATTCCCTGCTCTCCAGGCGGGTTCCTGATTGCTGAATTGAACGGTATTCCTCTGTTCTTCAGGCGGGCTCCTGACTGCTGAAACTTGAAATGTGTGCCTCTGTTCTCCAGGCGGGCTCCTGATTGCTGAAACTTGAAACGTATGCCTCTGTTCTCCAGACGGGCTCCTGACTGCTGAAACTTGAAACGTATGCCTCTGTTCTTCAGGCGGGCTCCTGACTTCAACAAAATAGACGGAAACAAAGAAAATCTCTGCCCCAGTTTGGTAACTGGGTACAGCATGTTATCAAATATTAAAATTTAGAAGCTAAAATTGAATTGCACTTTCCTTAGCTCCTGACTGCTGAAACTTGAAAAGTATTCCCTTATTCTCCAGGTGGGCTCCTGACTGCAACAAAACAAACAAAGAAAATTTTTTGCCCCAGTTTGGTGGCTGGGTACAGTATGCTATAAAAAATTTAAAGCTAAAACTGAATTGCACTTCCCTTGTTCTCCAGGGGGGCTCCTGAATGCTGAAACTTGAAAAGTAATCCCTTGTTCTCCAGGTGGGCTGTCACGACCCCAAAAACCCGGTCGTGATGGCGCCCAACAGTATTGCTAGGCAAGCCTAACCACAATCGTTCCCAAACCAACCGTAAACCTTAAACCGACAATCTAAAGAGATTATAATGGTTTTGGAATAATAATCCAATATTTATAATAGAATAATACTGAGAAAAATACGAAGACTGATAAAAACACTCCCAAAGACCTGGGGTCACGCGTCTAGAGCCTCTAAGACAATCTAAATAACAATATCTGAACGAAAATACTCAAGTCTGGAAATGTATATATAAATAAAACTAAAATAGGAAGAGTAGTCAGGTCCTGCGAACGTCAAGCAGCTACCTCAACAACTCTGATAAGCACTGGGAAACAAGGACTGCTCAGCTAAGCCTCCGGTGTACCTGAATCTGCACACAAGGTGCAGGGAGTAGGGGTGAGTACTACCGACTCAGTGAGTAATAAGCATATAAAATGTCTGAAGATAAGAAATCCACGAAATGCCACAAAGTAAAGCTAAAACTAACAGTCCAACACCTAACTACGCACTAACAGAAAAACAACTCCAAATATATCAGTCAAGTATAATGTAAAGATGCAATGCAATGCACATGACCGCTACGGTGCGTAGCCCGATCCATTTAACGTCGACGGCGCTCACTGGGGTGTGTACAGACTCCGGAGGGGCTCCTTCAGCCCAAGCGCAATATAATCATACGATTCGCTGCAGCGTGCAGCCCGATCCATACTCAGTCCACAATATGCATATGAGTCACGTAACAGATTCAATTAATTTCCCAATTTCCAATTTATTTAGAAGAATATACTTTAGATATTTAACTTCAGGAAAAGTGACTTACCGTTTCATAATAGTGATTAAACATAGGACTGAGATCAATGATTATACAAAGCATGCTAGCACAATGACAATCATCCTCTAAGGATGCTACAGATCGGCACAAGGCCCCAAACACGGCAATAAGCCCAGATATATTCAATACAGGGTGCGTATCAGTCGCCAATATAGAAATATTCTTGTTCGGGATGGACTAAGTCTCAATCCCCAGTCATAACTAATCCCGCACCTGCCATGGGGTACGAGTCACGCCCTACAATAGCGTCACAATGTGATAAGCCGGGGTTTCAAACCCGTCAGGCCATCATATACACCAACTACTCACCTCTAACCGGCCGTAGAACTGGTCCGCAATGCCTTTCCTTCGTATCGACCTCCTCGCGCGTCGAATCTAGTCAAATCACNTTCCTTCACTTGCCTTGATAATCGATTCTCACTTGGAGACCTTGCTAACCAGTTTCCTTAACGCAGAAAATAACTTTGATCCGTGCACCAAGCACCCTCCATCTGATATGTACCAAACCTTTCATGTTTCAATGAAAATACTTTTGATCCATTCTCCCCAAACCCTTCATTTGTCGCGTTGTTCATGAATTGAAAAATACCAAGCCCTTGCATTTCACAAGGATCCCAAGGCATGTAGATTGTTGCCAACTAAGTGTGCCTGCTGTTTTTCCTGACTTATGGCGGTTTGATATGCTGGCCAGATCCTGTTTTGTTCAATTGGAAAGCTGGTGGAAGATTTTGAAGTCATTTCTCACTTGTTATGACCGAATTGACTCAGGATGAGGAAGTAAACAAGACGAAAGGAACAGTAGAGGGACAATGGAAAGAGATGATTCCTAACAAGAAAACTACAACGTAGAAACCTATCGGATATGGACACCGACTCTGATGACGTTGACACGCATCTGCAGCCTATTCTGTTAAGCAAATCTGATGTTCAGCTCTTGTTGTACCTTTTCGCCGTGAAACTGGGCTTCAATGCTCTGCTTGCCCGATCTGAATCACAATCCTTTTTCGACTTGTGGTGCCCGTGGGTTTTCACCATCAAGCCTCTCTCATTTGGCCTTTCTCTCATCTCACCGTCGCCTCAAGATGCCCGTGAAGGTTTTCACCAATAAGACTCTCTCATTTTTGATTGCTCTCAACTCACTTTGCCTTATGGTGCCCGTGAGGGCATTTATCATCAAAACTCTCTCATTCTTCATTTCCCTTGTTTGGACCGGAGTGTTGCCCCTGATATGGTTCACCTCTATTCGCTTCACTTGGCATCTCTCAAAGACTAATCAGAAGGTCTTTCTTTGGATTGTAATGCAGGCTTTTGGACAGGGTTAGGATGAAAGGGTATCAAAGGCTAAAAACAATTCAACATGGGCTCAAAATTACAACTTTCGGAATCAGATTTCTCACAACAACCACAACTTCTGCCCTAGTTTCTTCTTTGGGGACTATGGACTTTTATTTCGGTATGACTGAACCTTAGAGAGAGGCTGCCTACGTACCCTTTCGGGATCAAGTCAAACGTAGTTCAGGACATAGGAATTGCTTTGTAGTTGTTTTTTTTTCTCTTTTCTTTTTCTTCCTCTTTTTCTTATTTTCTTTTCTTTTTTTTTTCTCTTTTTGTTGTTTTGTTGTTTTTTTTCTTTTTCTTTTTTTTCTCTTTTCTTTTTTTTCTTTTTTTTTCTTTTTCTTCTCTTTTCTCTTTTTTTTTCTTTTCTACTTCCTTTTTTTCTTCTCTCTCTTTTCATTCTTTCCTTTTCTCTTTTTCTTTTACTTATCTTTCACGCTTGTGTTTATGATCTTTGCTACTGATTCCAAAAGAGGGGTATGAAAGAAAATAAATAAGGCCCAAAGGGGTAACGAAGGATAAAGTATTTAGATAGCAGAACAAAATGCCTTCGTCATTCCAGTCTCCAAAACATGCCAAGTGCAAACCACACAATTTAAACAAACCACTAAAAACATTAGTAACATCTTTTGATTGTACCAGATGATAACCATATCCGCACATTTGCCTTTTCATCTGTTGAATACAAAGCAACATTGGACAACACTCTCACTTTCCTTACCACGACCGCCCACTATCAATTTGGCAAACTTGCCTTTAGCTTCAACCTGATACGGCATGATGCACTCCAATAGGATTTCTCTGTGTTTTATCTGCCCCAGTTTCACATGGTTCGGGCTTCAAATGATCTCAAAGTGTTCAAATCTGTTCTTATTTCCCTCAAGTGCCCCTGTAATCTTCAAAATTGTTTCAATGTTTCATGACTAAACTAACTTTGAGCTCAGGCAAAGAGTTACGCATGCATGTCATGTCACTAGAACCAGCACAAAAAGAACTATAAGAGGAGAAGAAAACTAAACAGAAATGACTAGAAATAACAGAAAATAGAAAATTGCATTAGACTGACGGCGAAAGAGTTTGGACAACAAAACAAGCACAATAAACTGGGGTACAATCCTTAGAACAAACCTAGACAACGCTACATGATATACTACGACCAAAGGAACTAGATAAAATAAAAGGATATAAGGGTTTGAGTCACAAGACAATATCCAGATTACAACCCCGAAATAACCTGGGCAACAGAAATGACAACAAACTAAGCCACGAAAGCTCCTCTCTGGCTGACCAAGAAATGGAGCGTCTTTCCAATTACCAAGCATGGTATCTTAGCCACTGAATTCTGTATCAACAATACTAGGAGCTTCACAAGTCCTCATCACATCGTTCATAACAAGTTGCTTTTGGGTTCCTTTTGCCGGCTCGTTCTCTAGATCAACCTCTGATAGTGCTGAAAGCTTGGTAGCCCTTGGACCTCCAAGGCTCCCAGAAGAATTCTCACATTCCTTTTCAAAATAAATCATGCCTACCATATGCGTCTCATCATGCACGGGCGATGGACTTTGGCTGGTGTCTACTGCATCTGGATTTGGCACAACGATGTAGCCTGCATCAATAAGCTTCTGAACTGCTTTCTTCAGATTCCAACACCTTTCTATGTCGTGCCCCGGGGCATCTGAGCAATATGCGCACCTTTGGGAAAAGTCAAACGTCTTTGACAGAGGGTTTGGTATTTTTATCTGGATAGGCTTCAACAGGCCCGAACTCCTTAGCCTCTGGAACAGATTGGCGTATGACCCTTCCAATGGAGTGTAGGCTTTCTTCTTCCGCAACCTCTCATCCCTACATGCTTGATTGGGCCGGAAACCGGATCCGGGGGGTTTTTGGCAGGCTCGTGGGGGTAGATAAGCATTTTGTGGAGTCGGGTATCGGAAAAGTGGTATATGACTCTGGGAGTTATGTGGAGAGAAGTAGCATTGGGAAGGGTCACCTGGTGTACAAGGATGTCCACGGGGACGGTGTCGGTGCTGGGAGTATTGATCAGGAAAACTCATCGAATCACATTTTCTGCTTCCCCCTCCCCCACCCAAAGCTTGCTGGGATATTCGGAATGTCTTTCGAGCAACTTATGATCTTGCCTGACGTGATTCCCTCTTCTACTAGCTCCCCCATTCTTAACACCTCATCATGAGCAACCTCGGAGGGATAATATTGGGTGTTATGAGCTTTGGGCGGGTGTTCATTGTTGAGAACTGTGGATGTGACCGGAGGGCACTTTTGGGAAAAGATAGTTGGACGACGAGTGATGGAACTACTAGGGTGGTTGGAAAAGCTGTGATAAGCGGGTAAGCATGGAGAGGGTGGAGGATCGCCTGGCATTGTGTTCGGAGTTTGGGTAAGGACAGCGTCTAGGAAGCTGGGTGGTGGCGGGGGTGGTGCCTTCCCAGTCATCCATGCCCGATACATGTCTGCCACGTGTTGTCTCATCATCTTTACCTCTTCTACCAACCCGTTGTCCTGTTCAACCAGTTGCTTTAGGGCACCGGTATCAACCCACTCAGTTCTGTTGTTCTCTGCCATTGCCTTTTGCCTTTGTGTTGTAGGGAAGTGTTACTTTAAAAACCACAAACCAACCACCTGTGTGAAATGATATGATAAAATGAAACCATCACGTTAGCGTTAGGGCATTTATCATATTGGTACCCACACATTTGGGGAATGAATGCACCTAAGCAGTTAACAGTTCCTATTATGCTTTTGATCGGTCGCTTGCGTCATCCCGGCTTTTCCTTATTTCTATTTTGCAACTTCCTTTTCTTTCTTCCCTCTCTTTTGTATTCTTGTTTTCTTTTTTTTTTTGTTTCTACTCTCCCATGTCTCTCTCTTGTTTTTCTGCTCTTACTTTCCTTTTTCCTTACTTCTCTTCTCGTGCTTTTCCCTTTTCGTTTTTCCTCTCTTCTTTTTCCTTTTTTTTTTCTTCTTTTATTTTATTAGTTATGGTCGAATCCTATGGAGATTGCCTACGTATCATGACCCCGCATGAATCAGACCGAGCGTAGTTCTGGATAATAAATACAAAAATAAGGAAATAATTTTTGGGGAATTTTTCTCAATTTTCATTAATAACAACTGCGATTACAAAAGCTACCGGACTATTTGTTTTTCTCTTTCTCAAAAAGGGAAGTTATAAAAACAGACTCAAAAACGAAAATACAGACTCAATTAACTAGGAATACATCAAAACTTCAAACCCTGGGGCCCGCGGGCATCACTCGGCATCGCCACGGGCCTGCGCAAGACTGAGAAGGTTTCAATGTCAACTGGGTCATCCTGGACAAGGAGTTCTAAGGAAAAGTGTGACTATTTAAAGAAAGCTGACTTATTGTGACTTAAAAGAAAAGTGGCTATTTTTTCAAAAATTTTATTTAAGAAAGCAAAGACTTGGTTTTGCAAATACGGCCTCTCAGCACTTCTGGGAGGGAGATTTTAAGGCTGTGCCCGCAAACCATTTAAAAATGACTCAGGGTGGCTGTTCTTGCAAAAATAGCCTTCCGACGCCCTTTTGGGGACATTCGGCCTATTTTAAACAAGAATGGCGGCACCCGACTTATTTTGACAAAAAGTTAAAGTCTTGGTATTTTTGGCTATTTTTGAAAAAGGGTGGTTGGACCCGATGAGGGTTGCCTACGTATCTCACATCCGGTGAGAATCAAACCAGCGTAGTTCGGTCAATTTTGAATTTTGAAATGATTATTTTTGGAAAAAAATTCGGCAGAGCTTCGGGGTATTTTCAAGCATTGGGTTTTTCTTTAGAACCGGGTTTTCTTCTTTCCTACATCACTCTTGGTCTTTTTCCTCTCTTTTTCCCCTCTTCTTGTTTTTCTATGATTTTTCCTCACTCTTCTTTTCTTATTTAGCCGGTCAGCATGCAAGCCAAAATAAATGAATGTTCACATAGCACATAGGATGCATCATGATGGTTTGTTATTTTGGGGTACACCTGTCCTAGACGGACCCAACCCCTGTGTTGAGTCCCCTAAGCCAAAATGCACGTGATGCAAACAAGCGCTCCTACTAGGGATCCGGCATGAGGCTGTGTTCTTCTAGGTTAAAAAACCTGGGGTTTTGGTCTAGACATGGGGTACCCGAGCGGACAACTGGGGCCGAGGAGGGGGCTACGTACCGGGAGCACTGAAGTCTGCCCGGCCTTGTCGCTTGCCCAGCCTCGCTCTATTTGGTATATTTTCTAGAAAAAGCGGGCTACGCGAACGTATGCACCAATTTTATAAAAACTAAAGGGGTGGCGTAAGAAGACAATTATATACAATGCAACAATATTAAAGCGGTAAACAAATAGCATTTAGCACAAAGGTTCACATAATGCAATAATATCAATAATAAATAAGCCGAGTAAAAATCATAAAACAAGCTCGAATTCTTGAACCCTGAACAAAAGTTCTGGGTTGTTGTCCCCAGCAGAGTCGCCAGAGCTGTCACACCTCCTTTTTCACTTACTACACCCCCGTAAAAGGGTATAATAAAGGGAGTTATTTCCAACTTGAAGTGACAATCGAAACGGGATTATTTAATTAAAAATCAGAGTCGCCACTTGGGAGATTTATGGTGTCCCAAGTCACCGGTTTAAATCCCGAATCGAGGAAAAGAATGACTCTGTTATTACAGTATGCGAATCAGAAATTCGGGTAAGGAATTGTGTTAACCCGGGAGAAGGTGTTAGGCACTCCCGAGCTCCATGGTTCTGGCACGGTCGCTTTGATCCTACTTGGCTTATGAAATTATTTAATTACTGATTTTAGAACCTATATGCTTTTGCTTCTTTCACCGCTTTTAATTAGAAAAATTATCGTGAGACGGGTTACGCGTACGTATACCCGTCCGTTCAGTGCGTCAAAAATCATGTCACGCGAACGTGTCCACAATCAATAACGCTTAGTTATTATTAAGAGTGTTTGGGCCGAAGTTGCGCGAACGCATACTCCGGTTTGGTTTTTAGAAATGTAGTTGTGTTACGCGAACGTATACGCAACCACACTTGGTATTTTAAACGGCCTTAAAGGATATTCTACGAAATATTACTTTTGTCTAGCCTACGAAATTACTACAAGGCCATATGCTATTTTAATGAACTTATGTGAACTAAAGAAAATAACTAAAAGCTTGTAACCTATTTTATTATTAAGCAAAGATTGAGCGAAGTTGTGCGGACGCATACTCCGAATTAATATAGGATCATGGTCATGTTACGCGAACGTATACGCAACCATAATAATTGGCCCAGTATATCATTAGGGGGAGGGGGGGGGGTATTGGGATTTCATGGCTTCTACATCGAACCCAAAAGACGTCCAAACCATCACGTCCTCAAACACACAACGAAATCATTTAGGAAGAAACAACCAACTATCAGTACATGTTTTCATGCAGGTATGCATTAAGTGGCGACCTGGACCTTATTTGAACACACAAAAAGGTCATTGGGCCTCAATTGAAGCCCCAAACGAAGGATGAAGAGTTCACAATATTTTTTACTAGCCTTCCTCGTTTCCAACCTCAACATGGAGAACATATTTTGCATTCGCCAATACACAACAATCAAACCAAAATCAGTTGACAAAAAATCCACTATGGCTGTTATGATGCTAATCATATGGAAATTTATGAGAAACAAACGGACTGTGTAGTGCTATATAATTTTTAATGCTCTTTTCTCCTTGTTTTAGCTTTGTATCCAATCACGAATCCTTAGTCACCTAAAAAAGGGCTTCGAGCCAAACTAAAGCGAAACAAACCACGTGAAGAAAACAGTAAACCCTAAAAATCCAAAATAACTCAAATCCGAACCTCAAAGAGACAACAATAACTATTTCTATCCAAATCTCATGAAGCTGATATATATTAATGAATACTTGCCCAAGGTAAATGTAATCTATCCATCCAAGCTCAAACGTACAACAATAGAGTTTCCACAATATATACAACCAATCAACTTACACCCTACTATGGCTAAATAGTCTCAAAACCAAACAATGAATAATATGGTTAACAGTCCATGCATACAGCTGTTTCGAATGTCTGAAATTACTTACACATACACAGGCCAAAATCTCATGCTTTCAATAGGATAGAAAATTAAAGAGCATTCCTAAGATACTATTATGCTAACATAAACTAGCTAATCTAAACACCATCACACCATGTTACTGATTTCAGCAATTCCAAGCAAACAATTGACATGAAAACTAAAGAATGGTCATGTATTTCATTAAGTTTCAAGCCATTACAGCTCCAGGTTTACATTTATCCCTTTGAGAATCAGAAAATACCTGGAAAGGAGGTAACAAAGAAGAAAATGAGGATCAGAAATTCAGCAACAACAGCACTACAGCCCAGAACAAACGACTTTCAGTGAGATCAAAATCATCAACCAATGAAACAGGATGAACCAAAATCAGCAAATTGAAGTTCCAAAATGAAATCAATGGAACTGTGGTATTTTTTTTTGGGGTATTTTTTGATTTTTATACTGAAATTAAATGGGATTAATGGAACAGTAGAAATGGTCGCCTTTTCTGGATTTCTTAGCCATTCAAAAACCTCCCCCTCTAAGGCAAGAAAGGGTGCCTTTTATAGGCACACAACTAGGGCGACCCCTGCAGATTTTGTTTTCCTTTTAGTCCCTTTTATTTTTACTTTTTAGACTATTCGGCCCCTCAAATCCTGGCTTGTTGCCCAAGCTACTTTTTAGACTAGGTCAAGCTAGTTGGGCCATAGACCCTGAAACCCTAAATGGGCCTGTCTGCTATTACCCAAATTCCCCCATTTAGGCCCTTAGACAACGAGCCCTGATGCCCAAATGGCCAGGGCTGCCTGGGCCAAATGACAAAAGAAGAAAGAAAGAAGAATAACAAAGAAAATAATGAGGTAAAAGAGTTGAGTCAAATAACTGAAATGACCCAGACAAACACAAAATGGAAACACCTAATTAATCTAGCCATGAACAGATACTTAGACGAACAAACCCAAATAATCTGAACTATTAATTCTGGAAAACTTAAACAAGGACAAGAGTCGCAGGAGACGAACAAGGAAGATAGTTTGAAAGCAATACCTATTGAGACCTGCACACATGAGCAAGAGAGCCTGCAACTTTATTTTCTAGGATTTCCCGGCCAACTATGATATTAGTCATGTGTTCTTTATAAGAACACATGAACAATATCAAAATGAGCCGCGAGACTTCGAAAGCAGACTCGAATCGGGGCTTTGGGAATTAGGGTTTGACTTCGACCCGGTATTTGAGGATTTCCGGGGTGATATGAGAGAATAGGATGGGGAATCCGTGATGAGGGAGGAAAGGGGAAGCTATGGTGTGAGTTTGGGGTCGAACAAAGGCGGTGCCGCCACCGGAGAGCCCAAAGGGCGGCGCTAGGGTTTTGAAAGTTTGAAAGGTTCCAATGGGATTTGAAAGGAAGCGTTTGGAGGTTTGGGATGGGGATGCGAAAAGGGCTCAGGGGTGTGATTTTGGCGGCATTTGACCGTCAGCCGCCGCCGTGAGCGAAATTCGGGCGGGCGGCAGACGGTGGTCTGTGGCGGAAGTTGGTGGAATCTCTGAGAGACGAGTGGGGGTGATGGGGGGTCGAAGTACAGGGGTCTTAGGTTATTTGGACATTTTTAAGTTAAAAGGGGGAAGGGTTCCTGGCCGTTCGATGTATTGGATTAAAGGGCTGAGATTGATTTGGTTTTAAGGAACTCAAAACGACGTAGTATTGGCCTGGTACTACGTCGTTTGAGTGGTCTAGGGGACTGGAGGATTGGACCGGGTTGGGGCATGGCTTGGGCTGGTGGTCCGTTTGGGCTAGAGATTTAACTACTAAAGCTGGCCCAATTTCCTCTTCCTTTATTTATTTCCTTTTCCTTTTCTTTTTCTTTCTTTTTTTGTTAATTTCATTAAACTAAAAGAAAACCTAAATTAATTCCTAAATCATATTATCCTATCACATTGAATTAATTAACCATAACTAACAAATTACCACAAATAATTAAGAAACAAAATTTAAAGGGAAAACGACCAAAATTCCAAAAACTAAATTAAAACAAAAGTAAACTATTTTTGTGATTTTGTATTTTTTAAACTCCTAATTACCAATCAATTCCAAAAAGTATGCAAAATTAAACCCTAAAATGCAATGCACATATTTGTATTTTTATATGAATTAAAAATGCGCAAATAAATGCAAACAATTAACAGAAAATGCCACGAAAAACCACAAAATTGAAAATAATAAAAAGAAAATATTTTTTTGTTTTGAAATTATGGGAGTAATTCATATAGGGAAAAAATCACGTGCTCACACTAAAGTTGCTAGTGGCCATTGGCCTTATTACATTTCATAAAAGAAGAAAAACTCCTATCTATTTGGTCCCAAAGGGGCCTTCCCCAGATTCGGCATCCCTAGCTCCATCGAACAACTTTCCCAACTCGCGAAGTCCCAGCAGCACGTAGGCTCTAGCTAGATGTCCGCCTTTGTTTCCTTCAGCATTTTGGCAGTCTTCGACCCTTTTGAGAAATTTCTTCTCCAACTCCACTATGCCCCGTTCCAAATATCCCAGTCGCTTGTTGGCATTGACAGCCATATCATTCCACTCCTCAATTAGCTTTTGATTGGCTTCTTGTATCTCACAGTGCTCGCTTTTGCATTCCCGGATCCTCTTGCACAGCTGATTGTATTTGACCTGTGCCTCGGCCTTTTCATCTATGATGTTGTGACCTCAAAAAAACCCAGGCTGGCCCATACCATTATGATTATCCTCCAACCAGCCTGAATTGTAGGAGTACAACCAGTGTGGTATCTGTATGGCTCGACAATATCTCTCCCCATGATAATCTTGCAGTGCCACATATGCTGAGCTTGGCACTTGTAAGGACTATCATCATCCTGGAAGTCAGCCCGGAAGTGACTCATCTTGTCGACCCTGGGTACAACCGACTTCCTACCAGCTTGCCTCATAACTCGGAGAGGGACGTATTCCTCTCAGACCGATCAATATCAGAAAAGGTGCATCCCTGGATCGGGCGATGAACTCCTTGGTCGGAAACCACTCGAACATCCATTGTACCTGGTCCTTAGTCAGATTGTCGAAGAGCTCGACCCATTTTCTAGCATTCTCTGGTTGAGCGAACATGTTGGGCATGTAATTCATTCGCCTTGGATGATGGAAGGCTATATGATCATCCCAGTCCCTTCGCTGAATCTCTTGTCGATATTCACCCTTTTGGAGATGCTCCATGAGCCAAAGTTGAAGTAGCAAATTGCAGCCTTCGAAGTGTTTGGCTCCTTGTTGGCACTTCTCCAAGGCTCGGTATATTTCCGCAATGATCATGGGCACAATACTGAATGGTTGCCCACCAATTCCCTCTATTATAGTTTTAGTTACCATAGCCAGCCTTGTATGGATCCTTGCTTTCTTAATTGGAAACACTATCATCCCTAGGAAACAAAACATGAAGACGAAGACCCTTCGGTGAATATGCCCCAACGATGTGATGGCAAACTCGTCAGGATAGGTACGGTAGGATTTGCTGTGACCGTACCTCTCGTACAAATAATCAAAAGTGATGTAGGAATCCTTCAAACATGTCAGTTTTGCATTCTTCTTTAGACCCATCATTTTAAGGAAACCCCTGCCCTTGCGGTTCTCAAGCATTAACAAACCCGGAGTTTCCCATGGTATACCGGCCAATCCTCCTATTTCTTCCAGTAAGGGTGTCATCTCAATTTCCCCGAAGCGGAACACAGACCTCTCACAATCCCAGAACAGAGTAGCAGCTTCTATGATCTTGTTGTTGGGTTGGATTTCCAAGAGGGAAGGTAGATTTCCCAGATATTTCCGGACAAGAGTCTGATCACTGGAGTGAAGATCCTCCCAGCAGCTTAGCAATTTTGGGTGGATGTTAGTGACCATGCCGAATCTGGGGACTTCGTGCCTCATATTTCTGCAAGACAAAAGGGTTAGGCCCTTAGCCCCACCAGACTCGACTATTTAATATCAACAATTGGCATAAAAGCACTTAGTTCTCCAAATGAATGCACAGAACGTGGTAGTGTCCGTTTGGGTTTAGGGAAACCTAGTGGACTTTGGACAAGGCTATCTTAAAGAGTATTATGGGGACAACATAACTAACTCGGCTAGGTTTGACCATGATGCATGCACAGTTAAACAGAGTAAGGTTTCTATGGGGTTTTAGACTGGTACCCTTGAGCGGACAACTCAAGGGGGAAAGGCACGGAACCGTCGACTACACCGTTGATCGACTGGTTTTACCGCAAATATTCCTTTTCCGGATTTAGGGGGTGATAATATCGAAAGAGCGCAACCACTCATTATAAGCATTGCTATGGTATTTGTTTGGCACAAGTGGAATATGATGTTGATCATGATTATGCAACAATTAGAGGCATGTTGTCACGTATTTGCACGTTTAAGAAAGCAGTAAATACAACAATTTCATAATTTAAAGCGGCAATGAAGGAAAGCAGTAAAGGAAAGAAACAAAAAGACAAGTCAGTTTTGCAATCGGAAAGGAAATTGAATGCTTAAAAGAAATAAACAAATAATTGCGCGTAAAGAAGCATAAATTCACAATAATATCTGAAATGGTAAAAGCCTACATTATCCCCAGCAGAGTTGCCATGCTGTCGCGTCCCCTTTTCTCGCGAAATCGGGTTTACGGCATTTGGAGGGACAACTCCTTCCTTTTGGGAGCTGGGTTTTTGCATTTGAAGAGTCACCACCTAATGATTAGGATGCATTAGGACACCAAAAGAGTTCGATTTGAATAACCAGAGATAGGGTAAGGGCTTGAAATTATTCTAAGGGGAAGGTGTTAGGCACCCCTCAGAATCCACTAGTGTGGTTCCCGGCCAGACAATTATTGTGAATTGAGGTGCAATTAACATATGGGCAGATAAGGCTCAAATAAGAGGGGATTTCAACACATAATGGTTTGAAAGTAAGCAAAATTTGAAAGAACAATTAGAAAGGCTAATTTTAAATAAGGAGTTAAAATGCTAAAGAAAAGAAATAAAGAATAAGGGGAGGGGGTCCTAGGTTTATTTAAAATATGGATCACCCCACACAATGTCCGGTAATCACCCCTCAATGAGGGGCTACACGTGACATTATCGCGTGGTCATCATATCCATATCTGCCCTTCCTACCCCGTTAAGGTATTTAAAGCGCGG
Organism: Nicotiana attenuata; assembly: GCF_001879085.1. Classification (NCBI taxonomy): domain Eukaryota; kingdom Viridiplantae; phylum Streptophyta; class Magnoliopsida; order Solanales; family Solanaceae; genus Nicotiana; species Nicotiana attenuata. The sequence goes on from NC_031990.1 coordinate 44,567,557, forward strand.
ATTGGTCTCGGTTACTTATTGCATGCTATTACCCGTCCCACTCCTATCAGTCCCGGAGGCACTTAGGACTACTAATCCTAAAAAGGCAGGGATATTAGGCTTATTTGAAGTTTCAAAGGTAAAAACTCTAAGGCGACATACAAAACACATATTGCATATTTTGGGGGAAAGCATATAAACAAACAAAGGCTCATATATACCTCCTTAAACAAATAAAGCATATAATTAGCATGACTTGCACATACTTTTTAGGTCTTGATTAAAAATACCAAAGACGAGGGAGTTTAAAATATTGAGGCAGATTGGTCTATTACATAACTCAGATAAGAAGTCCGAATCAGGCCTGCTTGCTGGTTGTAATGATTAATAGAAACATATTAAGTTCACAGTTATTACTCTAAGGCTTGCCTAAGTGTTTAGACGGAATCTTTTAGGCACGATATATATTGATTTTAGAAGGTGATGAGATAGTAAGACTCGAAATGAATTGTTTGAAGTCCTATATGCATACTTGTTAAGCTCATCAAGTGAGGGACTTAGATTATCAAAAGAGATGCAGAATGTACAAGAATTAGAAAATTAATTACAGGTTCTGCGGGTGATGGCATCAATTATTACTGATTTTATATCTAACATGACTGTGAAAGAAAACGAATCACAATTGCTCGAGGATCCCTATAGACATGATTTCTATGCATTACTGATTTTTAGACGTGGTATCTAATTGCAGAAACCTTATTGACATGGTATCTAAATGCGGAAACTTTATAGACATGGTATCTAAATGCAGCTTGAATTATGCAAAATATTCCTATAGGCATGGTTTCTAAGTGAAGTTTGAATATGCAGAAGTTAAAAACACCCTATAGGCATGATTTCTAGGTGAAGTTTGAATATGCAGAAGTTAAAAGCACCCTATAGGCATGATTTCTACCCTTGCATGCATAGTTCCCCACCATGTTTCACTAGCCAGCTCCAAATGTTTATTACAACTTATTACAAACCAGAATAATAAATTACATCAGAAAAGTAGAAAGCAAAGTACAACCAGAGGAAGCCTGATTCTTGACTTCCTCTCTGAGTTATGAGATAGACCAACTCAAAGTCCATTGGTCCAAAGCCTTTCCCCAATTTGAGTGTGTCAGAGTTCCCTAAGAGCCTCAATGGGACTACGGGCAGTGCTCACACCAAATTGTATCACCAGAATAGGGACAAGTGCAGTGTGGAAATGCCAGCCCTCAAGTGTCCAAGTTCAGAGGGAGCTCAATGGGTCCTAAGGCAAGGCTCACAAGAGGGGGTCAGAACTTAAATCTAAGAGAGAGTGCAAGTGAAAAAACAGAGCTTTAAGAACTAGGGAAGTAATGAAGAGGGAAAGAGGTGCAAGGAAACAGTTACAGAGTGAAGGATTTCACACAAAGGGGGTTCAGGGATTGGGAACTGCAAAGAGCCTATGTACTTAGGCATTAGTTAATTTTGGGCATGCAAAGCAATAGGGAATGCTGTTATGCTTACAAAATCAACCAGAATACACAACATATAATGGTAACATAGAGGTTATGATCCCAGGGGAATCAAGTTTGAGTCATAGACAACAACACTTAATACTATCATGCCTCAAACAAGCCATTAGTATCAAACACCTTGGGGTAGTGGTTTAGGATGCATAATAGATTCAGAACAGGCAGAAGGAAATTACAACATGCTTAGAATAAAGTACTAAATTAAACACAAGCAGTAGGCAGACAAGAAAAAAGAGTATTAAGTAAACATATTGTGGTGATGCTGAAATCTTAATCAAGACATACCAGTTCAAAGAAGAAAAAATGCAGTAAATGCAGGTAGCCGGACTTTGAAGACAGGCCACAGTACAAGTAGCAAGAGAGAATATTTTGAGTATGAGTGTGAGTTCAGAAACTAAGAGTGTTCGTGTGTGTTTGTGTTAGTGAAAGAGCAGGGTATTTATAGTTTGAAAACAGGTGGAAAATAAGGCAAGAGTCATAGTTCAACAACAATTATGGAACTATGTACTAATTAAAATCAAATTAGTACTAAGAACTTCCTTTAATTAAGGAGTTAAAATCAAACGGTAATGGGCAGAAAATATTTAAGGAAAGAAATCAAGTAGAGCATCATGTGCAGAATAGACAATTAGGGGTAAGTACATAGGGGTTTAATTAAGGGAAGAATCTTTGAAATACTCGGTTAACCAAATAATGTAAGAAACACAATAAATTTGCAGAATATGGAGACAATCAGCACACAGTAAATCAAGGAGTCAGGGGTTCGAGATTACTTATTTGGGGAGAATAACGTGGGTTCCGATGAATAAACAAATAAACCAAGTTAAAGAAAAGAGAATCAAAAGTCTAAAGGGAAGTTTTCAAATCAAGCCAAGAAACAGGGAAATCAGTAAAACAAGGAAAGAATCAATTACACGAGTGCAACTAGAATTTCACAAGGAGATTTGAAATCAGTCCAATATTGAAGGTCCTTTTAGAGGGAAATTTAGCATAAAAGAGTACATAAACATTAGGCATGCGAGGTCAAACTATGGCAAAGAGAAGCAACATGCAATAATAATTACGAAGTCCAGTAGACAGTGAAACATGGTAATCACATAGGTCAATTTAGAAATAGGGAAAAAAAGGGCATCGGAAGCATGCAAAAAGGGTCAAGTAAAAAGACCTTTCTGAAAAAATATAGTCTAGTTTCAGTGATTGCAAGAAACCAAATCATATAGAGAAACAGAAGTTGAAACAATAAGGACTTTGAATCCAGTCGAGCAACATCAAATAGATGAAGCAGCTTCAGAGGCTTGAATAGGTCCAAAGAAATTAGGGTTTTGAAACCAGTCAAATTCAGGGATGATAAACAAGCAAATCACACAGCACATAGTCTCAGAACTCGAATGAACCCAAAGTTTTAGGGTTTTCACCATCAATCGATTCTAGAGATGAAAAACATATAATCGAACTAATACTAACACGAAAATATATTTAGAAACCTCAAAAGAAACTAAGACTCTTGACATGAAAACTCCAGTAAAAGAACGACATAAGGAAACACAGTAGGACAAGTCAAAATTCAGAGAAAGCTTAGAAATAACTTAACAAAACCTAAATCGGAAAAGATAAAGGGGTTTTGAAGGCAAAATTTTGGAAGAAACCTTGAGAAAACATTTAGAAGTCTTAGAGCAAACACAGATCTAAACGGATCTAAAAGAAATCGGAAGAACCTCAAAGGTTAGGGTTTCAGACGAAACCCAGATGGTGAGAAAAGCTTGGAAAATCATCAATCTAAGCAGGAGAAGTCAAGAATCAGGCTTGAATAGCCATGGCTGGCCGGAGCAAAGTCAAAGGTGACTGAAGACAGCCATAGAACTTAAAACAACCAAGGTCCGGACCAAACTTTCCCAGGATTCAGCCTTGAAACCGTGATAATCGGGCATATAGAAGCCAAAGGAGGTAGATACAGGCCTCCAATGGCTTTGGAAGCCATTGATTAGGGCGATTTTAGGTGGTGGTTGAGGGTGGAGGCTAGGGTTTGAGAGAGAGTTTGAGAGAGAATTGGGATTCAGAGGCGGCTGGATGAGAGAAATGATAGGGGTTAGGGGTTGTTTGAGATTAATTATGGAAAGGGGGCTTGGTGGCCGTTGATCATTTTGATCAACGGCTTGGATTGATCGGGTATGTGGAGAGGTTTAACGGGGTTGGGTTTGGGTCGGTTCAGACGGGGATTGGGTCAGGGTAATTGGGTTTAAAATTGGGGTTCCATGCAGGCCAAAATTGAAACACAATTGGGCTATATTTTATATAGCCACATTTCCCTTATTTACTTTGTAGAATATTAAAGTAATTTCTGGAAATAAATTAAAGGTACTAAAATGATTAAGAATACATAATTATCAAACTAAAAATATTGGACCTAATTTTTATAGACATAAACGTAATTAATCTAAAAGAGGCTAATATTGCAATTATATGCAATTTAGCCTTAAAACTACTAAATAAATTTGTAAAATTATGAAAAAATTATCTTAGCTATATTTTAGTATAAATATGAGAGTACAATAAATGAATCACTAAAAATGATAATTTTGGGAATAATTATTGGGTTTTCTGGATAAGATAGGGCAATAAATTGATTTAAAAATCTTTTAAAATTAAGAAAAAATAATAAAACTTTTGGACATACTTATATATGCATACATATGCTATTTTGGAAGTATTTTGCATATTAAAAATATATAGGAAAAAATTGGATATCAACAACTGGATGAACTCCCGATAGACTGGGGGCAAAGCAAGCTCATAAGCAACCTCCCCTACTGACCTCAATACCTCAAATGGGCCAATAAACCTTTGGCTCAGCTTGTGCTTCTTCCCAAACCTCAAGAAACTCTTCATTGGCGAGACTTTCAAGAAAACCTTCTTGCCCACCATAAATGATAAATACACGCCTTCTGATTCGCGTAACTCTTCTGTCTGGACTGTGCTGTCCGAAGCTGCTTATGAATCAACTTTACCTTCTTCAAGGCATCCTTCACTAAATCAGTGCCATATAACATAGCCTTGCTGGGCTGAAACCATCTGATGGGCGAACGACATTGCCGAGCATATAAAGCCTCAAATGGAGCCATCTTGATACTGGACTGATAACTGCTGTTATGAGCAAACTCGGCCAAGGGAAGAATCTATCCCACTACCCTTTGAAGTCAACAATACATGCTCTTAAAATACCGTCTAGTATCTAAACTGTCCGCTCTGACTTCCCATTGGTCTGCAGAGGAAAGTTTGTGCTGAGCTCTACTCGGGTAACCGACTCGCTTTGTACTGCTCACTAAAAGTGCAAAGTGAACTGAGGGCCTCTATATGATATGATGGAAACAGGCACACCATGCAATCGGACAATTTCCTAAATGTAAATATAGTCCAACCTCTCTAAAGAGTAAGTAGTCACCACTGGAATCAAGAGCGCTGACTTGTTCAGTCTATCGACAATGACCCAAACGACATCAAACTTCCTCAATATCCACGACAACCCACTACGAAGTCCATAGTGATGCACTCCCACTTCCATTACGGTATAACCATCTGCTGGAGCAGGCCACCTAGCCTTTGGTGCTTATACTTAACCTACTGTAAATTTAGCCATCTCACTACATACTCAATTTTGTCCTTCTTCATCCGCCGCCACTAATAATGCTGCCTCAGGTCGCGATACATCTTCATAGCACGTTGATGAATGGAAAATCGATAACTATGTGCTTGTTCCAGAATCTTCTCCCTAGAGCCATCAACATTAGGAACACATAGGCGACCTTGGAAAACATAGGCGAGCCATCACGTAGGTGAGGGCAGTAATATGTTCCCCAAGAAACTCTTGATCTCGGTTGCTATGGTAGGACGAGACTGCCTCGATCTTCCTGGGGTCCACCTTAATACCCTCACCCGATACAACGTGCCCCAAGAAATCCACAGTATCCAAACAAAACTCACTCTTGGAGAATCTAGCATATAGCTTATGTTCCCGCAAGGTCTAAAGCACTAACCTCAAATTCTACTCGTGCTCCCCTATACTGCGTGTGCAGATCAATATGTCATCAATGAAGACAATGAAAAATGAGTCAAGATATGGCCCGAATACCCTATTAATCAAATCCATAAACACCGTTGGGGCGTTAGTCATGCCGAAGGTGTCACGACCCAAATCGAAGGGCCGTGACGGGCACCTCGATGCCTAACTCAGTCAAGTACCAATGTAATGTATCCTTGTTATCATACTATCATAGGTAAATGAGATGGAAAGGTCATCATGAGATAACCAAAACTAAACACAAGAGAATACTCGACATACAACGACCCAACATGGTATACAAACTTATACATGTGACATAAAGACCTATAAGTCCGAAGTGATTATTTGTACACTCAAAACATAGGCCGACAAGGCCATGCAATCATCCATATATATGATATATATCTACAACCCTCTAAGAGTACATAAACATCATAAAGGTTGGGATAAGGCCCCACTATACCAAACAATACATGTCTAAATCATACTGACCAAATAGGCAACTCCGGAGCAAGTGGAGTGCACCAACACCTTCCGTTGAGCTGATAGCCTACTAGGAAGATTGTCAACCTATCTATCGGGATCTGCGGGCATGAAACGTAGTGTCCCCAGGAAAAAGGGACACCAACACTAATAAAGTACCGAGTATGTAAGGCAGGAAAGCATAAACAAGAATAATACTGTAAACAGAGATAGAGAAGATACAACCTGTAACATCTAAGAGCATCTAACGGCGACTAACATGAAATGCAAGATTCATATATATAGTGTGTGTATATATATATATATATATATATATATATATATATATATATATATATATATATATACACACACTATTAAAAACATACACCTCTGTGGGCATCATCATTATCATACCATACTCGGCCTCGAAGAGGACTCGATAGAAACATACCCAGCCATCATAAGGCTTGGTAGAATCGTACCCGATCACGTGGAGCTCGCTAAGACCCAATTGATCAGTGGTTGTAAAATAGGTGCCATATCCAACCGACTATAGCGTGGCTCAGTAGAGTAAAATTGATACTATATTTAATGCATGCTGGACTCGTGGAATCACAATCTAAACCTTTGGTAGTTCCTTAAGGTCGTTGCACCTTCGATTAACATTATGGACATCCATACAATCAATATGAACCTTAGTAGGTTTCAAGGATCATACATACTTGCTTAGAATAACTTTATAAGGAAAGAATAACATGGACAACCTTAGTTTCTAGGAGTTGATCCGTTAAGAAATAGTGTATTGTTTACGTTCTTTTCACTTTAGATCATGCCAAAAGAAATAAGGAAGTGTCTTAACATAAGTTAACCCTGTTGAGTTGTTAGTACCTTCCAATTAACTCTTCAAACAAGTCAACTCATTCTATCATTACATAAAGAGATCCAAAATCAGTGCCGAGCAAGGGCTAAGTCTGTAACTTAAGCTAGTAGCTCGTTTATGTAAATTCGGGCAGCATTTCACCTGTAACAAGGGCCTACTCTAATACAAAACACCAACAACAACAACCCGAGAAATCCGGCAACAAATAACTATCAATAACAAGAAACCATATAGCAACAACAAGTCACAACTACTTCACGACGAACGGCTAGCTCCGATTGGAATCCCTATTCCCCATATCACCCCTTATAGACTTCTTAATTTAATTTAAAAGTATCAATAACATTATAATGAAGCCATCAATCAATGATTCCAGCCTTATACTATATATTTATAACAAAGAAAACAATCTAGAACTCCAACTATCATCAATTAGCAACTTTATTCACTAGTTCATGTCTAGTCCATCTATTTAACTTAATCAACATCAAGATAACCTTAAGCACATGCAAGGATATAATACACATTCCTCCTACAGTAGCTTCAAGTATAAATCCAAGTTATATTTAGCTTACAACAGCCCTCAATGGCAATAAAAGACCTTAGAAGTGGCTTAAGCTAATCCAGTATTATCTTGTAGTTTATCATCCTAACTACGTAACCAACATACAAGAAAGCTGAAGCACAATTATTAGGATGTTATACTAACCTTAGAAAGTTGCAAAAACCTGAAATTTCAGCCAAACACAACCCAGAACTATCCTGAATGACAACACATCTCAAACAGATGTTGAAATATGGTGTAATCCATTTGCTAGACTTGAAATAACCTAGCACTGATATGAAAACCTTTGAATAGTATTTTACAGAACCTAAAAAACTTTAAACAACCTCCCACACGAGTTGGAACCACCAAAAAATCAGCAACAACAAGAAGAACAAGAAACTTACTTGCGCGACGGTATTCCCGACATTTTGATTTGTGTTGTTTGCCCTTTGTTTGGGTCTTGCATCGTGAGAGAACCTTGAGAGAGTGTTTTTAGGTTTCTAGGGTCTGAAGAAACTTAAAATGAATGAGTTAAAATGGGGTTGAGGCGTCTTATATATATCAATATATCCAAACCGCCTATGTGAGTCCCATAGAGATCGGCTTGGCGCAGTCTCACAAAAACGTGAATTTCATTCTACTACGACATTATATTGATGAAACTTTTAATGCTTTAGAAAGTAGACTCGTAGAACTTCAATCTCATAGGTAGATCATCCCCTAATTTCTAGTATATTTAATGACCTTTGCCTACTTTTGTCGCACAACTTGCTTGACTTCAAAGCGTAGCACACGACTATCATACAACTAAAATAAAACATAATACAACCTACTTATCATGTTCGGAACCCTAGTCTTGCCCCAAAGTACATGTTATTACATTCCAAACTTGTCGACTTTCGATGAAACTTGTTTTCTTCAATTGGTTTAGCTTCTAAGCTTTCCAACCCTCTTGGTACTTGTTATTCATGATCATAAATATTTGTTACCTCCAAGTTAACACAAATTAACTTACTTTATATGCTTCCAAATATAAATGCATTTCTGAGCTTATATCAATTGACTTACGACGTACTCTCACATATGAAAGCAAGGGGTGTAACATAATCGCCCCCTTGGAATATTCGTCCTCGAATGTTGACTAATGCACTTATCCTTCTCTTAAGATATATCTTTTACGAATACTTTAAATTGTCTTTGCCATCTAGGGAAATGTTTGGTGAATAATTCCAAAGACCATGCATCCCCCCCTTTTGGCCTCTTTCTCACACCACGGCATATGGTCGGAATTCTTCCAATCTCGTAACTGTTGCTACCTTCTGTCATGCAGCCTGTACGACTCTATCCTTGTATCTGCGCCTATTCTATCTTCTCTCCTTTTTCCTCGAGCTTTTAGCCAAACTCTAGGCCTCACTTTGTGAACATATGCAATACTATGATAAGCTGGCCCTCTGGTCATCTGTAGGTGTACTAAAGTTATTCGCTCGGTACTTTGTCGAACTTATGACTATTGCTATATTTTGTTTCATAGACTCAGTTATCTATCCTTGTGGCTTTAATGGTGTCACGACCCAAAACCAACCCAGTTGTGATGGCACTTATCATAGAACTAGGCCAGCTGACACATTCCAAAAATGATTCGATATATCATCAAAATTAGATAATAACCGTTTTCATACTGAAATTTCGTAAAAGAGATAAATTCAAAAACCAAAATGCGGAAATAAAAGCCCGAGCTCGAGTGTTACTAAGTCATGAGAAAATAATACAACTGTTATAAAATATAACAAGACTAAAATAGTGTGAAAATAGCCAAAGTATACTAAAAGGAAGATAAAGAAGCGGAAAGGCGGGACTGCGATTGCCGGGTAGCTACCTCGCTATCTCTGGTGAAAGTCCGCGACTGGAATAGTCAACAGCCGATGCCGTCTCCTAAGATACCTGGATCTGCACACAAGGTGCAGGGGGTAACGTGAGTACACCAACTCAGTAAGTAACAAGTCCAAACTATGTAGTGACAGGTAGTGACAAACCAAACCTCAACAGGTAATAGAAATAAACTGTGTAGAAAGAGTAGGCATGCTAACAGTTCAGGAACACAGCTCAAGCAGTAAAATAAATACAGATCTGAACAATGTGATATAAAGCTCATCTAACTCTACATGATCATGCACATAATGTATGAAATGCACCATGTGCTCCCACTCTCAAGTGCTCAACCACTCGGTAATGCATATGGCCATCCGACCCAGGAAAATCCATCCCAGAACATGTACAACACTGACTACAAGTCAACCAGTACCGAGGAATAAGGGTAATCCAACCCTTAGGAGAAATCCATCTCAGGTATATATAAATACGCACTCAACCACTCGGTACCGCATATGGTCATCCGGCCTAGGGAAATCCATCCGGGAACGTACTCATCACTAACTATAAGTCACTCGCTACCGAGGAAAAGGGTAATCCAACCCAGGGGGAAAATCATCTCTAGATATCAAAACTTCGGACAAATCGACGCCCAGGGAAATCCATCCCTCAAATATCATCCGCGCTCATTGGGGTATGTTACAGACTCCGGAGGGCTCCTACAGCCCAAGCGCTATCATAATCATCAACATAACCGCTGCGGCGTACAACCCGATCCCATAACTGTCACTCATAATTAGGCTCTCGGCCTCACCCAGTCATCACTCTCCAGTCTCACACACACGGGCTCACAATGCCATGAAATTAGCCCGAAACAATGCTATGATGTGCTAAATAATAACCACTAAGACTGAGACATGATATGATATGCATGAATAAGACTAAGTACAGAATGTCAATGAATCAAATGAAACGACATCAAGAAACGACTAATCGGGTCTCAACAGTATTGGCGTGAAGCCCTAACACGATATCTAGCATGTTTTACAACACATTTACTTAATCACATGATAGAAAAACGGATATCAACAAGAGAGAGTCATTGAACGGTGCCATGGAATGTACTAGGACACAATTCTCACGGTGCAACCCCGCACGCCCGTAACTTTGCATTTGCGTCACCACAGTACTAGTCACATAACACATAGTTCGAGGTTTTGAACTCTCAAAACAAAGTTTGGAAGCGTTACTTACCTCGAACCGAGCCAAATCCTACTCCGCTACGCCATTGCCTCCGAAATCGGCCTCCAAACGTCCCGAATCTAAACAAAAGCAATACAATGCAATCAATATAGGCCAAGGAATCAATTCCACACGAAAAACTATCAATTTTGACCAAAATCCCAAAATTCTCCCAGTCTCGGAATCCGACAAAAATCACAAAACAAGAAACTCCTTTCTCTCAATAGTCCATACATAAAAGATTTATCAAAATCCTACTCCATTTGATCCCTCAACTCCTCAATCAAAACTCTCTAAAATTCAAAGCACTAACCCTCAAGAACTAATTAAAATCAAATCAGTACTAAGAACTTCCTTTAATTAAGGAGTTAAAATCAAACAGTAATGGGCAGAAAACATTTAAGGAAAGAAATCAAGTAGAGCATCATGTGCAGAATAGACAATTAGGGGTAAGTACATAGGGGTTTAATTAAGGGAAGAATCTTTGAAATACTCGGTTAACCAAATAATGTAAGAAACACAATAAATTTGCAGAATATAGAGACAATCAGCACACAGTAAATCAAGGAGTCAGGGATTCGAGATTACTGATTTGGGGATAATAACATGGGTTCCCATGAATAAACAAATAAACCAAGTTAAAGACAATAAAATCAAAAGTCTAAAGGGAAGTTTTCAAATCAATCCAAGAAACAGGGAAATTAGTAAAACAAGGAAAGAATCAATTACACGAGTGCAATAAGAATTTCACAAGGAGGTTTGAAATCAGTCCAAATTTGAAGGTCATTTTAGAGGGAAATTTAGCATATAAAAGAGTACATAAACATTAGGAATGCAAGGTCAAACTATGGCAAAGAGAAGCAGCATGCTATAATAATTACGAAGTCCAGTAGACAGTGAAACATGGTAATCACATAGGTCAATTTAGAAATAGCGAAAAGAGGGCATCAGAAACATGCAAAAAGGGTCAAGTAAAAAGACCTTTCTGAAAAAATATAGTCTAGTTTTAGTGATTGCAGGAAACCAAATCATTCAGAGAAACAGAAGTTGAAACAAAAAGGACTTTGAATCCAGTCGAGCAAACTCAAATAGATGAAGCAACTTCAGAGGCTCGAATAGGTCCAAAGAAATTAGGGTTTTGAAACCAGTCAATTCAGGGATGATGAACAAGCAAATTACACAGCACATAGTCTCAGAACTCGAATGAACCCAAAGTTTTAGGGTTCTCACCATCAATCGAGTCTAGAGATGAAAAACAAATAGTCGAACAAATACTAACACGAAAATATATTCAGAAACCTCAAAAGAAACTAAGACTCTTGACATGCAAACTCCAGTAAAAGAACGACATAAGGAAACACAGTAGGACATGTAAAAAATCAGAGAAAGATTAGAAATAACTTAACAAAACCTAAATCGGAAAAGATAAAGGGGTTTTGAAGGCAAAATTTTGGAAGAAACCTTGAGAAAACGTTTAGAAGTCTTAGAGCAAACACAGATCTAAACGGATCTAAAAGAAATCGGAAGAACCTCAAAGGTTAGGGTTTCAGACGAAACCCAGATGGTGAGAAAGGATTGGAAAATCATCGATCAAAGCAGGAGAAGTCAAGAATCGGGCTTGAATAGCCATGGCTGGCCGGAGAATAGTCATAGGTGACCGGAGAAAGCCATAGAACTGAAAACAACCAAGGTATGGACCAAACTTTCCCAGGATTCAGCCTTGAAACCGTGATAATCAGGCATATAGAAGCCAAAGGAGGTAGATACAGGCCTCCAATGGCTTTGGAAGCCATTGATTTGGGCGATATTAGGTGGTGGTTGAGGGTGGCGGCTAGGGTTTGAGAGAGAGTTTGAGAGAGAATTGGGATTCGGAGGCAGCTGAATGAGAGAAATGATAGGATTTAGGGGTTGTTTGGGATTAATTATGGAAAGGGGGTTTGGTGGTCGTTGATCATTTTGATCAACGGCCTGGATTGATCGGGTATGTGGAGCGGTTTAACGGGGTTGGGTTTGGGTCGGTTCAGACGGGGATTGGGTTAGGGTAATTGGGTTTAAAATTGGGGTTCCATGCAGGCCACAATCGAAACAAAATTGGTACTTGTTATTCATGATCTTAAATATTTGTTACCTCCAAGTTAACACAATTAACTTACTGTGCATGCTTCCAAATATAATCACATTTCTGAGCTTATATCAATTGACTTACGACGTACTCTCACATATGAAAGCAAGGGGTGTAACATAATCGCCCCCTTGGAATATTCGTCCTAACTAATGCACTTATCCTTCTCTTAAGATATATCTTATACAAATACCTTAAATAGTCATTGCCATCTAGGGAAATGTTTGGTGAATAATTCCAAAGACCATGTATTCCCCCCTTTTGGCCGCTTTCTCACACCACGACATATGGTCTGAATTCTTCCAATCTCGTAACTGTTGCTACCTTCTGTCATGCAGCCTGTACGACTCTATCCTTGTATCTGCGCCTATTCTATCTTCTCTCCTTTTTCCTCGAGCTTTTAGCCAAACTCTAGGCCTCACTTTGTGAACATATGCAATACTATGACAAGTTGGCCCTCTGGGCATCTGTAGGTGTACTAAAGTTATTCGCTCGGTACTTTGTCGAACTTATGACTATTGCTATATTTTGTTTCATAGACTCGATTATCTATCCTTGTGGCTTTAATGGTGTCACGACCCAAAACCAACCCAGTTGTGATGGCGCTTATCATAGAACTAGGCTATCCGACACATTCCAAAAATGATTCGATATGTCATCAAAATTAGATAATAACCGTTTTCATACTGAAATTCCGTAAAATAGATAAATTCAAAAACCAAAATGCGGAAATAAAAGCCCGAGCTCGAGTGTTACTAAGTCATGAGAAAATAATACAACTATTCTAAAATATAACAAGACTAAAATATTGTTAAAATAGCCAAAGTATACTAAAAGGAAGATAAAGAAGCAGAAAGGCGGGACTGCGATCGCCAGGCAGCTACCTCGCTATCTCTGGTGAAAGTCTGCGACTGGAATAGTCAACAGCCGCTGCCGTCTCCTAAGATACCTGGATCTGCACACAAGGTGCAGGGGGTAACGTGAGTACACCAACTCAGCAAGTAACAAGTCCAAACTATGGAGTGACAGGTAGTGACAAACCAAACCTCAACAGGTAATAGAAATAAATTGTGTAGAAAGAGTAGGCATGCCAACAGTTCAGGAACACAGCTCAAGCAGTAAAATAAATACAGATCTGAACAATTTGATATAAAGCTCATCTAACTCTACATGTCCATGCACATAATGTATGAAATGCACCGCGTGCTCCCACTCTCAAGTGCTCAACCACTCGGTAATGCATATGGCCATCCGACCCAGGAAAATCCATCCTAGAACATGTACAACACTGACTACAAGTCAACCAGTATCGAGGAATAAGGGTATCCAACCCTGAGGAGAAATCCATCGCAGGTATATATAAATACGCACTCAACCACTCGGTACCGCATATGGCCATCCGGCCTAGGGAAATCCACCCGAGAACGTACTCATCACTGACTATAAGTCACTCGGTACTGAGGAAAAGGGTAATCCAACCCAGGGGGAAAATCATCTCTAGATATCAAAACTTCGGACAAATCGACGCTCAGGGAAATCCATCCGTCAAATATCATCCGCGCTCACTGGAGGTGTGTTACAGAGTCCGGAGGGCTCCTACAGCCCAAGCGCTATCATAATCATTAACATAACCGCTGCGGCGTGCAGCCCGATCCCATAACTGTCACTTATAATCAGGCTCTCGGCCTCCTTCTATCATCACTCTCCAGTCTCACACACACGGTCTCACAATGCCTGAAACTAGCCCGAAACAATGCTATGATGTGCTAAATAATAACCACTAAGACAGAGACATGATATGATATGCATGAATAAGACCGAGTAAAGAATGTCAATAAATCAAACGAAACGACATCAAGAAACGACCACTCGGGTCTCAACAGTATCGGTGTGAAGCCCTAACACGATATCTAGCATGTTTTACAACACATTTACTTAATCACATGATAGAAACACGGATATCAACAAGAAAGAGTCATTGAACGGTGCCATGGAATGTACTAGGCAACAATTCTCACGGTGCACCCCCGCACGCTCGTCACTTTGCATTTGGGTCACCACGGTAGTAATCACATAACACATAGTTCGAGGTTTCAAACTCTCAAAACAATGTTTGGAGGCGTTAGTTACCTCGAACCGATCCAAATCCTACTCCGCTACGCCATTGCCTCCGGAATCGGCCTCCAAACATCCCAAATCTAACCAAAAGCAATACAATGCAATAAATATAGGCCAAGGAATCAGTTCCGCACGAAAAACTATCAATTTAGACCAAAATCCCGAAATTCACCTAGTCTCGGAATCCGACAAAAATCACAAAACAAGAAACTCCTTTCTCTCACGAGTCCATACATAAAAGATTTATCAAAATCCTACTCCATTTGAT
Source organism: Nicotiana attenuata (assembly GCF_001879085.1). Classification (NCBI taxonomy): domain Eukaryota; kingdom Viridiplantae; phylum Streptophyta; class Magnoliopsida; order Solanales; family Solanaceae; genus Nicotiana; species Nicotiana attenuata. The sequence goes on from NC_031990.1 coordinate 44,582,645, forward strand.
CCCTCAAATCCTCAATCAAAACTCTCTAAAATCCCAAGCCCTAACCCCTCATTTTCACCCTTAATTACCAATAATTACCTGATAAAACCATGGGAAATTACCATAAACACGAGTATTAGGTCTCAAATTACTCACCTCAATGAAAACCCGATTGAATCCCTCTTCAAATTGCTCCCAAAAGCTCCAAATCCGGATACAATTGGTGGAAGATAACCCAAAATTCGCGAAGCCTCCCTTTTATATATTCTCCCCAGCACTTCCGCATCTGCGGGACCACATCTGTGCAAACTTCCCCGCTTCTGCAGAATTTGATTAAAAGGCCATTTCCGCTTCTGCGGTTGCCTGACCGAATCTACGGTCATCGCAGATGCGGGGACCAAGCCGCACCTGCGACCCCAGCTGCGCATCTGCGCCTCATAACCGCTTTTACAGATGTCGTACCTGCGGTTCCCACTCTGCATGTGCGGTTAAGACAGCATCAGTAGCTTCAGCTGCATAACCTAATTTCCAACTCTCCGACAACCATACAAAATCATCCCGAGACCCTTGCGACCCCAACCAAAAATACCAACAAGTCACGCATCAAAATACAAACTTAGTCGAACCTTCGGAACACTCAAAACAACATCAAAACACCAAATCAACCTCAGATTCAAGCCTAAGAACTTCTAAACTTCCGAATTCCGCAAATGATGCCAAAACCTATCAAACCTCATCCGAATGACTTGACAATTTGCACACAAGTCACAAATGACACTACGAACCTACTCCAATTTCCGGAATTCCATTCCGACCCTGATATCAAAAATTTCCACTGCCGACCAAGAATCGCTAAATTTCAAATTTTGCCAATTCAAGCCAACTTCTACCCTGGCTCTCCAATTCACACTGCGGACGCGATCCCAAGACAAATATCACCTAACCGAGCTAAATGAACCATTAGAATTCACATCCGAGATCGTCTACTCATAAGTCAACATCCGATTGACTTTTCCAACTAAATCCTTCTCAAAAGAGACTAAGTGTCTCAATTCACTCCAAACCATTCAGAACCCAAACCAACTAACACGATATGATCAAATATAAGCGAAGAACACAAAGGGGAGCAGAAATGGGGGAAACGAGTGTTACACCCCAAGTTTTCATACGTGAGAGTACGTCGTAAGTCATTGATGTAAGCTCGGAAATGAGATTATATTTGGAAGCAAATAAAGTAAGTTAATCATGTTACCTTGGAGGCTACAAATATTTAAGATCATGAATAACAAGTACCAAGAGGGTTGGAAATCTTAGAAGCTAAACCAATTGAAGAAAATAAGTTTCGTCAAAAATCGACAAGTTTGGAATGTTATAACATATTCTTTTGGGGTGATACTAGGGTAAAACATGATGAGGAGGTTAATTTATGAGTTATTGCAGTCGTATTATAGTCGTGTGTTATGTTTTTAAGTCAAACGAGTTATGGAACAAAGTTAGCAAACAAGTTGCATTTATAATGTGCTGAAATTTAGGTCAAATGTAGATGCACTTTTCTCCAAATATACTTGGAATCATGGGGTGTTCTACCTACCAAATTGAATATATACGAGTCTAGTTTCTAACGCATTAATCCGTTCATCAATACGACATCGGAGTAGAGAGATTTTCGCGTTTTCGCGAGACCGCGCAAGCAGCTCCCAGTGGGACCCACTTAGGCGGTGGTCGACCTACTTCACTTTATAAACGATTTGGACGCCTATTTTTCACTTATTTTCAACTACACTTCGTCTCCAAACTTCTCCTAACCCTTCTAAACAGATTCCACAAGGGTTTGAAGTGATTCCAAAGTGATTACACCATATTTCAACATCAAAACCTAGTTCTAGTGAAGAACAACACCTCTTTGAGGTTGTGTTGTCATTGAGGATTGTTGTGGGCTGTATTTGGATGAAATTCCAAGTTGTTGCTGCTGTCTAAGGTTAGTATAACAGACTACTAATTGTTCTTAAGCTTGCTTGTATGTTGGTTAAGTTGTTAGGATGATAAACTACAAGATAATACTTGGATTAGCTTAAGTCACTTCTATGGTGTTGTATTGCCATTGAGGGTTGTTGTAAGCTGAATATAACTTGGATTTCGACTTGAAGTTACTATAGGAGGTAGGTATATTGTGTTCTTGCATGTGCCTAAGGTTATATTGATGTTGATTAAGTTAAATGGATGGAGTAGACATGAACTAGTGAATAAAGTTACTAATTGAAGATAGTTGGAGTTGCGGATTGTTTCCTTTGTTATAAATATATGGTATAAGGATGGAATCATTGATGAATGACTTAATTATCGTGTTAATGATACTGTTAAATTAATGTAAGAAGTCTATAAGGGGTGATATGGGTTATACGGATTCCAATCGGAGCTTGCCGCTCGTCGTGAAGTAGTTGTGACTTGTTGTTGTTATATGGTGTCTTGTTATTGATATTTATAGGTTGCTGGACTTCCCTGGCTGTTGTTGTTGGTATATGGTATTGGAGGAGGCCCTTGTTACAAGGGAGATGCTGCCCGAATTTACGTAGACGAGCTACTAGCTTAAGTTACAGACTTAGCCTTTGTTCAACACTGATTTTGAATCTCCTTATGCTATGATAGATCGAGTTGACTTGTTTGAAGAGTTCCTTGGAAGGTATTAAGGACTCAACATGTTTAAGGTATGTTAAGGCACTTCCTTCTTTCTTTTGGCATGATCTAAAGTGAAATGAATATGCTATTTCATAATGGATCTACTCCTAGAAACTAAGGTTGTCCATGTTGTTCTTTCCGTTCCTTGAATCCTACTGAGGTTCATATTGAGGGTATGGATGTCCATAATGTTCTTACGTCACTCCGAAAGGTTTAGAACGTGATTCCATGAGTCTAGCATGCATTATATATAGTATCTATTTTACTCTACCGAGCCGCGCTATAGTCGGCCGGGTATGGCACCTATTGTGCAACCACCGATCAGTTGGGTTTACCGAGCTCCACGTGGCCAGGTATGATTCTACCGAGCCTTATGATGGCCGGGTACGTTTTTACCGAGTCCTATTTGAGGCCGGGTACGATATGACGATGATGATGCCCACAGAGGCGTATGTTTTTAAAAGTTTATGTATATATATGTATTATGCATTTCATGTCAGTAGCCCCCAGAGGCACTCAGATGTTACAGGTTGTATCTCCTCTATCTCTCTTTACATTACTGTTCTGGTTTATGTTTTCCTGCCTTACATACTCGGTACTTTATTCGTACTGACGTCCCTTTTGCCTGGGGACGCTGCGTTTCATGCCCGCAGGTCCCGATAGACAGGTTGACATTCCTCCTAGTAGGCTATCAGCTCAGCGAAGGCGTTGGTGTACTCCACTTGCTCCGGAGTTGCCTATTTGGTCAGTATGATTTGGATATGTATTGATTGGTATGGCGGGGCCCTGTCCCGACCTTTATGATTTTATGTACTCTTAGAGGCTTGTAGACAGATGTCAGGTGTATGGATACTTGTATGGCCTTGTCGGCCTATGTTTTGAGTTTACAAATGGTCATGTCGGCCTTATAGGCCCGTATGTCACATGTATAAGTTTGTATATCATGTTGGGTCATCATACGTTAAGTATTCCCTTATGTTTTATTCTTGTTATCTCATGAAGGGTTTTCTAGCTCATTTACCCATGATAGTATGATAAGAAAGATATGTTACGTTGGTACTCAGTTGAGTAAGGCACCGGGTGCCCGTCGCGGCCCTTCGGTTTGGGTCGTGACAAAAGTGGTATCAGAGCAGTTCTGTCCTAGGGAGTCTACAAGCCGTGTCTAGTAGAGTCTTGTTTATGGGTGTGTTGTACACCACACTTATAAGCAGGAGGCTACAGGGCATTTAGGTTTGTCACTCTTTCTTCTTACTCTAGATCGTGTAGTAGAGCTCAGTTATAAGAATTCAAACTCCTAAATTCGACTTTAGTCGTAATACAATGGTACCTACATCCACAAAGATAGTTGGTAAGAGATTGCATGTGGCTGTGGAAGAGTTGAGTCAGAGGAACTCGATTTCACATCATGCTTATGATGAGTAAATGTGAGGTCTTCAGCAGATCATGTGTGTACTAAGATGTGTAAGCTTCTTAATAAGGAGTCTTAAGGCAAGGATATCTATTCACAAATATGGTAAAAAACCTATGAGGGATTCAGAAGCTAGATACAAGTTTCAACAAGTAAACGAAGTAAGGTGGAGAGGGGTACAAGGCACCCAATTAATGAAGATTATCAATATTTTCAAATCAGGCGGAGAAATATAAGCATTTTGGTACCTTCATCAATGACAGAGGTACGTACAATTGGCCAGACCTATCGCAGTTATGTTCTATGGGAACTAACAAATATTATTTAAGAGAAGTATGGGATATCAGGATCCAGTTGGAGTTAGAGTAACCCAAAAAAATTGTGGATGGGTTGTTATCATTAACTAATGTTTCCGAAAGATGGTGCAAATATGGTAATAGATCTCCTTGTAAGACACCCAGAAGGTGAACTCTAGAGTAGTACAATCAGATATGAATACTGGAATATTCAAAAATTTCAGAAGATTGGCACTGTAATCCTAGAAGGGACAAATATTTACCTTAGTATGACTCTAGCCCCGAGTAAAAAAAAATGTTAGGCATTCCAAAGAGCCAGTGAGATGAAGCTAGGGGAGCTAAAAGGGAAAGAACTTTTTGTTGAAGTTTTCAGAATAAAGTGATAGACAAAAAAAATATTATCCAGAGAATAAGAAGAAAGTAAATGAAGCATCATGAGTAAGATGTGATATATGAGTGATAACAGTAAATCAAATTATGACACGATGACAGAGTCTATAGTCAAGTGAAGGAAAAAGACAAGAGGTGACAGGCCTTGAGACAATAAAAGAGTATAGGCCAAAGGCTATATCCTCATTCGAGAATTGAGTTGGTGACTCGAACGTATTACCAGAAGGAAAAATTAGACCCCCGTAGTAATAGAATTTAGTATGGGATAGTGAATAAGATAAAAAAATCGAACATGAATTAGGGATCGAAGGAATTGGTAATATTCGGTATTGTGAGAATTTTAGAGACTGTGTTTCAACAATAATAGAATAGACAAAAGGCGAATAACCTTTAAAGGCCATTTAGGAAGTCGCTACCTAAAGCAAGCACTATGAGCAGAGTTAATCTTAAGGGACTAAGTGTGCCAGTTATAGTAGGTGTCACCTTCGTGCGTAAGAAATTTGGTTATCCTTGGTACAGAAGGTTACCATAAGGCGATTAAGGTTCATTGATAATGTGAAAAGATGCCAAAGATGAAGAGGTAAAACAACTATAGGTAGATCGTCGTATTACTAAATCTTAGTACTCCTCTAAAGGGGGGAATATGGTGTGATATGGTATTAAGTCATAGTTAAGCGGTTCAGTTAACTATGGAATGGTAAAGGAAGAATGTGGTAAATAGGAGAAAGGGATGATGTTGCATTTATTCAGTTCCTACAGATATGTTGCGACTCCAGAACGTTATACAAGCACGACACCGGGGAGAGGCAGTAAAAGCTTCCGGCCAGGATGTTATTGATAAAAAAAATGTGAATGGACACTTTGATACATCTGGAGCTAGTGGCGAGAGATAAGTTAAGACAAAGGATTTATCCCAAGAGAGATTATGCAGAATATATATATATATATATATATATATATATATATATATATATATATATATAAAATACCAAGCGAAAGACATCAATACACCTAAAGAAGCCTAAAAGGGACAGCTTGTCATAATTCTGTATATGTTCAAAAAGTGAGGCTTAGAGATTGGCTAAAAGATGGAGGAAAAAGGNAGTTAAGCGGTTCAGTTAACTATGGAATGGTAAAGGAAGAATGTGGTAAATAGGAGAAAGGGATGATGTTGCATTTATTCAGTTCCTACAGATATGTTGCGACTCCAGAACGTTATACAAGCACGACACCGGGGAGAGGCAGTAAAAGCTTCCGGCCAGGATGTTATTGATAAATAAGTGTGAATGAACACTTGATACATAAGGAGCCAGTACGAGTGGTAAGTTAAGACAAAGAAAATAACCCAAGAGAGATTATGCAGAATGTATATATATATATATATATATGGACCAACGAGTAATTAGTAGTTGATTCAGGAAGAGCCCGGCTATGGCTAGACAAGAAGTCATAGATAAATGAATAGATCATGCAAGATAAATGTAGTGAACCGCAGCATAGGGAATTCAGTCTCGTAGATACGAGATTGCAATCATCTGAAATTTTTTAGATAGGAGTTGAGACCGTTAAAGGTACCATTTAAGTTTTATGAAAATAAGAGAGAGTTGCCAATAAGGAGACAATTAAACTTTGAGATTAAAAGTAACCCTACGAGCACAAGGCATGAAGTTATGTAACTAAGGATTATTATAGGCAAGTAAGAACAACGAAAATTTCCTTCAGGTGTATGATATAACAAGCTCGCAACTTTACAAGAGCCAGAAGGTCTCTCTAAGTACTATAACGAAAGATTAGTTGAGGAAATAAGGAAGAAGGTTTCCACCTAAGCTTAGTGAGCTAAAGAGTAAATGATCTTATAACAACAGCCTTGCTACAATATTGTATACACTCCATAAGAAAGTGGCACCTATCGTGGCTAATGAATGGGAAAAAAAATCAAAGGAGATGTTTGAGATCATATGAGGTACAGGAAATTACAGTATTCGTGGGCAATAAGACAAGCCAATTATTCATGCAACAAGTGATAGAACGACCACGAAAAGTAATTGCTTACATTTAAGGACAACTGAGAAGGCACAAAAGGAAATTTAATGGTTCTAGCAAGTTAAAGGAAGGTTGCGAAGTGTAATAATAGATCGGTGTAGGTCCTANTGAGTTATGAGTATTGCTCAGGTGCTCCGGGACATGACACAGAAAATGTTGGCACTTGAAAACGGCTATCCAGGAGCTTATGACACCGCCGAATTGAAGTGCAAGCCCCAGAAACGCCTAACATCACCCAAAATCCATTGCCAACCCATCACAAGACCCATATGATTGAGCTAGTCCCAAAGGGAGAGCATAAGAAGCCTTCACAAACTGTAATGATGATCAGGGCTAGTGAGGATAGATCAAATGAGAAACTAACAAGGGGGAGAGAATTGATCAAGGTAGAAGAGACAGTTAGCAAACCAGTTGTGGTAGTAAAGAAGGAGCTTTTGAGCAGTGTTGCAGAAAAACAAGAACCAGCTAAAGTGGTAGTGTCGGGGGCAGCTGTCAAGCCCGTTGTGATTGTAAAAGGGGCTCGCGCAGAGCCGGTTATCATCAAGCCAGTGACTCAATTACCAGTAATCAGTGAAAAGGCCGTCCCATGGAATTACGGCCGAGTGACAGTGACGTATAAAGGGCAGGAGGTCAAAGAAGAAGTTTGTGAAACCCATGGGCTGACTCGCTCAGGAAGATGCTTTGCTCCTGACGAGCTGAGAAAGGCTAAAATCACCAAAGATAATCCAGGACCAGTAAAGAAAGCCGTAACTGAAGAAGAGGCAGAAGAATTTCTGAAAAAGATAAAGGCACAAGATTATTCCATTGTAGAACAATTGAGAAAGACCCCGGCACAGATCTCATTGCTATCATTACTAATCCACTCAGATGAGCAGCGCCAGGCATTGATGAAAATTTTGAATGAAGCCCACGTTCCTGATAAGATTTCTGTGAACCATCTAGAGAAAATAGCAAACAATATTTTCGAGGTCAACAGATGTTACACCCCAAGTTTTCATACGTGAGAGTACGTCGTAAGTCATTGATGTAAGCTCGAAAATGAGATTATATTTGGAAGCAAATAAACTAAGTTAATCATGTTACCTTGGAGGTTAAAAATATTTAAGATCATGAATAACAAGTACCAAAAGGGTTGGAAAGCTTAGTCGCTAAACGAATTGAAGAAAATAAGTTTCGTCAAAAATCGACAAGTTTGGAATGTTATAACATATTCTTTTGGGGTGAGACTAGGGCGATTAACATGATGAGGAGTTTAATTTATGATTTATTGTAGTCGTATTATAGTCGTGTGTTATGTTTTTAAGTCAAACGAGTTATGGAACAAAAGTTAGCAAAGATCATCACAAGTTGCATTTATAATGTGCTGAAATTTAGGTCAAATGTAGATGTACTTTTCTCCCAATATACTTGGCATAAATGGATGATCTACATATCAAATTGAAGATCTACGAGTCTAGTTTCCAACGCATTAAACCATTCGTCAATACGACATTGGAGTAGAGAGATATTCGCATTTTCGCGAGACCGCGCAAGCAGCTCCCAATGGGACCCACTTAGGCGGTGGTCGACCTACTTCACTTTATAAACGATTTGGACGCCTATTTTTCACTTATTTTCAACTCAACTTCGTCTCCAAACTTCTCCTAACCCTTCTAAACAGATTCCACAAGTGTTTGAAGTGATTCCAAAGTGATTACACCATATCTCAACATCAAAACTTAGCTCTAGTGAAGAACAACACCTCTTTGAGGTTGTGTTGTCATTGAGGATTGTTGTGGGCTGTATTTGGATGAAATTCCAAGTTGTTGCTGCTGTCTAAGGTGAGTATAACAGCCTACTAATTGTGATTAAGCTTGATTGTATGTTGGTTAAGTTGTTAGGATGATAAACTACAAGATAGTACTTGGATTAGCTTAAGTCACTTCTATGGTGTTGTATTGCTATTGAGGGTTGTTGTGAGCTGAATATAACTTGGATTTCGACTTGAAGTTACTATAGGAGTTGTGTGTATTGTCTTCTTGCATGTGCTTAAGGTTATCTTGATGTTGATTAAGCTAAATGGATGGAGTAGATATGAACTAGTGAATAAAGCTACTAATTGAAGATAGTTGGAGTTGAGGATTGTTTCCTTTGTTATAAATATATGGTATAAGGATGGAATCATTGATGAATGACTTCATTATCATGTTAATGATACTGTTAAATTAATGTAAGAAGTCTATAAGGGGTGATATGGGTTATACGGATTCCAATCGGAGCTTGCCCCTCGTCGTGAAGTAGTTGTGACTTGTTGTTGTTATATGGTGTCTTGTTATTGATATTTATAGGTTGCTGGACTTCCCTGGCTGTTGTTGTTGGTATATGGTATTGGAGGAGGCTCTTGTTACAAGGGAGATGTTGCCCGAATTTACGTAGACGAGCTACTAGCTTAAGTTACAGACTTAGCCTTTGTTCAACACTGATTTTGAATCTCCTTATGCTATGATAGATCGAGTTGACTTGTTTGAAGAGTTGCTTGGAAGGTATTAAGGACTCAACATGTTTAAGGTATGTTAAGGCACTTCCTTCTTTCTTTTGGCATGATCTAAAGTGAAATGAATATGCTATTTCATAACGGATCTACTCCTAGAAACTAAGGTTGTCCATGTTGTTCTTTCCGTTCTTTGAATCCTACTGAGGTTCATATTGAGAGTATGGATGTCCATAATGTTCTTACGTCACTCCGAAAGGTTTAGAACGTGATTCCATGAGTCTAGCATGCATTATATATAGTATCTATTTTACTCTACCGAGCCGCGCTATAGTCGGTCGGGTATGGCATCTATTGTGCAACAACTGATCAGTTGGGTTTACCGAGCTCCACGTGGCCGGGTACGATTCTACCGAGCCTTATGATGGCCGGGTACGTTTTTACCGAGTCCTCTTTGAGGCCGGGTATGATATGATGATGATGATGCCCACAGAGGCGTATGTTTTTAAAAGTTTATGTATATATATGTATTATGCATTTCATGTCAGTAGCCCCCAGAGGCACTCAGATGTTACAGGTTGTATCTCCTCTATCTCTCTTTACATTACTGTTCTTATTTATGCTTTCCTGCCTTACATACTCGGTGCTTTATTCGTACTGACGTCCCTTTTGCCTGGGGACGCTGCATTTCGTGCCCGCAGGTCCCGATAGACAGGTTGACATTCCTCCTAGTAGGCTATCAGCTCAGCGAAGGTATTGGTGTACTTCACTTGCTCCGGAGTTGCCTATTTGGTCAGTATGCTTTGGATATGTATTGATTGGTATGGCGGGGCCCTGTCCCGACCTTTATGATTTTATGTACTCTTAGAGGCTTGTAGACAGATGTCAGATGTATGGATACTTGTATGGCCTTGTCGGCCTATGTTTTGAGTTTACAAATGGTCATGTCGGCCTTATAGGCCCGTATGTCACATGTATAAGTTTGTATATCATGTTGGGTCATCATATGTTGAGTATTCCCTTATATTTTATTCTTGTTATCTCATGAAGGGTTTTCTAGCTCATTTACCCATGATAGTATGATAAGAAAGATATGTTACGTTGGTACTTGGTTGAGTAAGGCACCGGGTGCCCGTCGCGGCCCTTCGGTTTGGGTCGTGACAACGAGGCTGCAACTCATGAAATGACCGGCCGGGTTGTTACATCCCCCCCCTCTTAAACAAATGTTCGTCCTCGAACGAGTCTAGAAACATACCTGAAGCCTCAAACAGGTGTGGATATCTTCTCCGCATCTCCCGCTCGGTCTCCCAAGTAGCCTCCTCCATGGGCTGACCTCTCCACTGCACTTTAAGTGAAGCTATATCCTTTGAACTCAACCTTCGAACCTGCCGCTCCAAAATAGTCACTAGCTCCACATCATAAGTCAAATCACCATCTAACTGAACCGTGCTGAAATACAAAATATAAGACGGATCGCCAATATACTTCCGGAGCATAGAAACATGAAATATCGGATGCACGCTTGACAATCTAGGTGGCAAAGAAAGCTCATAAGCCACCTCCCCAATCCTCCGAAGCACCTCTAAAGGACCAATGAACCGAGGGCTCAACTTGCCCTTCTTCCCAATTCTCATAACACCCTTCATGGGTTAAACCTTCAGTAGAACCTTCTCTCCAACCATATAAGACACATCACGAAACTTCCTGTCAGCTTAACTCTTTTTTCTTAACCGCGCTGTACGAAGTCGTTCCTGAATCACTTTCACCTTGTCTAAAACATCCTGCACCAAGTCTGTACCTAAAAGCCTAGCCTCGCTCGGCTCAAACTAACCTACTAGAGACCTACACAGCCTCCCATATGTAGCCTCATATGGAGCCATCTGAATATTGGACTGATAACTGTTGTTGGAAGCAAACTCCGCGAGTGGTAGAAATTGATCCCATGAACCCCCAAAATCAATGACACAAGTGCTTAACATGTCCTCCAATATCAGAATAGTGCGCTCGGACTGTCTGTCTGTCTGTGCTCAACTCCACCTGAGTGCTTAACTCTCGCAGCGCGGCCCTCCGAAACTGCAATGTAAATTGAGTACCTCTATCTGAAATGATAGAATCCGGGACACCATGCAGGCGAAAAATCTCTCGGATATAAATCTCAGCTAACCACTCTGAAGAATAGGTAGTACACTCAGGAATGAAGTGCGCAGACTTGGTCAGCCGATCCACAATCACCCAAATAGCATCGAACTTCCTCAAAGTCCGTGGGAGTCGAACTACGAAATCCATGGTGATCCGCTCCCGCTTCCACTCTGGAATATCCATCTTCTGAAGCAAGCCACCCGGTCTCAGATGCTCATATTTTACCTGCTGACAATTGAGAAACTAAGCTACAAACCCCACTATGTCCTTCTTCATTATCCTCTACCAATAGTGTTGTCTCAAATCCTTGTACATCTTTGCGGCACCCGGATGGATGAAATACCGCGAGCTATTGGCCTCCTCCAGAATCAACTCCCGAAGCCCATCTACATTGGGCACACATATTCGGCCCTGCATCCTCAATACTCCGTCATCACTAATAGTCACATATCTGGCATCACCGTGCTGAACTCTGTCCTTGAGAATAAGCAAATGAGAATCATACTGCCGATCTCTGATACAATCAAAGAAGGAAGACCGAGAAACTACACAAGCTAAGATCTGACAGGACTCCGAAATATCCAACCTCATAAACCGATTGGCCAAGGCCTGAACATCAACCGCAGGAGGTCTCTCCTCAATAGGAATATATGCCAAATAACCCATACTCACCGCCTTCCTACTCAAGGCATCGATCACTACATTGGCCTTTCCCGGATCACTCTACCCTCCTGCATCAACACACACCTAATGTCGACCCGAGAAGCATCACAATATACCGTATATGAACCTAAAGCTGATGGCAAAACTAACACTAGAGCTGTGATCAAGGCAGTCTTGAGCTTCTGAAAGCTTGCCTCACACTCATCCGCCCACCTGAAAGGAGCACCCTTTTGGGTCAATTTGGTCAAGGGTGATGCAATAGATGAAAATCCTTGAACGAACCGACGTTAATAACCCGCCAAACCAAGAAAGCTATGTATCTCTTTATCTGAGGACGGTCTGGGCCAACTCTAAACCGCCTCTATCTTCTTTGGGTCAACCTGGATACCCTCACTGGACACCACATCCCCAAGAACGCCATTGAACTGAGCCAAAACTCACACTTGGAGAACTTTGCATAAAGTTTCTCCTCCCTCAACCACTGCAATACAACTGTCAAATGCTCAGTGTGCTCTTCCTAACTACACGATTACGCCAGAATATAATAAGTGAAAACAATAACAAACGAGTGAAGATAAGGTCGAAACGCGTTGTTCATCAAATGCATGAACGCTGCTGGGGCATTGGTCAGTCCAAAAGACATCACAAGGAACCCATAATGACCATATCGTGTCCTGAAAGCTGTCTTAAGAATGTCCGAGTCCATGATCTTCAACTGGTGATACTCTGACCTGAGATCAATCTCGGAGAACACCCTCGCTCCCTAAAGCTGGTCAAATAAATCATCAATACGAGGCAATAGATACTTGTTCTTGATTTTGACTCTGCTCAACTGCCTATAGTCAACGCACATTCTCAAAGTGCCATCCTTTTTCTTTGTAAATAGGATAGGCGCACCCCAATGTGTCACACTAGGCTGAATAAACCCGTTATCAAGGAGTCCCTGAAGCTACTAATTCAATTCCTTTAACTCCGTAGGTGCCATACGATACGGTAGAATAGAAATGGGCTGAGTGCTCGGCACCTAGTCAAAACCGAAGTCAATATCCCTGTCTGGTGGCATGCTGGGCAGGTCTGCCCGAAACACATTAGGAAAGTCCCTCACTACTGGAACTGAGTCAATACATGGAGTCTCTGCACTGACATCCCTAACAAAAGCCAAATACGGAAGACAGCACTTCCCAACCATCAGTTGGGCCTTCAATAATGAAATCACTCTACTAGGAACATAACCCGACGAACCTCTCCACTCAGTCCATGGCACTCCAGGCATAGCCAACGTCACCGTCTTAGCGCGACAATTCAGAATAGCATAGCACGGAGACAACCAATCAATGACCAATATCGCATCAAAATCAACCGTACTAAGCAGCAAAAGGTCTACTCGGGTCTCCAAACCACCAATAGTGACCACACAGGACCGATATACGTGGTCCACAACAATAGTATCGCCAACCGGAGTAGATACATGAATTGAGGAAACAAGAGAATCACGGGGCGTATCCAAATAACGAGCAAAATATGACGACACATACGAAAAAGTGGAACCACGATTAAATAATACAGAGGCATCCCTGTGGCAAGCTGAGATAATACCCGTGATCATATCATCTGAAGCAATAGCATCAGGTCTGGCAGGGAGTGCATAGAAACGGGCCTGACTGCCACTTGATCAGCCTCCCCCTCTAGGGCGAACCCTAGCTGACTGACCTCTACCCCGAGCTGGCTAGGCGGGTGGGGAAGTAACTGGTGATGAAGCCGAAGGCTGACTTCTCTGCAGGGATGTACCTCCCGTAAGGCAGGGACAGAACCTCTTGATATTAACCAAATCTCCACACCCAAAGCAACCTCTACCAGCCACTGGCAATGGGGATTGAAGGGAGCCCCGAGCTCCATAATAGCCCCTAGAAGATCCAGGCATAGATGAATCCAGAACTGATGGTGCATGAGGTGAAATCTGAGCTGGAAGGGCACTGAGAGATGAGTGACCCTGATGTGAACTGTGAGAACCATGACGTGATGATCCACCACAGTGACCTGTACGAGCTGACTGAGCATGTCTGAATGGACGACCTCTGTCATGCTGGAACTGACCTCCAAAAGGAACACCACCAAAGCTACCAGATCCCTGAAGCCTCTTGGACTCCCTCTCAACCTGCTCCTAGCGGCGAACCGACTCTATCAATCTGGAAATGTCAACCACCTCCTCAAAAGAAGCACCAGACACTGTCTCTCTGGTCATAAGAATACGTAGCTGATAAGCGAGGCCATCCAAGAACCTCCTGATCCTCTCCCTGTCTGTAGGAACCAACCAAACAGCATGACCGGCTAACTCTAAAAACCACATCTCGTACTACGTCACAGTCATATCATCCTGACGCAACTGCTCGAACTGTCTACGCACCTCCTTTCTACGGGACTGCAACACATACTTCTCTAGAAAGAGAATGGAGAACTGCTGCTAGGTAAGGGGTGCTGCACCAACAAGCCTACGCCTCTCATAAGCCTCCCACCAAGCAAAGGCAGCTCCCGAAAATTGAAAGGTAGTGAACGAGAACCCACTGGTCTCTAGAATACCCGTTGTACAAAGAATCTTCCGACTCCTGTCCAAGAAACCCTAGGAATTCTCGCCCTCTTTACCACTGAAAGTCGGAGGCTGAAGTCTACTAACCCTCTCCAACCTACGCTGCTCATCATCTGGCATGATTGGTATTGCATAATCCTGAGCAGGTGCAACCGGCTGCGCTGGTGGTGCCTCCGGTGTCTATAGTCCCGGAACAACCTGCTCGGTTGTACGGGCGGCGGGCGTCTGAGTGCCTCCCCTAGCTTGGGAAGTAACTGTTGTATCAGAAACGGCGACCGCCTGAGCAAGGCTGGTGCACACGGTCAAGATCTGAGCTAAGGTCTCCTGAAGACCTGGAATAACAATAAGCACAGCCAGTGCCTGAGCTGGTCCTGCTGGAGCATCCACAGCTAGGAGCTGATCATGAACTAGGGCGCCTGGTGGAGCTGCAGGTGCTGCCCCAACTGCTGTGCGGGCTACACCCCTACCCCTACCACGGCCTCGACCGCGACATCGGCCTCTAGTGGAACCAACTGGTAGCCGTCTGTCCTGACCGGTAGCACGTGTCCTCACCATCTGTGATAGAATAGAATAACAAAAGTTTAGTTAACGGAATAAATAGATTCGCACGATGATAATTCAAGAATGTGAAGTTTTTCCTAAAGGTTCTACAGCTTCTCGAAGATAAGTACACACGTCTCTGTATCGATCCGCAAGACTCTACTAAACCTGCTCATGACTCGTGAGACCTATGTAACCTAGGCTCTGATACCAACTTGTCACGGCCCAAAACCAACCCGGTCATGATGGCGCCTATCATGGAACTAGGCCAGACGCATTCCCAAAATGATTCAATAATTCATAAAAAAATTAGATAATAACCATTTTCGTACTGAAAGTCCGTAAAAGAGATAAATTCAAAAACCAAAATGCGTAAATAAAAGTCCGACCTCAGGTGTCACTAACTCATGAGCAAATACTACAATTGTTCTGAAATATAACAAGACAAAAATAGTCTGAAAATAGCCAAAGTATACTAAAAGGTAGATAAGGAAGGAGAAAGGCGGGACTGCGATCGCCAGGCAGCTAGCTCGATATCTCCATTGAAAGTCTGCGACTGGAATAGTCAACAGCCGTTGCCGTGTCCTGAGATACCTGGATCTGCAACAAGGTGCAGAGGGTAACGTGAGTACACCAACTTAGTAGGTAACAAGTCCAAACTATGGACTGACAGGTAGTGACCAACTAAACCTCAACATGTATTAGAAATAAACTATGCAGAAAGAGTAGGCATGCTAACAGTTCACGAACACAACTCAAGTAGTAAAATAAATACAGATCTGAACAATGTGATATAAAGCTCAGCTAACTCTACATGCTCTTGCACATAATGTATGAAAGGCACCATGTGCTCCCACTCTCAAGGCTCAAGCACTTGGTACTGCAAATGGCCATCCGACCCGGGGAAATCTATCCCGGAACATATACAACACTAACTACAAGTCAAGCAGTATCGAGGAACAAGGGTAATCAAACCCTAAGGAGATATCCATCTCCAGGTATATACAAATAAACACTAAACCACTTGGAACCGCATATGGCCATTCGGCCAAGGAAAACCATCCCGGAACATACTCATGTTGACTACAAATCACTCGGTACCGAGGAAAAGGGTAATCCAACCCTGGGGAAGAATCCATCTCCAGATATCTATACTTTAGAAAAATCCATGTCCAGGGAAATCCATCCCTCAAATATCATCCGCGCTCACTGGTGTGTATTACAGACTTTGGAGGGGCTCCTACAGCCCAAGCACTATCATACTCATCAACATAACCGCTGTGACGTGCAGTTCGATCCCATAATATCACTCATAATCAGGCTCTCGGCCTCACTCAGTCATCACTCTCCAGTATAACACAGACGGGCTCATAATGCCATGAAACTAGCCCAAAACAATGCTATGATGTGCCAAACAATAACCACTGAGACTGAGACATCATATGATATGCATGAATAAGGCTGAGTATAGAATGTCAATGAATAAAATGAAATGACAGCAAGAAGTGACCACTCAGGTCTCAATAGTATCGGTGTGATGCCCTAACACGATATCTAGCATGTTTTACAACATGTTTACTTAATCACATGATAGAAACACAAATATCAGCAAGAAAGAGTCATTAAATGGTGCCATGGAATGAACTAGGTCACAATTCTCTCGGTGCATGCCCGCACGCCCGTCACTTGGCATTTGCGTCACCACACTACTAATCACATAACACATAGTTTAGGGTTTCGAACCCTCAGAACCATGTTTGGAAGCGTTACTTACCTCAAACCGAGCCAAATCCTACTCCGCTATGCCCTTGCCTCTTGAATAGGCCTCCAAATGTCCCGAATCTAACCAAAAGAAATACAATGCAATTAATATAGGCCAAGGAATCAATTCCACATGAAAAACTACCAATTTAGACCAAAATCCCAAAATCCACCCAAACCCGGCCCCCGGGCCCACATCTTAGAATCCGACAAAAATCACAAAAGTATAAACTGCTTTCTCTCACGAGTCTATACATACAATATTTATCAAAATCCGACTCCATTTGACCCCTCAAACCCTTAATCAAATCTGTCCAAAATCCCATGCCTTAACCCCTCATTTTAACCCTTAATCACCACTAGTTACATTAAAAGGCCATTTCCGTTTCTGCGGTTGCCTGATCGTATATGCAGTCATCGCAGATGTGGGGACCAAGCCATACCTGCGACCCCAGCTATGCACATACGCCTCATAGCCGCTTCTGTAGGCCTCACACCTCCTGTTCCCACTCCGCAGGTGCGGTTAAGACAGAATTAGCAGCTTCAGCTGCATAACCTAATTTCCAACCCTCTGATAACCATCCAAAATCATCCCGAGACCCTCGGGACCGTAACAAAACATACCAACAAGTCACATATAAATATACAAAATTAGTCGAACATTCGGAACACTCAAAACAACATCAAAACACCAAATCATCCTCGGATTCAAGCCTAAGAACTTCTAAAGTTCCGAATTCCGCAAATGATGCTGAAACCTATCAAACCTCGTCTGAATGACCTAATATTTCCTACACATGTCACAAATGACACTACAGACCTAGTCTATTTTCCGGAATTCCATTCCGACGTCGATATCAAAATTTCCAGTGCCGATCGAGAATCACCAAATTTCTAATTTCACCAATTCAAGCCTAATTCTACCCCGGACCTCCAATTCACATTCCGGACGGCTCCCAGGTCATAAATAACCTAACAGACCTAACCAAGCCATCTAAACTCACATCCGAGATCGTCTACTCATAAGTAAACATCCGGTTGACTTTCCCAACTTAAGCCTTCTCAAAAGAGACTAAGTGTCTCAATTCGCTCCAAAACCATTCCCAACCGGAACCAACTAACATGATACAATCAAATATAACTAAAGAACACAAAAGGGAGCAGAAATGGGGGAAACAGAGCTGCAACTAACAAAAGGACTGGTCGGGTCGTTACAAATACATGTAGATAGGTTATACTATATCATAACTCTTACTTTGGTTTTCTTATTATCGAGGTCTACTACCCAACACCAGGTTGCTTTCCGCTGATTATCCTACATGTATAAAATCTATGACCTTTAATTCTTCCTCATTACTGTTCATCTTAAGAATGACAGCATAATCTCATCTCATACTTTGTAACTTTTATCCATCTGTTATTGATTCACCTTAATGTTGATCTATAATCTACAACTGATAACATGAAACCTCTTACATAATACATTGCCACTAGGGCTCACGTTTCATAGGAACATTTGAAGTGATTTTCCTAATCCAACCAGGGACGATACTATACTTTAATATTTGTATTTCATAGCATCCCTATGTGATTCATCTTATCTATCACAATTACACTCTTATTCTACTGCCATGGCAGCATTTCATCTCTTCTAATTGCTCCTAGTCTTAGAGTCCTCTGAGTTCGTTCAAGTTGTACCGAGCTTTCTATTTCCTACGGAAACCATCAACTCTCTTTCGTTTTGATTGTTTTAATCCCGAGGACTTACCTATTCTTGTCACTTTGTCACTCACCTTTTCTTATCCTTACTCCTATCTACCTAAAACCTTGTCTCTCTATGATACTTTATCTTGCGACCTACACATATCTATTTATACTACTCGCAACCTTCCTTTACCTTGCTAGCACCATGGATTTCCTTTCGTGCCATCTCAGTTGTCCTTAAATGTATGCAATTACTTTTCCTAGTGGTTCTACCAGTTTTTGCAAGAATACTTGGCTTATCTTATTACACACGAATACTGGAATTTCCTGTATCTCATATGATCTTAACCATCAACTTTGATTTTTCTTTCTTCCCGTTCATTAGCCACGATAGTTCACAGTTTCTTATGGTGTGAATACAACATTGTAGTGAGACTACTATTACAAGACCATTTCTTCTTCAAGTTATTATGCTTAGGTTGAAGCCTTCTTCCTTATTTACTCAGCTAGCTTTCGTTGTAATACATAGGTAGACCTTTTGACTTTTGTAAAGCTACAAGCTTATTACATTTTATACCAGAAGGAATTTTTTCATGTTCTTACTCGCCTATAATTATCCATAGTTACTTACCTCCACGCTCTTGTGCTCGCAGGGTTGCTTCCGAACTGGATATTTTTGTTGTCTTCCCATTAGCACTCTCATTTATTTTTCTAACACTTATACGATACCTTTAATTACCCCAACTCCTATCCGAATATTTCTCCAAGGATTACATCGTCATATCTGCGAGGTCGAATTCACTATGTTGGGGTTCACTATGTTTACCTTACATAATCTGTTGATTTGTCTATATCCTCTTGTCTAGCTATAACTAGGTTCTTCCTGAATCAACTACTAACTACTCATTAGTCCATTCTCATATCTATATTTCTTGTAATCTCCCTTGGGATATGTCCTTTGTCTTAACTTACCTCTCGTACTGGCTCATGATGTAGCAAGTGTTCATTCACAGTAATTTATCAATAATACCTCGGCGGGAACCTTTACTGCCTCTCTACAGTGTCGTGCTTACATGATGTTATTGATTCCCGACATATTTGTAGGATCTAAATAAATGCAACCTTATCCCTTTTTCCTTTTTACCACATTCTTCCTTCAACTATTCTGCAGTTACCTGAACCACTCAATCTCGACTTAATACCACATCACACCATCTCCCCCCTCTCTTTATCTTTTGCATCTTTTCAGTACTTCACTAACTCTTACTTACCTTGCGTTAAACCCTTTTGTACCAAGGATAACAAAATTTCTTACTCACGAGGGTAACATCTAGTGTAACTGGCACACTTAATCCCTTAAGCTTAACTCTGCTCACACTGCTTGCTTTAGGAAAGCGTCTTCCTTCATGCCCGTTAAAGGTTATTCTTATGTTTTCCATTCTATCATTGCCGGAACACGGTCTCTAAAATACTCATGATGCCAACTATTACCAAATCATTCGATCCCTAATTCATGTTTATTTTATCTTGTTTACTAGACCATACAAATTTCTGTTACTACAATGGGCCTAACTTAGCCTTCTGGTAATCACGTTGGAGTCACCAACTCATTTCTCAAAATGAGGATATGATCTTTGGCCTATACTCTTTTATTGTCTTAAGGCCTGTCACCTCTTGTCTTTTCCTCCACTTGACTATAGACTCTATCATTCTGTCATATTTACCGTTATCATCCATTAATCACATCTTACTCATAATGCTTCAATTACTCTTTTCTTATTCTCCGGCTAATATTTCTGTCTATCACTTTATTCTGATAACTGCAACGAAACTTTCTTTCACTTTTTGCTCCCCTTGCTTCATCTTACTGGCTCTTCGGGACACCTAACATTCTCTTTTTCTTTCTAGGGGCGGGAGTTATACTAAGGTAAATAATTATCCCTTCTAGGATTCCACTTCCTATCTTCTGAAATTTCCAAACATTCTAGTATTCACATCTGACTGTACTGTTCTATAGTGTACCACCTGGGTGTCTCACAAGAAGATCTATTACCACGTTTTCACTATCCTTTGAAAATTTTATCTAATGGTAACAATCCATCTACCATGTTGGGTTACTCTAATCCCAGCTAGATCCTGATATCCCATTCTTCTCTTAAACTATGTCTATTAGCTCCCATAGGGCATAATTTAGATGGGTGTGGTCAATAGTACATACATCTGTTACTGTTGAAGATAACTCAAAATGCTTATATTTGTCTGACCAAATAATAAATGTTGATAATCTTCACAAACTTGGTACCTCGTATCCTTCTTTACCTTGTTTCTTTTATTTGTTGAAACTTGTACCTACCTTCTGGTTCTCTCGTTGCTTTTTACCATATGGATGGACAGATATTCATGCCATATAGATCCTTATGAAGAAGCTTACACGTCTTAGCATACACATGGTCTACAGAAGACCTCCCATTTACTCATCATAAGCATGATGCAAAATCGTGTTCCTCTAAGTCAACTCTTCTATAGCCACTTTGGATATCTTACCAACTGTCTGTGTGGATGTAGGTATAGTTACATTATGAATAAAGTAGAATTTAGGTGTTTAATTGTTACAATTGAGCTCTACCACACGATCTAGAGTAAGAAGAAAAACTGGCAGTCCTAAATGCTCTGTAGCCTCCTACTTATAGGTATGGTGCACAACACACCCACAAACAAGACTCTAGTAGACACGTCTTGTAGACTCCCTAGGACAGATCTGCTCTTATACTACTTTTGTCACGACCCAAATTGAAGGGCCGCGATGAGAACCCGATACCATACTCAACCGAGTACCAACTTAACATGTCCTTCTTATCATACTATCATGGGTAAATGAGCCGGAAAGATCGTCATGAGATAACTAGAACTAAACGTAAGAGAATACACGACATACGATGGCCCAACATGGTAGACAAACTTATACATGTGATATAATGACCTATATGTCTAAAATGATCATTTGTACACTCAAAACATAGGAGGATAAGGCCATACAGTCATCCATATACATGACATATGTTTACAAGCCTCTAAGAGTACATAGACATCATAAAGGTCGGGACAGGGCCTCACCATACCAATATATACATGTCCAAATCATACTGACCAAGTAGGAAACTCCGGAGCAAGTGGAGTGCACCAGCACCTTCCGCTGAGCTGATAGACTACTAGGACAACCGCCAACCTGTCTATCGGGACCTGCAAGCATGAAACACAACGTCCCCAAGCAAAAGGGACATCAGTACGAATAAAGTACCTAGTATGTAAGGCAGGAAAACATAAGTAAGAACAGTAATGTGAAGAGAGATAGAGAAGATACAACCTGTAACATGTGAGTGCCTCTAAGGGAGACTGGCATGAAATTCATGATTCATATATAAACATATACTTTTAATAACATAGGCCTCTGTGGGCATCATCATCATCATATCATATCCGGCCTCAAAGAGGACTCTGCAAAAATGTACCTGACCATCATAAGGCTCGGTAGAATCGTACCCGGCCACGTGGAGCTCGGTAAGACCCAACTGATTAGTGGTTGCACAATAGGTGCCATACCCGGCCGACTATAGGGTGGCTCGGTAGAGTAAATAGATACTATGTATGATGCATGCTGGACTCATGGAATCACATTCTAAACCTTTCGGAGTGACTTAAGGTCGTTGCACCTTTGATTAACATTATGGACATCCATACCATTAATATCAACCTTATTAGGATTCAAGGATCATACATCTTGTTTAGAATTAACATGGACAACCTTAGTTTCTAGGAGTAGATCTATTATGAAAAAGCGTATTGTTTATGTTCGTTTCACTTTAGATCGTGCCAAAAGAAATAAGGAAGTGCCTTAAAATACCTTAACCCCGTTGAGTCCTTAATACCTTCTATGAAACACTTCAAACATGTCAACTCAATATATCATAGCATAAGGAGATTCAAAATCAGTGTTGATCAAAGGCTAAGTCTGTAACTTAAGCTAGTAGCTCGTTTACGTAAATTCGGGCAGCATCTCCCCTGTAACAAGGGCCTCCTCCAATACCAAAAACCAACAACAACAACCAGAGAAATCCAGCAACATATAAATATCAATAACAAGACACCATATAGAAACAACAAGTCACAACTAATTCACGACGAGCGGCAACCTCCGATTGGAATCCGTATACCCCATATCACCCCTTATAGAATTCTTACTTTAACATAAAAGTATAATTAACATCATAATGAAGCCATCCATCAATTCTTCCAGCCTTATACCATATATTTATAACAAAGAAAACAATCCACAACTCCAACTATCTTCAATTAGCAACTTTATTCACTAGTTCATGTCTAGTCCATCCATTTAACTTAATCAACATCGAGATAACCTTAAGAACATGCAAGAAAACAATACACATACCTCCTACAGTAGCTTCAGGTCGAAATCCATGTTATATTTAGCTTACAATAGCGCTCAATGGCAATACAACACCATAGAAGCGACTTAAGCTAATCCAAGTATTATCTTATAGTTTATCATCCTAACACCTTAACCAACATACAAGCAAGCTTAAGCACAATTAGTAGGCTGTTATACTCACCATATCCAGTTGCAAAAACCTAAAATTTTAGCCAAACACAACCCACAACTATCCTCAACGACAACACAATCTCAAAGAGGTGTTGTTCTTCACTCGGACTAACTTTTGATGTTGAAATATGGTGTAATCCATTTGCAAGACATGAAATAACCTAGAGTTGATATGAATAACTTGGGAGAGTACTTTATAGAACTTAAACCCCTTTAAACAACCTCCCACATGAGCTGGAACCACCCAAAAATCAGCAACAACAAGAAGAACAAGAAACTTACTAGCGCAACGGGATTCCCAACACTTGATTTGTGTTGTTTGCCCTTTGTTTGGGTCTTGGATCATGACAACCTTGAGAGACTGTTTTTAGGTTTCTAAGGTCAGAAGATACTGCAAAAGAATGAGTTAAAACGGGGTTGAGGGACCTAATTTTCAGCGCATTATGAATGTAACTGTGATGACCTTTGCTAACTTTTATTGTACAACTTGCTTGACTTCAAAGCATAGCATACGACTATCATACGTCAAAAATAACTCATAATATAACCTCCTTATCATGTTAGGAACGCTATTCTTGCCCCAAAGTATATGTTATTACATTCCAAACTTGCTGACTTTCGACGAAACTTATTTTCTCCAATTGGTTTAGCTTCTAAGCTTTCCAACCCTCTTGGTACTTGTTATTCATGATCTTAATATTTGTAACCTCCAAGGTAACATGATTAACTTACTTTATATTCTTCCATATATAATCTCATTTATGAGCTTATATCAATTTACTTACGACGTCCTCTCACATACGAAAACATGGGGTGTAACAGAAGGACATCACTGATAACTCATAATGTCCATGCATTGTCCAAAAAGCCATCTTTGATACATCCGAAGCACGAATCTTCAGCTGATGATACCTAGATCTCAAGTCGATCTTAGAGAACACCCTGGCACACTGCAACTTGTCAAATAGGTGATCTATGCACAACAAAAGGTACTTATTCTTGACGGTGACTTTGTTCAACTGGCAGTAATCAATGCACATCCGTATATCACCGTCCTTCTTCTTCCCAAACAACGCTGGTGTGCCCCAAGGCGACACATTGGGTCTAATGAACCCTTTCTCAAGCAACTCTTGAAGCTGCTCATTTAACTTCTCAGCTCCTTAGGAGACATGCGACAAGGGGAATTAGAAATAGGATAGGTGTCTGGCACAAAATCAATACCGAAATTGATATCCCGATCCAGCGGCATACCCGGTAGATCAACAAGAAATACATCGGAGAACTCTCGTACCACCAACATTGAATCTAACGCACGACTCTCTATAGTAGTATCCTGAACAAAGGCCAAATATTCTAAACAACCCTTCTCGACCATATGCTGAGCCTTCAAGAAGGAAATAACCCGGCTGAAAGTACCA
This sequence comes from Nicotiana attenuata, assembly GCF_001879085.1. Taxonomy (NCBI): domain Eukaryota; kingdom Viridiplantae; phylum Streptophyta; class Magnoliopsida; order Solanales; family Solanaceae; genus Nicotiana; species Nicotiana attenuata. The sequence continues at coordinate 44,607,334 of NC_031990.1, forward strand.
ATAAACGAAACCATCCACTCTAATATGGGCAATTCATGCATCGCCAAGGTTACAGTCTTGGCATAGTAATCAAGAATGGCATGGTGCGGGGACAACCAATCCATGCCTAAATTAACCTCGAAATCAACCATATTGAGCAATAGAAGACCCGCTCTGGTCTCATATCTACAGAAAATCACCACAGGACCAGTAAACCCAGTCCACAACAACAAAATAACCCATTACGCGGACACATATATAGGAATGCCCAAGGACTCGTGAGACACATCTAGATAAGGAGAAAATAGAGAGGAAACATAGGAATAAGTAGATCCGGGATAAAATAATACTGAGGTATCCCTAGAACAAACATAAATAGTACTTGTGATCACTGCATTGGAGGCGACTTCCTCTGGGCTAGCGGGGAAAGACTATAATCTAGTCAGAACGCCATCTAACTGGCCTCCACCTCTAGGGCGACCCCTTCCCACCTACTCTCCGCCTCTAGTCGGTCTTACGGGCGGTTTGGTAGATGGTGCGGTAATCATAAGCCGATGGTCCTGCTGCTTGGCCTTGCCCCAAAGTTTTGGACATAACCTCTTTACGAGGCCAGGATCCCTGCATAAAATATCTGCTACTATTGCGAATACGCTCGATCATCCGAGCTATATCTACAACCTGATGAAAGGGAGTTCCAATCTATGCCTCACGAGCCATAGAAACCTGAATCTCAGGGTGCAGACCTGTAATGAACCTCTGCAGCCTCTCCACGTCCGTGGAGAGTATAATAGCTACATGGAAAGACAAGTTAGTGAATCTCACCTCAAAGTCGGTCACGGAAACATGACCCTGACGGAGTCGCTCAAACTGACCCCGAAGCTCATTTCTCTCCGAAGATGGTAAGTACATCTCCATGAATAGATGTGTAAACCAATCCCATATCAAGAGAGGTGAACCTGCTGGCCTGCTACAGAGGTAAGCCTGCCACCATCTGCGGGCCTTGCCCTCAAGTTGAAAGGTGGTAAATTCTAGCCCGTTGGACTCCAATATCCCCATATTCCGTAGCCTATCCTTGAACCGGTCATTGAAATCGTAGGGGTCCTCTAATAGCTCACCCCCAAAGTTAGGGGGAAAATGTCTAGTCCATCTATCCAGCCGCTTCTACTTATCAACTGTCGCAACTGGTACACACTCTGGCCCAACCGCTACATTTGGCCGGGCCCTGCCCGTAGGTAGTACACATAGGGTTTGATAAATGGCTGCAACATGCACTGGAGCCTGAGAGGTAGGGGTTTGTTCTCCCCCTCCCGCTTGAGATGTGGCTGGGTCGAGTGCAAATAAACTAGCCTCCGTGATAGAGTCCATGAATCGCAACATACGGCCCATGACCTCCTAGAATCCCAGTGCAGTCATGAAATATGTTAGGGTCACCTCATCCTGCTCCTTAATAATAAGGTCCTCCACTAGATCCACTTGGGTACAATCGGAGAAACTCTATGACGCCCTCGTCCTCTGACAGGAGCTGGTGCCCTCCCCCGACCTCTGCTCGACCTCTAGCAATAGGGGAGCAGCTCCTCTACCGACTGGTATATCTGCCACCATTTATGATAGATCAATTGAAAGATATTTAGCACAATATCAACTGCACGATAGGAGATGAAAAAAGAGAAGTTTCCTAACACCCTATAGCCTCTCGAAGATAAGTATGGATGTCTCGACACTAATTTGCTAGACTCTACTAGGCCTGCTCATTACTCATGAGACCCATGTGAACCTACAGCTCTAATACCAAACTGTTACGAACAAAAGATTATAGCGGGTCACGATGGCAACTAACACCATTGTTAGGCAAGCCCACAAGTGAACCTACAATACCCCTTTTTTTAATAGTTAAAACAAAAGTTTCCTTTTTAAAATAACAAAATAGGTAAAATCTCACGCAACCGTTCATGCTCTTTTCTTAACAAAATACTAGCATGAGAAAATTATATCCACTACGGTGACAGTAAAGATATGTACAACAGTATATAAGTGACAAAAGCCCCAAAATCCATTGCCACAAGTGCATGAGCAATCTAGAGAATATACAAAACTAACACAACTACTTCCTGAAAAGTAATAGACAGAAATAATAAACGAGGTTGAGGGAGACTCCGGTGCAGTGAATCGTACCAAGGTAAGCAGCTCACCACTAAGTCTCTGTAGATGTGCGGTTACATGCCCGTGTGACCACTGGTAGTACCTGCCTCAGTAACTGCACATTCAAGGCATCGTGAGTACAAAAAATAATACGTACCCAACAAGTATCAAGTCTAACCTCGAAGAAATAGTGATGAGTGCCGCGCCCCATTTTGTCATGAAAGTGGGTTTCGACGTATGACAACTCCTTTTAGAATGAGAGATAGAGTGCTAAAAGAAGAAAAGTCACAACCTAACAGTTTTGAGGTGTGTTAGGGCACCTATTATGCAGATAACTCTATTTGACTAGTCAACACCACCAAAGATCGGGTAATGGCTCAAATTACCTCAAAGAGAAGGTGTTAGGCACTCTTCGAGGTCCACAATTGTGAGTCCCGACTGAACTTAAGATTATGTGGATTACAATTAAGCTAAGTGATCAAATAAACAAAGGGAATTCAAAGGTCAAAGAATTTTATTTCAACATGATTAGTATAGATCTTAGTACGATTACAACTTTTTAGATCTAATAGCAACATATAAAAGAGGAGGGGGGGGGGGGTCCTATGTTTTTTAGCCTAAAGGATCACCCCCGTGAAATATAAATAATACTTCGTAACACCCATAAGGCATAGAGTTACTCATATTATTCAGCGGGCACAAACTATCATCTCCTGCTACCCAATTACTATGTTAAAGTTGCTTACCTAAAAGCAGTCTAATTCAATTCCATGTCGTGCTCTATGCCTGCACTACGCGTCCCATACCTATGGTCTAAGAGGTATTGGACCTCTACTTGGTGGTTCTAAATCTTACTTAGGATGCTCAAAAATGTCAAAACTAGGCGACATACAAAACACTTATTGGACTTCAAATATGGGTAGTTAAGGGCTCAAGTTAGCCTCCACACATAAACAATTAATGCACGCGAAACAGGTTTTTATGTTAGGCTGTTTCAGAATTAAGAACCTTAAGCCCCATAGACATGATTTCTATGTGACTTTAAGTTAACACATACAGGCAATTTCAGATGCAAAGTGCTGCTCATAGACAGGATTGTACAGTTGCCGCATATTGATTATTGAAATTGCAGATCTCCAGTTATTAATCCTATAGATATTGCGTCTAAGTGATTTACGTAGTAAAGACAGTGAAATCAATTGGGAGAAACCCACAATTACTCATGCTTTTGACAATGGCCTAAGTGAACAATAAACAATGTTGAGAGGTGCAACATCAACAATTATTAAGGCGAATAGTGGTATCCTATAGACAGGATGTCTAACGATTAGCACTTGGAACAGATTTTATTGTTATACTTTAACCATATACGCATATTTTCTAGGTGAACAATACGATAAAGTAACAAATGAAATGATCAAAATCCTATAGGCATGATTTCTAATGGATATGCTGCAGCAATGCAAAGTTCAATGATATTTATTTCCTATGGGTAGGTTTTCAAATGACACGTAGCAACAAGGATAATTGAAGCATTTAAGCTCATGCTTTGCTAGTAGACAAGTAGTGTGAGTGTGTGCTTCTCCTAATGACATGATTTCTACAGTGTACATAGAGATTGAACGACATATATAATAAGTAAATCATTGAATCCTACATGCATGTTTTCTATCCTTGAACACAAATATATGAATTTACCCATTCCCTGTTTTTACTAACACCCCAATTGTTAATTACAAAGTTATTACAGGCCCAATAATGAATATGATTACAAATATTATACAAATAATGACAATAGGCCTACAACAGGTCCAAAAGAAATACCCAGCATTGTCTGGGCCTTCAACAGTTCCTTGAAAGCATACCCAGATTTCTAACAAGGAATCATATTCATCAAGCATAACCCAAAATCCCCAAAAGAGCTCATACAACCACAAATTGACCACATTACCCAAGTATCACATCACTTGTACTAACCGGCTTACATATTCATTAGACAATAGGAAGAAGGAATTGAGTGGGGTAGTTCAGGTCTCAGTAGTAGAGAAAGCGACTAAAAGACCCCAAACCATAGTGTGTCAGAGCTCACAAGAGTCTCACATGGACCCCGAGTAGTGCTCACACTAGGGAGGTCAGTAGCAAAAGTCTTGGTGGCCTTGGCTTTGAGCAGGCCAAGAATGATAGATTGAGAATAACATAGGTAACAAATGAGAGAGAATAGACAATGGTTAAAGGAAAGAAGTTGAGGAAATGCACATATAGATTAAAGTAGACATAGCAAAGCGGAGCATACAGAGCAGCTAATCCAGCAGGTCACAGGACTTAGAAGCAAGTTTAGTAGGATTTCAATACTTAGCAATGTAACACAAACAACCACATACTGAAAAAGTTAGGGGAGAAACAAGTTTGCAAGATTGACAGAAGTTATCATACACAGGTGCATAATACCAACAAGTTTAAGTAAGGGACCGACTTAGAGATTTGAAGCCTAAAGGTCTTAATTATGTCAAACATAGCATGGCAACACAAACTAAGATGGCCATTTTAAAGGTTTGAAACAGTCACTAAAGTTATAAGTCTAAGCAAAATAGAGCCATGCGGTGAGGGAGTAGATCATAGTTGATAGAAAAGGTCTTAGCACGGATTAGAACACATAACATATGCAAGACTAGCATTACAGAGATTCTGAAAAGAATGGGAAAGTAAACTCATGTCAAATAGCAAATGTAGGCATTCATGTATTGACATAGTAGACTAATTAACCAAAGAAGTTCCAGGTTATGCCGGGAATTTATCTAATATCATGAAACAAAACAGTTCAAACATGGTAGGGAAAACGAGTTGAGATAACTGTTCTAAAACCTCCAGCAATCATTAAAGGGGTATGGGATCAAGTGAGCATGCTGAGTGACACAATAGAAGGGAAACAAGTCATAATTAACAGTGAAGGTCTTAACGCAGGTTATTAGAAATGTGAGGAATTCCTTACAGAGATTTAGGACAAAGCAGACAAGCATATTCATGAACATTCTAGCACTAATACACTAGTTAAACGAGCTTAGGAAGGTTGAGATTATCCAAGTTAGACATAGACAATCTCAGAATTAGCAGCATTAGGAAAAGTTAAATGATAGAGAGATTTAAAACGAGTGTAAAGCTAAAAGAGTTGTGCATAAAAGTAGCCCAGAAAACAATAAGCCATAGACTTCTGAAGTGAGGGCACATGCAAATCATAGACACATAAGAAATGAAATTGCAATAGGTCAAGCGACTTACCAGTTCAACGGACAACAAAAATGAACCAAAATTCCACAAGAACCTAGAATATAAATGCGTCAAAGTTTCCAAGAGCTTCAAAAGAACTCGGGCAATGCTCACCAAGAGAAAGTTCGAATAATATAATCTTAGTGGACTTGGCTTTCCGCCGGCCAAAAATAAAGTACAGAATAAGAGAATGAGGGAATCACAGAACAAAGCTCCAATTTTTAGTGAAAGTATATCGATTAAGACCTATCTAAAAGGGGAATGTGGAGGGGTTTATATACTAGAAAAATTGGACGAATAAAGAAGAAACAAAGTAAATAAAACCTAAATAAGGGAATAAAGCATGCAAAATTAATTCAGAACAATTTAGGAGAGAAAACGGGTAAACCCTAGTTCAAGAGGGCGAACACAAATCGATAGAGATTTCACTGAATCACACTCATATAGCATGGTACTTAGTGTATATAGACAAAGTAATGCTCATAATCAAAGGTTCAAACCACTTTAGTTCAATCTCAAAAGATCTCACTTGCCAAACTTAGGCAAGCACCAAAGTAAAACCACAAACGGACGACCAGTAGTGAGAGGATATCAATAAGGTAAGTGAATTAATGATTGATTCCATTTTAGGGATGGATTTGGAGAGATTGAGAAATATAGTGGATAGGGCTCGTAGAAAAATAGAGGAGAGGATTCAAGGCGGTGTCTAGGATGAAATTATAGGGTTTTGGGGCCGGTTAGGTTTGTATACGGTAGAAATCGACGGGTCGATTTTACGATCATCAAGGCATCTCGAGGGTCCTCAGTGATCGACTTTGAGGTAGTGTAAGTAATGACCGGCCTGAGGCAATGTAAATTAGTGGTCTCGGTGGATAATTGTGAAGTTCTCTAGGCGCACGGCTAGAGTTGACAAAGTCTAGTAGGCTAGCTCTAGCCCGTATCATGGCATTAAATGGCTGTACCAGCCCCATATCTTTGTAATTAATGAATTTGTACCATGTTGGGATTCCCCCTTATATATAAAGGGGATCCTTGTCATTTTATAGATATCTGATACTCAATATTCAATAGAAGAAGATTCTCTCTGCTATCTTACACATTCTCTTTAACACATTACTGCCATTTATTGCTTATATCCATTGTGTTCTATTTATTGTTCTTCATTTATCGCTTATCATTGGCCATAAAGAGCCGTCATTGAATCTATTATAACTGTTAGCCCCTCCATCGACTGCCCACGACAGTGTATAAGGCTCGACCTCGAGGCCCGAATAAGCAACTCATCAGCCTATTGGTTTGGTTATCACCTTGTTTTCAAGCTCTTATCTCATTTTATGATCTCTTACTTAACATCTATTGCATAAACAACTAGCATAAAAAGAGAACACATATTTTTTGAACCACAAAATCAAATCTAATTTTAATTACCATTTTCGCGGTAAACAGTTTAGCTCCCACCGTGGGGCTAAAAATAAAAGTGATTATTTTCTTGCTAGTTTAACTACGTAATGCAGGTTTCCTTCCACACTTTTTCTTGTCCAAGATCTTTGATTTCAGGTCAAAATGTCTAACTCAGTAAACGCACGTGAAAGCAACAATCTTGAAGACCATGGAGAGAACAGTGCCGACGTCCCAAGTATTGGTGTATCACCACGAAACCCTGAGAATGCACCGGAACCAATTCCCGTGAATGTGGTCTCGCGCGACGCTAAACACATCCAAATAAGCTCCCACACCAACAAGAGCATACACCAAGGAGACCAACAAGAAGCTCAGAAAACCCTAGCTCGGGAAGAATGGGAGGTTAGCCTTCACGTTATTTTTGAAATGTTACAGGCACAACAGTCGGCGATCGCTCAAATGCAAAGTCACTAGAAAACTCCCAGCACGGTAGCACCGGGGACGGCTCCCCTAGCTGAGCAGGTACCGGAGAGATCAAGCAACGACGGGTTGGCAGACGACCCCGCCACTGTAACGATGCTCAAGGACCTCACAAAAAGGATCGAGTCGGGCGAGAAGAAGATAGAAGCCAACGACAAAAAGGTCGAGGCCTACAATTCTAGGGTCGACCAAATTCCGGGCGCACCCCCGATCCTGAAAGGTGTGGATTCAAAGAAGTTCGTACAGAAGAAGTTCCCACAGGAAGCGGCTCCAAAACTCATTCCGAAGAAGTTCATAATGCCAGACCTTCCGAAGTACAACGAAACCTCAGACCCCAATGAGCACATTACTGCTTACACTTGTGCACTGACGGGAAACGGCCTAAAAGATGACGAGGTCGAGTCTGTCCTACTGAAGAAGTTCGGAGAAACGCTTTCTAAAGGGGAAATAATGTGGTATCACAACCTGGCCCAGAACTCGATATATTCATTCGCCATGCTGGCAGATTCTTTCATACAGGCACATGCTGGTGCCATCAACGTTGCAACAAGGAAATCCAACATCTTCAAGATCAAGCAGAGGGAGAATGAGATGCTGCGAGAGTACATATCTCGCTTTCAAATGGAACGAATGGAACTACCACCAGTCTTCGATGACTGGGCGGTGCAGGCTTTCACTCAAGGTCTGAATGAACGAAGTTCGGTGGCTTCGAAACAGCAAAAATAGAATCTGGTTGAATACCCCAGTGTGACCTAGTCGGATGTTCACAATCGATATCAATCAAAAATCAAGGTCGAGGACCACCAACTAGGAGCCCCCTCGGGCTCGGTATATCCTAGCAGGCTTCCGGCAAAGGAGCCAAAGCCAAACAAAGAAAGGTACCAGCCATACATCGAGGACCGGAGAAATGCCCTAAGGCATAACATACCCCAGAATGATCAAAGAATGGGCCGAGGGCAGAACCCACGGGGACTCGTCAGCAGAGCAGGGTTCGATAGGCGCACAGGGCCGGCGGAGGTACCCCACTTGAGGGAATGCAACTTCAGTCTCGATGTTTCGGACATCGTATTCGCCATCAGTAAAATCAGAGACACCAGGTGGCCAAGGCTTGTACAATTAGACCCTTCACAAAGTAACCATAACTTATTGTGTGAATATCACAACACGCATGTTCACAAGACCAAAGATTGCCGACGACTCCGGGAAGAAGTGGCCCGATTACTCAGCAAAGGTCATCTCCGGGAATTCCTCAGCGAGCGAGCCAAAAATCAGTTCTGGGAAAGAGAGGAGACCAGAAAGAACGAAGCAGATGAGCCGCGACATATCGTCCATACGATCCTCTAAGGTGTCGGTGCCCTGTAGAAACCCACGATCAGGAAAAACAAAAGCATCCATCACAAGGGAAAAGCGAACTCGAGGCTCTATCTCGACCCCATAACGATGCACTGGTAACTTCTTTTCTTGTAAGTACACTTCAAATTAAACGTGTACTTGTGGATCCAGGTAGCTCGGCCAATATTATCAGGTCGAGGGTGACAGAGCAGCTCGGGCTGCTTGACCAAACTATGCCCGCCTCTCGAGGTTTCAATGGATTCAACACGGCAAGCGAAACAACAAAAGGGGAAACTACCCCACCAGTCAATACAACCGGCACAACTCAAAACACCAATATCTCCACCATCAAAGGACCGTACCACGTCCTCGTAACAAACGATCGAAACATATCAAGGGTCAAAGCGCCATCACCACTAAGGTATAACTGTACCCCCTTTGTTAATTTACAATTCCCACTAACCTTTGTGCAGGTGTCCGACTGAGACAGTCGAAGCGCTAATCCAGCTCGAAGAACTTACGGTTTTAAAGGCAAACGTTGCACTCTTTTCCTTCGACCGAGTTTTATCCCGAAAAGGGTTTTACCGGCAAGGTTTTTAACGAGGCAACATCTATATGCTACCTAAGGAAAACTCAACAAGTATTCAAGGATTCATTTGCAATCAAGCTTGAATACCGAGGGGCATCCCCCTAGAAAGTCACCTACTCGTAGAAGCCAAGATGCGCCTAAACGGGGTCTCGATAGGAAAACAATGTACCAGGCCAAACGATCGAAAGAACCATCCCCGCATAGAATAACTGAGCCCTCAAAAGCAAAGACATGTAAACTTGTACAAAGTAATCAGATAATACTTTCAAAAAAAGCATTTGGCGCTTCAAAGAAGCTCGGTATTTTTGCAAAATGGCTCCTCTATCAAAAACGTCCCGAACACTCGGGGACTGGCATCAACAACTCGAAATGATGCGACCCCCGGGTCGGAGCTCCAAACTCGTAAGCCCTCGATGAGTCAACACAAAGATCATAAAACAACTCCGGAGCCAAAAACATCCCAAACACTCGGGGACTGGCATCGAAAAACTCAATGTCACCTGACCCCCGGGATGAAAAACTCCAAAATCGTAAGCCCTCAATATTGAAACACCAAGTTTATAAGTAATGGCTCCCAAGCCAAAAAACCCTCGATGAATCGAGGATTGTCGCCAATCGCCACCTCCATCGACTTATCAAAACAAGAGTCCATAAGACCACATATGGCTAGCCTCCGTCTCGTAAGACCTATATAAGGCAACAACAATAACCATAAGACCTCAAAGGCATGTAAAATATGTAAGACCTCAAGCAAAGCATGAACCACACTTGTACCTAGTGACAATAACTGTAAGACCTCAAAGGCATGTAAAATTTGTAAGACCTTACTAAAGGCATAATCCCGATCTTAAAGTTAAGGTTATATATCAAACTTGTAAGACCCCTACAAAGGCATACCCTCGATATAGACGCTGAAACAACTTCACTCGGGGACTGAAAGGCTCCGGCCAAACGCAAATAACTAAAGTCAGAAGGATGTACCAGCCAAACTAGCGCGACTCGGGGACGCCAGACCGTCGCTGTAAATTCTTAGGCCTTCAATTACTTCGAAAAGAAACGGTTAAATAGGCTACCCTCAACATAGACAAAAGAGCTTCGACCATGTCAGCTCCTAACTACAGGTTTTGAGATACTCAGCCTCCGAGCCAAACCTCCCGAGGTGCTTGATCATCGCCATATAACGGCTCACAATCGAGGTTCTATCAAACCGTCGAAGAGTCGGGCAAGCACAACTTCATAAGTCCTTAACGAGGGAAAAATAAAGCCTATATTAGAGGTCACATTGACCCAATGCTTAAGATCCACTGTCGCCAGCCCATATAAAAGGTCGTACCGACCCAAAGCGTAAAAGCTACTGACGCCAACTTACATTAAAAGGTCGTACCGACCCCAAGCATAAGAGTCGTTGACGCCAGCTTACATTCAAAGGTCGTACCGACCCAACGTGTAAGAGCCTAAGGGCCATCTTTAAATTCAAAAACTTGAGGGTCAAATGAGCTCGAGTCAAAATCCGACTCGGAGACTGAACCCGAAACGGTTAACTAAATATGCCTAAGGGCGAAAGCATAAGAGCCTAAGATGCCAGCTTACATTAAAAGGTTATACTGACCAGAACGCGTAAGAGCTTACGAGCCAGCCTAATAAGCCCCAGGGCAATACTATGAATCTAAGGATTCCTTTTAACTTGAAGACCAGTTCTTGTTATGGATGGTTAACAAACATCGAAGGGTACATGAAAACGAAGTTGCAAGATTTCTTTTTTGTACACTTATGTGAAAGAATACAAGCTCTATTTACTATATTAATTGAAAGTGCTATACACAAAATCAGAAAAGGAAAGGCCTAATCTACGTCCCTCTCGGGGACTACGACCCATCGGTCTCTTTCTTATTATCTTCGGCATCGGACAGAAAGGACTTAGCATTGTACTCGTCCGCCTTTGCCTGCTTTATCTCTTCAGAGAGATTAAAGCCTCTAACATTGATCTCCTCGAGGGTTTCCCTCCGAGATTTGCACCGTGCATACTCCAAGCTTCTGCTCTCACGGTCGAGATCCCTTCTCAGCTCAGCTCGAGCATCAGTAGTGTCCTTCAAATATACCGCCACCTTCTTTTCAGCCTTAGTTCGGCTCATTACGGCTTCGGCCCTGGCATCCACGATCTCTTCCTTCATCTGTAAAATTTCTGACTCGAGCCTTGCAATCATGCTCGTTCGGACTGGACTGTTCACTCGAGCGTTCAAGAAATGCACCTCAAGGGCGGAAGCGTTGGCCAAGGCGTCCTTCTGGGCCTTGACCTGGGCATTTAGCTCGTCGCGCTCACGCTTAATCTGGCCAAATTTGCCCCAAAGTCGTTCCAGGTCCTCCGCATTTCCCTGCAGCTGAAAGAGCAAAATATTAGCCTGCGAAAACAAAGGGTGGAGCATGAATTAGCTCAAAACAAAGGTTACATGTCATTCGAGACAATCCTCGTAGTTCCGACTTCGATCCGCCTCATAGCACAAGCACACCAGCTCGTCTTCCTTTTTCGTAAAAAAAGAAGCCTAAGGGATTTCTCCCCATCCAAAGCTTTCTGCAGCTTGGCCTCATGGCGAAGTAGCTCGGACTTAAGTTTGTCAAAGGCCTGCAAAAGAAAGCACAATAAGAAAGACTCAAAACTGAAAGGAGCATATATCAGCTACCGAAACTTACCATTGAGCTAAGCCGTTGAGCCTCACCAAAGGTCGAGCATACATCCGATGGCTTAGTTCCCCCCAAAATGCCTTCGTAGGAGAAGAGGGAGGCGCCGGATGACCCTTATCCCTCGAAGTACCTTCAAAGGGAACGTTAAATGTTTTCTCAAAAACAGAGGCCTCCAAAGCCGGAAGATCCGCCGACTCATCTCTTTTGAACCTCAGAGAAGGACTCGCCCCTCCGTGAGCATCCTGACACCTCCAAGACTCTTTCAATTTATTATCGATCCTCGACCCCGAGGTCGATAATCTCTCCTACTCCCCCAGGGGACACGACTTCATCTCGGAAAAACCTCCAACACCTACGGCGGTAGAGTTAGTGCGCTAAAAAGAAAGTACCTTTCTGAGGAAACAAGCCACTAAGTACCTACCATGATGCTTTGCCTCCCATCTCCCCTTGGACAGGTCTCGCCATTCGCGCTTATCATAGGTCGAGCAAGCTGCCCGCTTACGAGACCATTCACCCAGGTCAGGAACCTCGTTCGACAACCAAGGAATCGCTGAAGAGAATGAAATAATAAAAAATATATATATACGTCTATACGGAGCCCGCCTCCACTATGGACAAAGCGATAAAATTACAAGTATGCCACCTACGTGCGAAATTTCATTTCTCAGGAATTGGCAAAAACTCTCCAGGGATAATATCGATTGTCCGTGCTCGAACAAACCGGCTCATCCACCCTCAATCCTCGTTCTCTTCGTCGTTAACGGTAGGGGGCCGGGTGGATCGATATTGCAGAGTAATCAAGCCCTGGTAATGCAGAGGCCGATATAGCCTAAGGATATGGCTAAGGGTGAATTCAGTCCGGCCTTATCCGCAAAGAACCTTATCATCAGCACTATCTTCCAAAGGGACGGGTGAACCAGTGCCAGGGTAACCTGATACCTCCTACAGAAATCAAGCACGACCTTGCCAGGGGAGGCTAGTGTAAAAGGACATGTATACACATTCAAAAACCCCTCGACATGGGTCGTAATTCTCTCGTCCGGGGATGGTACCTGCAATACCACTTTTTCGCCCCATCCGCTGTCTTTCCTAATCATCTCGGGATATTCTTCCCCTATTGAGGAGATGAACCTAGATGGATGCTCCCGATGCCCTTGAGCGTTGGGAGGTCTCTCCGACGTAAAGTCCCCCCCCCCCCCCGGACAAAGCACCTTGAGGTCCGCTCACCAGATACCGGCGGTGTACCACCGACCGAATGCAGAACAGAGGCAGAACTCTCCTCTCCTTGATGAACGTATTTCGGTGTAGTAGCCATCCCTATGGTAAAATAGGACAGGGGAATAAAGATTTGGGCAAAGCCTCTAAGTTGAAATAACGAGAGAACTAGCACAAAGAACAAAAGTTCTATGAGAGGGATAGTTACCCAGAGTAGCAGAATCCCCAGTTAAGAAATGAGAGAACGCATATATACAGGCAAACGGCGGCTGTTCGCCTATCCAGAAGACCAATTAGGTCTGGCCATGACAGCACCACTTTTTGGGAAATGTACAGGTGGGACCACCCCGGGGGCCCCACTACCGTGTCGCATGAACAATGCTGTCACGCGGTGCTCGGGGAATATTGAGACCACGAGGGTCTCTGCTATTATAAGCATCGACTTCAAAGAAGCCATCAACCTAACCTACGAGATGGTACCCGATCTTGTAGAGTCCGTGATTGCCCCCAAAACTCGAACTCCTAACGAGTCGACGTCAAGTTACGAAGACTGAA
>NC_031990.1:44621600-44626016 GCF_001879085.1 Nicotiana attenuata
CTTCTGCCCGATGTGCAAAGGAAAAGATAAGTCGGTAAACATCGAACTATGAGAATGGTGAACGGATTTATGAATAACAAGTTACCTGCTCAACAAGGCCAGCCTTTTCTCGGAGCGCTCCCTCCAAATTTGCCCGAAGCTCGTTTAACTCCTCCTCCTTCCGGCAGAGGAGGTCTCCGACTCCTGCAGTCCCGAGGTGAGCTTCTCAAGCTCCTTCCCACGACATGAAAGCTCGTCTTGGAGCATAGATAAGGCGTGATCATACATCTTCTTAGCCTATAACGAAATAGGAGAGTCAGAAAAAATGAGGAAAGGTACTTGAGACTAGAAAAGTGTACATAAAAAGCTATCACCTTCAGCTTGAACCTCTCCACTTCCTCGATGGCATTGGGAGTGTCGAGATCAATGTCCTCCTTTTCTATTTGGGCGAGTAAGGTCTAAAATGCTAAGTCATGGATCACAAACGATTCCTTCGTCCTTTAGTTTAGTCTATCAATTCATTGAAAGGGCTCTTGAGGTAATGTTCAAGTCTAATCATACGTGAGGTCGAACCTGATCTTGAAATGAAGCAAGCTTAGGAGAATGCACTGAAAGCAATTCGTTGAATAAATTCATGAATATCTGTAGTTTATTTTAGTTGAGTAAAGCCCTTTGGAATAATTGGAGGTGCGCCATGCCAAACAAAAAATGACAATTGCATGGCCCTCGATTTATTTAGTCTTGAATTGATCCTTAGATTCCGAGGCGTGCCATTTAGCAAATTCCATGGCCCTCGCAAAGTGCAAACGCGTAGTTGCTTTAGGCGCGTGTTCAATAATATTACTTTCCTAAATTCGGGTGCGCATTTATGTGACCCAAATCCAAATCTCAACGATATTAAAATATGTCAAAAATCACGGGTGCATTTATATGACGTGGTTCGAGACGTGTTTTAATAACGTTGCAATTTTCTCTAAAAAATAAATAAAAGCGGTTAAAGTTAAAATTTTTACATAGGTTCATAATTGTTTAAAATCAGATAATTAAGCCAAATATGATAGTTGAGCGACCGTGCTAGAGCCACGGAACCCGGGAATGCCTAACACCTTCTCCCGGGTTAACAGAATTCCTTACTCGGATTTCTGGTTCGCGGACTGTTAAACAGAGTCATTCTTTTCCTCGATTCGGGATTCAACCGGTGACTTGGGACACCATAAATCTCCCAAGTGGTGACTCTGAATACTCTTTGAATAAATCCCGTTTCGATTGTCCTTTAATTGGAAAGACTCCTTATTATACCCCTCTTTACCAGGGGTGTAAGTGAAAAAGGAGGTGTGACAGCTCTGGCGACTCTGCTGGGGATACAAACCCAGAACTTCGGTTCAGGGTTTAAGAATTCGAGCTTAGAATTATTGTTATGTTTGGCTTTATCTGATTTTCCTACATGTTTCCATGCCTTATGTGCTAAATGCTTTACCGCTTTGATATTATCTGAACTGTATATAAACTGTGCTGAAACCCTTCTCTTCTCACCTCCGGGGATGTGCTTACTGGTTGAGACTCCCTATTCTGTTAGTGTCATACCCTGAAATAAGAAAGAGGCCGGACAAGTTACTAAGCCGGACGATCTCGCGGGTCCCCGGTACGTAGCCCCCTCCTCGACTCGAGTTGTCCGCTCGGGTACACAGTCTAGAACATATACCCAGGTTTTGAACCTAGAATAACTTGACCTCATGCCGGATCCCTAGTAGGAACGCTTATCTGCATCACGTGCGTTTTGACTTAGGGGACTCAACACAGGGGTTGGGTCCGTCTAGGACAGATGTACCCGGAATAATGGACCATCCTGATGCATCCTACTTGTGCATTTATCTGTTTTGGACTCGCATGCTGACCGGCTTTGAATATCTGGGAAAAATTGGAAAAAACAAAAAGAGAAAAAGAGAAAATAGCAGTGTGGAGAGTTAATTACCTATATTAGAAAAACCAATGTCCAAGTAGTGCCGAAATGCTGCCGGATTTTTGAGAAAATGAAAGAAAAAAAGAAGAAAAGTTTTTTTAGTTTGTTTTGTTTGCCAATGGAAAAGAAAAACAAAAAAAGAGTTTTATTTTCAAATTAGTTTGTTTAGTTTCCACTGAAAAAGAAAATATAAAAAAGAATCTTGCTTTCAGAAATAGTGTATTTGCCAACAAAACAAAAGAGTCTTGTTTTCAAAAATAGTTAGTTTTATTTGCCCGAACTACGCAGGTTTGATTCTCACCGGATGTGAGATACGTAGGCAACCCTCATCGGGTCCAACCTCCCCTTTGCAAAAATAGCCAAAAAATGCCAATTTTTTTTAATTTTGTCATGAATAAGTCGGGTGACGCCATTCTTGTCAAAAATAAGCCAAATGTCCCCAAAAGGGCGCCGGAAGGCTGTTTTTGCAAGAACAACCACTGAGTCATTTTAAAATGGTTTGCGGGCACAACCTTAAAATCTCCCTTTCGGAAGTGCTGAAAGGCCGTATTTGCAAAACCGGGTCTTTATTTTCTCAAAATAAATATTTTTGAAACATAGCCACTTTTCTTGTTTTTAAGTCAAAATAAGTCATTACATGGCCAGCTTTCTTTAAATAGCTTACAGTTGATTGAAACCTTCTCAGTCTTGCGCAGGCCTGTGGCGATGCCGAGTGATGCCCCGCGGGCCCCAGGGTTTGGAGCTTCGATGTATTCCTAGTCGGTATTTTTGTTTTTTAGTTTGTTTTTATAACTCCCCTTTTTGAGAAAAAGAAAAACAAATAGTCTGGTAGCTTTTGTAATCGCAGTTGTTATTAATGAAAAATTGAGAAAAATTCCCCAAAATTGTTTCATTAGTTTTGTATTCAATTTGCAAAAACTACGCTTGGTCTGATTCACGTGGGGTCGTGATACGTAGGCAATCTCCATAGGATTCGACCGTAACTAAATGAAAAAAGGGAAAAACAAGAAAGGAATGAAAGGAAAGAGGTGAAAAACAAGAAAGGAAAGAAAAACAAAAGAGGGAAAAAGAAAAACAAAAAGAAAATAGGAAACCAAACAAAAGCGAACAAGAGAAAATAAAAAGGGAGCAAAGGAAAGAAAAGAGCGGAAAAACAATTTTGAGGAAAGGAGCGAATAGGAACAAGGAAAAACCAAGCAAAAGAAAAAAAGAAGAAAAGAGGGAAAAATAAGAGAGAAAAGCAAAAGAAAAGAGGGAGAAGAAAGAAACAAACAATGGAAAACACGAGGGAAGAATGAGAGGAAAGGCATGGCAAATAAAGAAAAATGAAAGCCGGGATGACGCATGCAACCAAGCGAAGTCATAATAGAAATAGTTAACTGCTTAGGTGCATTCATTCCCCAAATGTGCGGTTATCTATCTGTTAACGCTCTAACTGCTAACAAAGTTGTTGTTGATGATGAGCCCAGGCAGGTGGTTTAGTTGGTTGGCATCCTGGCAACCCATTCCTACAACACCCGGTCAAAAAACAAACTGAACATGACAGGCCAAGAATCAGATACCAGTATCATGGACCCGTCAAAAGAGGTAGACGTGGTAGATGTCAAAGCAATGAGGGAAGAGATGTATAAGTTGAGGCGGCAGATGGCCGAGATGCATCAGGCCTGGGCTAAGGGTCAGTCGGCGCCAGTTCATCCCGCCAATCCAGCATATATCCCACCTTTGGCTCAGTCCCAGGAGCCTCCTACCGTGAATTCCTCGCCAACTTTCCCTTTCTACCAACAGAGTTATGGCACCACCTCCTATCTTCCCCAAGCTCCACTACCCAAATAAAACCTTCCTCCACCAATCACCCCTGTCTTTGTGGCGCCTCCACCTGCCACATTGCAAAGATCTTCCAGTGAGCCATTGTTTCAAACTCACGACAGCCTGTACTACCCTCCTGAGCCTACCTTTAAAGCTCCTGAGTCATATTCCTACACCCCTCACTTTGAGCTCCCGGTGGAAACTGACAAGCCGCTTAAGAATCCGGAACAGGAAGAGATGTTTCGAAAAGTAAAAAGCCTGGAGCAATCCTTCAGGAACATGCAAGGATTGGGTGGCCAAGTCAGTGTGGCCTATAAGGATTTGTGCTTGTTTCCCGATGTCCAGTTACCAGCCGGATTCAAGCTACCCAAGTTTGACTTATATGATGGACATGGTGATCCGGTAGCCCATTTAAGGGGATTCTGCAGCAAAATGAGAAGAGCTGGGGGAAGGGATGAATTATTGATGGCGTACTTTAGTCAAAGTCTCAGTGGTGCGGCCTTGGAATGGTACACTCGACAGGATCATGCTCGATGGTACACTTGGGATGGTTTGGCCCAGGCGTTTGCATGTCACTTTTAGTACAATCTCGAAATCGTCCCGGACCGTCTGTCACTGACTGAAATTGAGAAGAATCCCGGGGAAAGCTTCAGGGAGTACGGTTTCCGGTG
>NC_031990.1:44626116-44626449 GCF_001879085.1 Nicotiana attenuata
AATTTTAGCATTTGGGCTCAATTTTTTTGTTTCAGATTTTTGATTTGTTTTGATCCTTGTCTTCTTACTTAACAACCCAAATGTGTCTGTTGATTTTCCATTTAAGAGTTTCAATACTTATCCTGAGTTTGATTGGAGAAATTTCAGAATCTGGTTTGAATTTCAGGTTATTTGATTTTGGATTTTATCTATTCTTTAATCAATTTGTTATTGTGTGGAGAAGAAGAAAGGGGGAGATCAGATGAGTGGGAATGGGTGTGATAGATACTACCCATTTTTATAAATGGGTCGGATAAGGTAAATGGGTTAGAAATAATATCCTATTTTTTGTTC
>NC_031990.1:44627119-44697540 GCF_001879085.1 Nicotiana attenuata
TTTTTTTGAACGGATAGATGGACGGAGTGTATTTTTTTGAACGGATAGATGGACGGAGGGTATTTATAAACCATTTATCAAACGATAGGGATAGTTTTGGCCCTTTTCCGTAGATAATATTATATTAACTTTAAAAAATATGTACATAAAATAACTAATTTAACGTAAGAGCATGGTTCACATGCACTTTTACTTTGGGGGAAATTCGCCCCGGACCATAAGTGGGTCATGTCATAGCATGCCCATCTCATAAAGCATGATTTTAGGTGAGAAATTTGGAAGCTAGCCAAGTCACAACGAAGCCTGACTAGCAGTCTGAGCAGGGCGCATGATAGGCGCACCATGGTCCCAACCTTCAACTCCCAAACAAGGGTACGAGAAGACTTATTATTCCAACTTCATCTGCTTTTAAAGAGTATTTTCAAGTGAAGTTGAAAAGGATTATTGGAAGTTGTAAGTAAACCTTGGAGGGTATTTAGTTAAAGTTTGACAAAAAAGTATTTAAGAGCAAGAGACGAAAAAAGTATTTAAATTAAAATTTGTTATAAATATATTATATTATGGATGTTCATTTAGTACTCCGTTGTAAATAAGCTTCCTGAAGAAGCTTATCCATATGAGACTCCGCCGTAAATATGTTTATCTATTTAGTACTCTATTGGAAATAAGCCTCCTAAAGAAGCTTATCACTTCGGTACCCGGTTATGGATAAACATTACCCCCGGTAGAAGATTATCCATACCGAGTATAATAAGCTTATCCTTTCGATACTCCGTTATGGATAAACATTACCCCCGGTAGAAGATTATCCATACCGGGTATAATAAGCTTATCCTTTCGATACTCCGTTATGGATAAACATTACCCCTAGTAGAAGATTATCTATACCTGGTACAATGAGCTTATCCTTTCAGTACTCCGTTATGGATAAATATTATTCTCAGTAGAAGATTATCCATATCTGGTATAGTAGCAGCTTACACGGCAGCTTCCTTTCTTCTATAAATAGAAGAGATTTCAGTTCATTATGTACATCAGTTTGAATTTGAATAATATATTAGTTTCTCTCTATACTTGTCTTTACTTTACAGTCTTTATTTTATAACACGTTATCAGCACGAGACTCTACCATCTCGAGCAAATACTTTGAAAGTATCTGAGGTACGAACTTTCTTTTTCTATATAATGTCAAATATTTCCAAACTTGAATTTGTAGCCCTGGACATATCGTGCAAAAGCTACATGTCTTGGGTGCTTGATGCTGAAATTCATCTTGATGCGATGGGTCTGGCAGACACCATCAAGGATTAAAATCAGACATCAAACCAAGACCGTGCCAAAGCAATGACATTCCTACGCCATCACCTTGATGAGGGCCTGAAAATGAAATATCTCACTATTAAAGATCCAGCCATACTGTGGAATAATTTGAAAGATAGATATGACCACCTGAAGATGGTCGTTCTTCCACAGGCACGTTATGATTGGACTCATCTAAGGCTACAAGATTTTAAATCTATAAGTGAGTATAATTCTGCTATGTTCAGGATTATTTCCCAATTGAAATTATGTGGTGATAATATTACTGATCATGATATGTTGGAGAAAACTTTCACCGCTTTTCACGCCTCGAATATGCTCCTACAGCAGCAATATCGAGAGATGGGATTTAAAAAGTATTCTGAACTTATCTCATATCTTCTAATAGCCGAGCAACATAATGGGCTATTAATGAAAAATCATGAAAGCCGACCTACTGGTTCTTGTCCATTCCCTGAAGTGAATGAGACGAACTTCCACCAAGCTAGACGTGGAAGAGGTCGTGGCCCCAGTCGTGGTCATGGCCGTGGTCGGGGAAGAAACTCTAATCATGGTAATAATAATGCACCAAAGAACCCTCCTCACCACCAGTAGTGGAAAAGGAAGGAACAAAAGCATGAAGCGGTGCAAGCACCAAATGCGGAAAATGCATGCTATAGATGTGGAGGAAAAGGGCACTGGTCACGTACCTGCCGTACGCCAAAGCACCTGGTTGAGCTTTATCAAGCCTCCCTAAAGAAGACAAAGAAAAATGTTGAAGCAAATTTTATTTCTGAAGATAATTTAGACTTCATGCATTTGGATGTAGTTGATTACTTTGCACTCCCAGAAGGAGAAACAAGTCATGTAATCGGTGGTGAATCTGTAGAAATATAAATATTTTAATTTTTGTTGTTTGTAATAGATAGTATGGTTATGTAATTGTAGTACATAAATAAAAGTTATGCTTTGATAATGATGTTAACTACAATATATTTATGTCATTTTGAAGAATATGGATAATCCTCAAATTATGTTTGGATCAAAGACAAATCATGAAGATATTTGTGTTATTGATAGTGGAACAACTCATGCCATATTCAAGGATCAGAAATACTTTTCTTATTTGCATAAGGAAAAAGCAAATGTTTCAACAATTTCTGGTAATATAAGTTTGATTCAAGGCTCCGGAAGAGCCATTATATTTCTGTCTAAGGGAACAAAGTTTATTATAGATAATGCATTGTTCTCCTCCAAGTCCCGAAGAAACTTGTTGAGTTTTATAGAATCTGCCGAAATGGGTATCATGTTGAGACAATAGATGAAATGAACGTGGAATATCTTTGTATTACAAAGAATATTTCTGGCCAGAAATGCATTATAGAAAAGTTGCCGACTTTATCTTCTGGCTTATACTATTCAAAAATTAGTACAATTGAAGCACACTCTATCGTAAACCAGAAGTTTACGGATTCAAATACTTTTGTGATTTGGCATGACCGTTTGGGCCATCCTGGATCAATAATGATGAGACGAATTACTGAAAATTCGAGTGGGCATCCATTAAAGAACCTGAAGATTCTTACAAATGACGAATTTTCTTGTGATGCTTGTTATCAAGGCAAAATGATCACTAGACCATCACCAATGAAGGTTGGCATTGAATCTCCTGCCTTTTTAGAGCGTATACATGGGGATATATGTGGACCTATTTACCCACCAAGTGGGTTGTTTAGATATTTTATGGTCCTAATAGATGCATCTTCAAGATGGTCTCATGTGTGCCTACTATCATCTCGCAACCTGGCGTTTGCAAAGCTATTAGCCCAAATAATTCGATTAAGGGCACAATTCCCAGATTATCCTATAAAGGCTATTCGCCTTGATAATGCTGGAGAATTCTCATCTCGAGCTTTTGATGATTATTGTCTATCAGTTGGGATAAAAGTTGAACATCCTGTAGCTTATGTTCATACTCAAAATGGCCTTGCAGAGTCATTTATTAAACGCCTGCAATTGATAGCAAGACCACTACTTATGAAAACAAATTGCCCACTACTGTTTGGGGCCATGCTATCTTGCATGCAGCATCACTTATCCGTCTCAGACCGACACATTATAATAAATATGCTCCGTCACAATTAGTTTTTGGTCATGAACCAAATATTGCCCATCTACGAATTTTTGGATGTGCTGTATATGTGCCAGTAGCACCACCACAGCGCAGTAAGATGGGACCACAGAGAAAGATAGGAATATATGTTGGGTTTGAATCACCCTCTATTATTCGCTATCTTGAACCTTTGACAGGAGATTTATTTACTGCTCGATTTGCAGATTGTCGATTTGATGAAACAAATTTCCCACAATTAGGGGGAGAGAAAAAGGAAATTAAAAGAGAAATTGTGTTGAAAGTTTCATCATTATCTCACTTTGATCCACGTACCCCTATATGTAATCAGGAGGTCCAAAAGATCATTCATTTACAGAATATAGCAAATCAAATGCCAGACGCATTTACTGATTTGAAAAGGATAACTAAGTCACATATCCCTGCAGAGAATGTGCCTATCCGAATTGATATCCCAGTAGGACCATCTACTAGCATGAGAGCTAGTGAACATAAAGCACGCCTGAAGCGTGGTAGGCCTTTGGGTTCTAAGGATCGAGATCCTCGAAAAAGAAAATCGACAAATGATCAAAACGATACTATGAAAGGATCTCCTGAAGAGACCCAAGATCTGATTAGTTCTGAGATTCCTGAAGAAATCAATGAACCCGAAGCTCATGTGAGTGAGGAACTTTTAATAAGTTCGACCGGTGATGAGATTAATTTAAATCGATCTGAAATAGTGGTGGATAATATTTTTGCATATAATGTTTCACTTAATATTATGCAAGATAGTGAGGATCTTGAACCTCGATCTGTCGAAGAATGTCGACAAAGATCTGATTGGCCAAAATGGCAAGAGGCAATTCAATCGGAATTGAGGTCACTTGCTAAAAGAGAGGTCTTTGGACCAGTAGTCCAAACACCTACTGGTATAAAACCAGTTGGTCATAAATGGGTTTTTGTGCGGAAAAGGAATGATAAAAATGAAGTTGAAAGATACAAAGCTCGCCTTGTTGCACAAAGATTCTCACAACGACCCGGAGTCGATTTTGATGAAACATATTCACCTGTTATGGATGCCATAACATTTCGATATCTCATCAGTTTAGCACTACATGAAAAGCTTGAAATACATCTAATGGATGTAGTTACAGCTTATCTGTACGGTTCACTTGATAATGACATTTATATGAAAATACCTGAAGGATTTAAAATGCCTGAAGCGAATTCAAAATCTCAGGAAATGTATTCAATTAGATTACAAAGATCTTTGTACGGTTTAAAGCAATCTGGGCGCATGTGGTATAATCGCCTGAGTGAATATTTGCTGAAAGAAGGTTACATAAATGATGTTATTCGTCCATGTATTTTTATAAAGAAAATGGCATCAGAATTTATTATACTTGTTGTTTATGTTGATGACATAAATCTTTTTGGAACTCCAGAAGAGCTCCAAAAGGCAATTGCATATCTTAAGAAAGAATTTGAGATGAAAGATCTTGGAAAGACAAAACTTTGTCTTGGTCTGCAAATTGAACATTTAGCAGACGGGATCTTTGTCCATCAATCTGCATATACAGAAAGGATCTTAAAATGCTTTTACATGGACAAAGCACACCCATTGAGTACACCAATGGTTGTTCGATCACTTGAAGTGAATAAGGATTTGTTCCGACCTCCAGAAGAGGATGAGGAACCCCTTGGTCCCGAAGTACCCTATCTCGGTGCAATTGGTGCACTAATGTATCTTGCTAATGCTACAAGGCCTAACATAGCATTTTTTATTAATTTATTAGCAAGATACAGTTCTTCTCCTACACGAAGACATTGGAACGAGATTAAGCATATATTGCGATATTTAAAGGGAACTCTTGATATGGGTTTGTTTTATGCTAACAAAGATAGTGCAGATCTTGTTGGTTATGCAGATGCAGGTTATTTATCTGATCCCCATAAAGCTCGATCTCAAACCGGGTACGTGTTTACATATGGAGGTATTGTCATATCATGGAGCTCCACAAAGCAATCTATTGTTGCTACTTCTTCAAGTCATGCTGAGATAATAGTTATTCATGAAGCAAGTAGGGAATGCGTATGGTTGAGATCAATAACTCATTTTATTCGAGAAAAATGTGATTTGGAATGTGAGAAAAGACCCACAATTTTATACGAAGACAATGTCGCATGCATAGCCCAATTGAAGGAGGATTTATAAAAGGAGATAGAACGAAGCACATTTCACCAAAATTATTTTACACACACGACCTTCAGAAAAATGGTGACATTGATGTGCAACAAATCCGTTCAAGTGATAATCTAGCAGATTTATTCACTAAATCTTTGCCAACTTCAACTTTTGAGAAGATGGTATACAAGATTGGAATGCGGAGACTCAAATATTTGAAACAAGGTTTTCATCAGGGGGAGTAAAATACGCGATGCACTTTTTTTTCCTTACTAAGGTTTTTTTCCCATGGGGTTTTCTTTATAAGGTTTTTAATGAGGCACCTAGCAATGCGTATTACTAATTATGCGTACTCTTTTTCCTTCACTAGGATTTTTTCCCACGTGATTTTTCCTAGTAAGGTTTTAATGAGGCACATTATCTTTTAATGAACATCCAAGGGGGAGTGTTATAAATATATTATATTATGGATGTTCATTTAGTACTCCGTTGTAAATAAGCTTCCTGAAGAAGCTTATCCATATGAGACTCCGCCGTAAATATATTTATCTATTTAGTACTCTATTGGAAATAAGCCTCCTGAAGAAGCTTATCACTTCGGTACCCAGTTATGGATAAACATTACCCCCGGTAGAAGATTATCCATACCGAGTATAATAAGCTTATCCTTTCGATACTCTGTTATGGATAAACATTACCCCCGGTAGAATATTATCCATACCGGGTATAATAAGCTTATCCTTTCGATACTCCGTTATGGATAAACATTACCCCTAGTAGAAGATTATCTATACCTGGTACAATGAGCTTATCCTTTCAGTACTCCGTTATGGATAAACATTATTCTCAGTAGAAGATTATCCATATTTGGTATAGTAGCAGCTTGCAGTAGCAGCTTACACAACAGCTTCATTTTTTCTATAAATAGAAAGATTTCAGTTCATTATGTACATCACTTTTGTATTCGTCAGAATCCGACCACACGACCACAGCACCAAGGACCCCGTCCCGACCATCCTGCAGCAGCAGTCAGCAAATTTGACCTCGCCTAACGGCTGCCATTTATGACATAAGTATCGAGGTCGAGGCCCCCCACGAGGAGAGGTCATTTCCCCGACCCGGCCCAAACAACATGTGACCAGCATGAGGAGTTTTGGGCTATAAATAGAAGGAAGAATAACCCCTTAAGGGGGGCTCCAGGAAAAACAGGGAGAGGAAACGATCTGAGGAAAAGAGATTCCACCTCCTAGGAGAAGAAAAAGAATTTGATTGTAATCTCCTGAACCTCTTCAAGGAGAGGCAGACCAAGTTTCTATAATCAATAAAAATCTTCCAGGTGTCATTTTAATTGATTCTTCTATCTGTATGATTATGTTCTTCGATCCAGTATCAATTAATGTTGACTAAGATTTACCCCTTCATCTATATTGATTGATTTGCTTAGAAAGTATTAACTTACTTTTGTGTCAAACAATTTGTATGATTATGTTCATCGATCCAGTATCAATTAAAGTTGACTAAGATTTACCCCTTCATCTATATTGATTGATTTGCTTAGAAAGTATTAACTTACTTTTGGGTCAAACAATTTGGCACCGTCTATGGGAATTTCCTAGTGAAAATATTTAGTTCTTCCTGGATCGAAGAAAAAGGAACACCAAGAACAAATTCGGCTCAAACCAGAGTCAATGGAAGCGCATCAACCAAGAAAAAAAAAAGGAGAAGAATCGAACACCCCAACAGGAGCCAGAAATCTTCCGCCCTGTTGGCCTCAAACAGCCCGAGCGAGGAAAGAAGTGACGCAAAGCGCTCCCCCTTTTCCTCCCGAGCGCCGGGCAAAAGAATGGAGCACCCCCCTCATCCAACATACTGTATCGGGCCGGAAACAGCGCAGAGGCGTTTTAAACGAGGAACCGAAAATCGCTTCGAAGCAACCTGAGTGCCACGGTCAAGCGAACAATCATAGCACGGGCACAACATACACCCGCAGGCCGAAACGAAGCCAACACTCAATGCCCAAGGCATCGAACCATCGATGAAACGAACTGGGACTCAGGCTAAGTGTATTCGCCATCAAAACTCGATAGTTCGACCTCGCTCGAACTGGGACTCAGGCTAAGTGCCTTCGCCATCAAAACTCGATAGTTCGACCTCGTTCGAACTGGGACTCAGGCTAAGTGCCTTCGCCATCAAAACTCAATAGTTCGACCTCGCTCGAACTGAGACTCAGGCTAAGTGCCTTCGCCATCAAAACTCGATAGTTCGACCTCGCTCGAACTGGGACTCAGGCTAAGTGCCTTCGCCATCAAAACTCGACAGTTCCACCTTGCTCGAACTGGGACTCAGGCTAAGTGCCTTCGCCATCAAAACTCGATAGTTCGACCTCGCTCGAACCGGGACTCAGGCTAAGTGCCTTCGCCATCAAAACTCGATAGTTCGACCTCGCTCGAACTGGGACTCAGGCTAAGTGCCTTCACCATCAAAACTCGATAGTTCGACCTCGCTCGAACTGAGGACTCAGGCTAAGTGCCTTCGCCATCAAAACTCGATAGTTCGACCTCGCTCGAACTGAGACTCAGGCTAAGTGCCTTCGCCATCAAAACTCGATAGTTCGACCTCGCTCGAACTGAGACTCAGGCTAAGTGCCTTCGCCATCAAAACTCGATAGTTCGACCTCGCTCGAACTGGGACTCAGGCTAAGTGCCTTCGCCATCAAAACTCGATAGTTCGACCTCGCTCGAACTGAAACAGGATAAGTGCCTT
The DNA here is from genome assembly GCF_001879085.1 of Nicotiana attenuata. Classification (NCBI taxonomy): domain Eukaryota; kingdom Viridiplantae; phylum Streptophyta; class Magnoliopsida; order Solanales; family Solanaceae; genus Nicotiana; species Nicotiana attenuata. The sequence continues at coordinate 44,635,480 of NC_031990.1, forward strand.
CATCGTCAAAACTCGACAGCTCGACCTCGCTCGAACGGGGATTCAGGCTGACTGAATGCCCTCAAGGAGCGACAGGTTCGACCTCGCTCAAACCCTGACGAGTTATCCTCTCGAAAGGTTCACAATGAAACCCACGACTAGAAACTTTCATCACATAAGGGAAATGCGGACTCGTCTGACGAGCCCCTACCCCGCGAATAGATCGTAAGTCACCAGAGAACTGAAATATAAAGCAAGAAGCGAAGAAGAATTCCTTATTCACGAAGTCGGAAGTGCAGGCTATTGCCGCTTACATCTGATCTAGGCCAGCCAATAAAAAGAAAAAAGAAAAAAAGAGGAGGAAAGAAAAAAAACAACAAATAACTAAATACGATTTTCTCTCACACGGCGCCAACGTCGTCGTTATCATCATCGCCACTGGCGTCCCCATCAACTTCGGGTATCGCCACATCATATCCACAGTTGGCTCGAGCCTCACGAGCCTTCTGGCGCGCCTCCTCGAATGCTGCCTCTGGCACGGTGCCCACCTCCCACAAGTTCTTGAAGATATCACGTTGAGCTTCAGCGTAAACCCAGAGTTCATGAGCCTGGCGGGGAGCAGCGACACGGGATGATCCAGCATGGGCCCTCAACCGCTGATTCTCCTCCTCCATGGCCGCAACCCGATCTGACAAGGCCAAAGCCTCCATGTCAGTAGCGCCAATCCGCTCCTCGAGCCTCGCCTCCTTAAGGGCCGCAGTAGCTCTCTCCGACTCTCGCTCGGATTCATGCACACGAATTGCCGCCTCCAAGGCCGCTGCCCTCGTCGAAGCATCCAACGCCGCCCTCTCCATACGCTTCAAATCGGCAATCGTGCTTTCCAGCGCAGCCAACTTCCCGCTCCATTCGGCATTCATCTCCTGTTCTGGCCTGGCTATGCTCCATTTCCAATCGCATTGCTCGTAACTTGCCCTGCAGGTTGCTCGCATTCCGCAGCGATCCCTTTGCCTACCTCGAGCTCCTCGTCCTTGAGGAGGATTTGCTCTTCGAGCTCGCTCTTGCTGCGGAGCGCCTGCATTAGTTCCTTTTCCTTCTTCTCCAACTCCTCGCCCAAAGCCTAGTTGCGGGGATCAGTCCTTAATCGTTCGTGCAACTCACGTCACCTATCGCGATAACGAAGGTATTTTTCTAGCATCTGCAAAAAGATCCTCGAACGGACATTAGCCCTGCGAATATTTTCTACCTCCAACATGTACGTCTGCAAAACAAGAAAGCAGTTAAACTAATGCTCATTCTGCAACGACGGAGGAACAAATCGAAATCAGATATAACATACCCGTAAGCCCATCACAGCTACTTCGTCCATTACCTCAACATTCCTCAAGGACTCGTTTTCGGCCTCCGAACACAACAAGCTGAATTGTGGCACCAAGTTGCCTCCTTGTGTCAACAGGTTCACATCGGAGGGGATCTCAACAAGACGAGCCGACCCCTCCGCATTGACCACCGAGCGAGTAATGCCCTCCTCGAACATCCGGACGTTATCAGGGTCCAAGTCAGACTCGGACTCGTATTCGTCGATCACTACTCCCTTCCCCCTCTCAGATGCCGAAGGTGCGGCACGACCGGCCGAGGGTGGCAACGGTGCGGTCGAGGACACGACGACAGCATCAGGAACCCGACTCTCAGCCACAACGGGAGGTCCTGCGTCACAAACAACAAGGACTCCTGATTGGGTCGTTACACCAACAGATTTCTCCTGGCTCTGAATGGTGGGATCAACCCTGACCACTTGCTCCCCCTCAGCGATAGACGTCGCAACAACTCCTTCCTCTGGGTTCTCTGGGGGTGAATCCAAGTTGATCACCGGCGGAGGAACCATCTCAAACCCTACCCTCCGCCTCTTTGTCGACCCTTCTTCCTCCCCGGCTGATGGCGAGTCGTTCTGAGGACGGACGGTACTAGACCGACCCTCCTCCGGAGATACAGTCCAGGACGGAGCGGGCAAGGCCACAGACTCTACCGATGCCTCCCTCGACGGACGAGCTGCAGCTACCGCACTGATACGAGCAGACGTGGACAGCCTACGGAAGGCTAGCTGAGGAACCCTGACTCTGCGAATCCTCCCTGGCCACGACAAACAACACAAAGGTAAGATCGAAACGAAAGAAATAAGGGCGCTATCTCACCTGTGAGGGGCCTATGTCCGAATCTCAGATGAAACGTCGACCATGTACGAACTCCCGCCGTATAAGGAAGAATGGCCTCGACCCATTCTCGGATCCCCTCCAGAGGAGGCGGGGGTAACTTCTCTGCTGCAAAGCATCGAAATAGATCAAAGTGGGTAGTCTACTAGTCAAGGATGAAGACTTACGGGCGAAATTCCACACTTCTGGAAACCCAGTCGGATCCGCTACGAGATGCTCGGTCCGCACATAAAAAAAGTTGTCGAAAAAACAGCGATTGGTCCTGTCGTCCATCTTGACCACTAAACCTTTCGACCCTCGGGGACACACATGGATCATAGTGCCGCAAATCTTTTGAGGGGCGAACAGGCTGAGCACGTGTCTCAGAGTGACCTCCCGACCGGCTAGCTCCGCGTACTTGATAAACATGAGGAACAACTTGTACAGGTAAGGAGAGAGTTGGGCAGGACACACCTCATAATAGCGGCAGAAGTCGACCACCAACATCGGAAGCGGAAGTGTGTACCCCACTAAGAAGGGGTAAGCATAGAATGAGCAGAACCCGGGACGGTCGATCTGGACCCTATCTTCTCTCTTCGCTGACACCATCTCGACATAACCAGGAATACCCCATCGTGCCCTTAAATCCGCTATTTCGATCTCCCCTATGAGAGGAGGAATATTTACCTGCTCCGCGCCACCATCGGCGCTAAAATCCACCACTGCCTTCCCCGGGCGGGATAAAATTTCCTCGATCGAAGGAACATCTTCACATTCCATCGGGTCTACGTCTCCATCTGCCGAAGCAGGGTCCCCGACCACCGGAGAGATAGCCGGAAGTCTACCGAAAGAAGAAGTTCCTGTCATTTTTAACTCACAAGAAGAGGAGGGAGGAACTTTGAGGAAGAAGCGAGAAAGCTCAAGATTACCGCGAGCAAAGGAGTCAAGAAGAGCTCAGACTAATAGAAAGGGAGATATTTTGGGAATTCTCTCGAAGATAAGCAATAAAGTGTGAGAAACGAGTGGCAAATCCCTTCAATTTATAAGATACAAATTCTCCGGGGCGCAAAAACCAACGGTCACCGCCAGAACCTAGCACGGGCACGAAACGATTCAGCTCCTCAGGAACGTGCGCCATTGTGACCACCGATACAAAGCTACGTTTCGTTTATCAGCCGGCTCTTCGGTTTCGAAACTATCGTGACGGCATAAGAAGCATTAAAGAGACGCCTACTGGCAGTTTCGAAATTTATAACACGACCGAAGAAAAACACGCGGATCTGACTCCCTCCACGATTACGCCGCAAACATTATCCGTCCGCCGAGGTCGGTAAGATACGACCCCGACGAACGAAGGGACTAACTGTATTGGTCAGAATCCGACCACACGACCACAGTACCAAGGACCCCGTCCCGACCATCCTGCAACAGCAGTCAGCAAATTCGACCTCGCCTAACGGCTGCTATTTATGGCATAAGTGTCGAGGTCGAGGCCCCCCCACGAGGGGAGGTCATTTCCCCGACCCGGCCCTAACAACATGTGAGCAGCATGAGGAGTTTTGGGCTATAAATAGAAGGAAGAAGAACCCCTTAAGGGGGGCTCCAGGAAAAACAGGGAGAGGAAACTATATGAGGAAAAGAGATTCCACCTCCTAGGAGAAGAAAAAGAATTTGATTGTAATCTCCTGAACCTCTTCAAGGAGAGGCAGGTCAAGTTTCTATAATCAATAAAAATCTTCCAGGTGTCATTTTAATTGATTCTTCTATCTGTATGATTATGTTCTTCGATCCAGTATCAATTAATGTTGACTAAGATTTACCCCTTCATCTATATTGATTGATTTGCTTAGAAAGTATTAACTTACTTTGGGTCAAACAAGTTTGAATTCGAATAATATATCAGTTTCTCTCTATACTTGTCTTTAATTTACGGTCTTTATTTTATAACAAAATTGTATATTTAAAAATTATGTTTTTAGTCGTTTGAACATGGACAAAAACATGAAAGTTCTTATAAAATGAAAAGAAAATTACGTTTAGCATAATTTCATTGGACCTATGCTCAGCACGAACTACCGGTAACTAGGACTATTAGATTAAAGATACAACGATCAATAATATAAGGTCCGTCGTGGATCGTCACTATACTAACCAAGGTTTTAAGGGACAAAGGTACCATCTCATTTTCCACAAATATTTGGGGAAGTTTCCTTTTCTGATTCTTTTGTTTTAAATTTCCTTTCCTGATTTATTCTTCACAATGACTTTCCGTTCTTCCTTGTGTCAACAACCAAATCAACTGCTGTTTCTCCTTGACCCAAAAGCTACGGTTTCTATTTTTGTTTCTTTACTAAACTAGGGTTTGTCTCCCTATCCCTCTCCAGGATTGATCTCTTCCAGTTTCTTCACATTTTTGCCCTCACATTTATAGGGCATTCTGCACCTTTGGCTTTGTGAACATTATTGTTGAGCCAATTTTTTCCAAAACTGTCCTGGATATGGTGTAATGCTGGGCAATTGAGGTCAAATAACTTGTTTTATTCTGTATTGCTGTAGTGAATTATTTGCAGATTGTATTTGCTTTCGGCTCAGTATCGCATTTATGATTTGTTGTGTTTGCCAATTGACAGCTTGGTGGTTCTGACAGATTTTTAACGATGAAGTGGTGGAGTTTTTAGGGGATATTGTGTGTGCTTATTAGGTTTGTAATTATAATGATGAAGAGATTGAAAAATGAGGCTTCAAGTGTGAGGAGGTTCAAATTGTCATATATTTTGCTAGGTTTAGCTGCATTTTACTTGATCCTCATCTGCGTGAAGTTCCCAGAGTTTCTCGAGAGCGCTACAGCTTTGAGTGGTGATGCTGCTGCTGCAGATGTGGCTCTAGATGTCGAGGATGATGGTGGAGAATCATCTTCTGGATTTCATAATAATTTAAGCCAATATGCACTAGTGACACCGCAAGAAGAGGAAAATGAAAATGGAGTGTTACCCCATAAAAAGCCCCGTAAGCTTCACTATGGTCGAATTACTGCAGCTATTATGAAACAACAAAATATGGAGCGAAATCTTTCTGTTTTGGATAGAATGGCTGATGAAGCTTGGACTTTAGGCTCGAAAGCCTGGGAAGAATTAGATAAATACGAGGAGAAGGGGATTGAGATGAATTCAATTCTCGAGGGGAAGCCCGAGTCATGCCCTTCATGGGTTTCTACTAGTGGAGCACAACTTGCTAAAACAGATCAACTTATGTTCCTACCATGTGGGCTTGCAGCAGGTTCTTCTATAACACTTATTGGTACTCCTCATTATGCGCATCATGAGTATGTACCGCAGCTTGCCAAAACAAGGGCTGGCGATGCATTAGTCTTGGTTTCCCAATTTATGATTGAATTACAGGGTTTAAAGTCCGTTGTTGGTGAGGATCCACCAAAGATTTTGCATCTGAATCCTAGAATTAGAGGAGATTGGAGCCATAGACCAGTGATCGAGCACAATACTTGCTATAGAATGCAATGGGGAACGGCTCAAAGGTGTGATGGTTTACCTTCCAAGTATGATGATGACATGCTCGGTATGACATTTTCTAACATTTTGCTTGTCAGATTTTTGTCTCTCTATATCGTTGTAGTGAAACTACAAAGGGAAATGGTATTTTTGAGATTTCTAAAGGTTGTAAACTCAAACCTGAAAGTTCTTTGACAACAAAATTCTTGTTTGAAATATGATGTTGACTGGAATTCAGGCTCAAATAATCCCAAAACAATCAATTAGAATAGGATATATCAGTGTAGACTCAAACCAACCTCAAAACTTCACATTTGAAACTTAGTAGCCCATGCAAGGGTGTGTGCCTTCGTCACACGCAAGAGTAAATGTGGCAGGGAATTTCCAAAGGTGCTGGCAGTTGCAGTTGCGCACTAGGCTAAATCTTGACCCATTGAGCTCCCGAATTCGGAGTCAGGTGCATGCAGCTGGTGACACCTTGTGCGGTCCCACAACCTTGATAAATCTGCAGTCCAGAATTTTGGCCTGCGGTCACAACCATGTCGTGCAATCGCATTTCCTTTTGAAATTGTGTCACCCATCAATTCTTACTGCAGGACACATCGTGTGATCACATTTCCACTTGAAATTGTGTCACCCTTCAATTCTTCCCAAAAAGGGCCTTGATCTTCATGTGGGGTCTCCCATAGCTTCCAATGCTCCTTAGGCAGATGTCTGGTGTAAACCCCCTAGACATGCTGCTATCACCTCCTCTTCTTTTGAATACTAGGTCATGAACTCTTCTTTATCAAGTGCTGCTCACATATTGAAAGTATACTTCCCGTGGACTTTACAAATGTGACTGTTAAGGCAAAATTAGGCCTATTGTCAAGCACATTATATTGCAACATCCAATATTAAATCACACAAGATTGTGCAGATACTTGAAAATCTACCTGAAATTATAGAAATGTCGACCTAGTTTGATTAACAAGCTGATAATAACCATTTTCACATGTTGACCACTAACAACTGCATATAACATTTTTGTCCTGAAAACTACATTTATATATCATTTTACCCCAACTCCCTCAGCATAGTTTAGTTAAATATTTTTAGGCGACTAAAGCTTAAATTTTTTGGTTTTAATTTAGTTTCCTGGACATCACTTCTGTTCCTTCTATTTATTTATAACTTGGCCGGATTTTTTTCACCTTATGATATAGTATATATTTCACTTGAGACTGGATGCGGAATGACATTGTTAGGCCACTAAAGCTTAATTTTTGAATTTTATTTTCATGGCAGTTGATGGATATTTGAGATGTGAGAAGTGGATGCGGAATGACATTGTTGATACTCGAGAGTCGAAAATATTCTCATGGTTTGATCGATTCATTGGACGTGCAAAGAAACCAGAGGTGACATGGCCTTTCCCATTTGTGGAGGGTAGGATGTTTATTCTTACTATTCGTGCTGGTATTGATGGCTACCATATCAATGTAGGCGGCCGGCACGTGACATCATTTCCGTATCGAACTGTAAGCTCCTTGCGCTCTTCCAAACAATTTTGCAGGTTTTCTTGGTAGACATGTAACTGTTCTGCTTACTGAGCAAGTCTCTAGTGAAGGAGAGCATTTTTAAGGCGTTGCACTTGAAATTGACTTGAGAGTTAGCACATTTAAGATTCTTGGACTGCTGTGCCAGTCATGATTACCATTGAATATCCACTGCATAAATTTTCCTTATACAAAAGGGCACATTGGATATCAAACTACTATTCAAATCTTTCACCCATACAAATATTACCGTACTAAAATGAACTGTAGACACAAATATATCCTAGTATTTGATCCCTTTTCAGAAACCCTTAACCAGTTTACCGAATTTGTAATCCTTGCAATTAATATGATCACCAGATTTTCTGGAATTAATGTTTTAGTTTCCTCACTCATGTTATTACCTTACTATACTTGTGAGCCTTAATTAAATGTTCCCTATTCTTTCAGGGCTTTACACTGGAAGATGCTACAGGGTTGGCAATCAGAGGTGATGTAGATATACATTCGGTTTATGCTACGTCTCTACCAACCTCTCATCCAAGTTTTTCTCCTCAAAGAGTGTTGGACTTCTCAGAGAAGTGGAAATCTCCTCCTTTACCCCAGAATCGCATTCAAATTTTTATTGGTGTGCTTTCTGCCACCAATCACTTTGCTGAGCGTATGGCAATCAGGAAAACGTGGATGCAGGCTTCAGCAATTAAGTCCTCAGATATAGCAGTCCGCTTCTTTGTTGCATTGGTATGTCGCCCACCCAAATAAAAGATAGATGTGGCTCAACCTCATGTTAAGCATAACTATTGATCCGCCTAAAAAAGTTTGGACCTCAAATGCAGTCAAGTATTCCTCGTAATTACAACATTTTAAACTCCAATAAACTTTAATTCTGGTGAGGTGATTAATGGAGATTGTCAAATAATAGGTTAAGGAATAGGCTGTTCATTGAACTGCTTTTTTGATAAGTTGATTATTGGAATTAGCAAAACCGGACAAGTATCTATGAGCTGAAAATCATTAATTTTTTGGATCATCTTTTTTCAGGCCAAATTTGTAAAAAACATGTTTGGAATTCCATTTTCTCAAGTCTTTTTACATATTTGAGCCGAGGGTCTTTCGTAAACAGCCTCTCTACCGTCATAAGGTAGGGGTAAGGTATGCGTACACTTTACCCTTCCCAGACCCCACTTGTGGGATTTCACTGGGCTTGTTGTTGTTGTTGGCCCGAAAAGAAGAAATACACAGTTGTAACAAATAGCCATTGCACCTAAAGAAGAAATAGAAAAACAAAGTTGAAGTAAAGCATGCATGGTAAATTAATATAAGAAGTAAGAAGAAATACACAATTGGAACAAATAAATCATTGTATATGACTATGTGACAATTAACAGTTGAAAAATACCCCACTTGGAAGCTGCTTTTTCAAATTTTCTTCACTCCCACGTGCCTAAAAGAGAGTGTACTTTGCCAAGTCTGCGTCCAGGGGATGAAGGCTATCAAATTGCCAAGTTAAGGGGGGTAATTAGGACAAAAAAGTGCAGGTGTGCACTGAATAAACGGTGCCAAGTTTAGGGAGTCCCGAGGTGATGATCTATGCTGACCTTTCTAGGTGCTGAATCTTAGGTGAAAATCCTAAATTTTACTAAATATGCACAAACATTATATTAGTGGTTAGCAAGGTATGGCAGACTACCAGTGACAAATGCCGTAGTTATAGAGAGGGAAAATGTATAGAAAAGAAGAGAACAATGGGGAATCACGGTAGCCCAATTGGTTAACTACCTGAACTTTAACCTTGTTGGTCGGGTTCGATTCCCCACCTTGTAATCCTCTCACCTCAATGTAAAAAAAAAGGAACATTTATTAAAATACACTCTTTGGTTAAACTTTGCAAGTACTTCATATTTTACTAACATGTGTGACTGTAGTGGATTGATTACCCATTCTAGAACATCCAACTTTTTGAATAAAGAAAATAGAATCTGATGAGGGCAAATTTGCTTACCTGATCAGGAGGCACACCTCGTGAATGCATTTAAACATTTGATTATATGAATGATTGGTCTGAGCGGCATGATTGTGTTTGTTTACATACAAAGCATGTTGAGTATTTTACCTGCGTAATTAATGTCTTTGTGTGTGACTAACATTGTTTAATGAGAAGAGCCTATAGGAAACTCAAGTGGAAGCAACTTACGGTGATGCTTAAGCATAAGGGAGGAGAGACAATTTGGCATTAATTTCCAACAAACTTTGGGATATTAGCCTTGTAAAAGGACAAAGCACCAAACTTATTCCAATTAAAAGGACTAGAAAATTAAATAAGTTCCTAGTTGCATTAGGTGGATACCGTGGATTATTAGTATATTGCAATCAACTTCTCCCCTTTTCAGGTGGATCGCAGGACTGTTTTCTCAAGTTGACTACTACTGTATTCATAAGTAGCCGAATAATAGATATTAGCTAAGATCAGCTCCCATGTATTTAACTTACTGGGAAGATCCCTCATGGCTATCCCTGGAGCATACTGCATGCTTGTTACATAGTTTTTCTCATCTTTTGGGAGGAATTGACTTGCCCTACATGGTGTTCACTAGGAAGTAGTAATGCCATTTCTATTCTTGGACTTCTGAGGTGCTTTCATTGGAATATTTTTTATAGATAGGGATTATACTGGGTTTTGGTTGTTGTTGTTGTTGTTGGTCAATTGAAAGTAGTGTGGCTTTTGAGTAAAGGAGAAAACACGAACAGGACAAAGGTTGTCCTATTGCCTTCAGTACTACTTTATGTTTAGGTTCCCTTTTACCAACTTTATTATTTATAGAACTTCTGCTATCATCGTTGAAGATAGCCAGTTTGGAGTTGAATCCCAATGCATCTGCTTACTTATGTATTAATAATTAACTTTGTAGAATCCACGAAAGGAGTTGAATGCTATATTGAAGAAGGAAGCAGATTACTTTGGGGACATTGTGATTGTCCCCTTTATCGACAGATACGAGCTAGTGGTCCTGAAAACTATTGCCATCTGCGAGTATGGGGTGAGTTCTGCAGTTCTGCTCCATCTTCCTCTTCTTTCCTGAACTGCTTAGTCACATCCTAATTTCTATCAACATGGCACATAATATCTCTTGCAGGTTCAGAATGTGACAGCTGCATATATCATGAAATGTGACGACGATAATTTTGTGAGGATAGATGCAGTCCTTAGAGAAATTCAACGTGTTCCTCCTAGACGATCTCTTTACATGGGTAATCTTAATCTCTTGCATCGACCACTTCGAACAGGAAAATGGGCTGTATCATTTGAGGTACAGAGATTTAAATGATAATTGGAGTATAAATTCAAAATTCATGGCTATCATTTGTTGATTTCTTATAGACACTGATTTAATTTCGAAATATGGACTTGTGCAATAGGAGTGGCCAGAAGATGTATATCCCCCTTATGCTAATGGGCCAGGGTATATAATATCAAGTGATATTGCCAAACATATCATTTCTCAATATCGGAACCGAAGCTTACGGGTTTGTCACCGCTGAATTCTTTCTTTTTTTCCTAAATCATGAACATGATATAAGCGTCAGTACTGAATTACGCATTTTCCCCATCAATTTGACAGCTTTTCAAAATGGAGGATGTGAGCATGGGTATGTGGGTTGAGAAGTATAACAGTTCCACTCCTGTACAGTACTCTCACAACTGGAAGTTTTGTCAATATGGATGTATGGAAGATTATTTCACGGCTCATTATCAGTCTCCACGACAGATGTTCTGTCTGTGGAACAATTTGCTCAAGGGTAAGGCTCATTGCTGCAATTTTTAGATTGATGAGAGCAATTGATGGGCGTCCTCCCCCAATTTGAATTGAAGCTTCTGACTCCCTAACTGGAGATCTTCCGCCAAGAAGTGAAGTTGTGCAGTTTTATCTGTTCAGATTACTGTTTTAGTTCAACAAGTGATTTAACACCGAGCTTTGGTCATCGCCATGGATTTGTACATCTGTTATTTACTGTGTACTACTAGTCTTTGTATAGGATTCGTGCCTCCTTGTACCATGAACAAACATACAGAGATCTGATATTCAGCTGAGCCTCCCACTTCCAAATTTTTCGGCTGGGGCCTTCAAACTAAATGTTTGCCCCTTAACGCTTTGTATGAAGCTTTTACTCTGGGAATTCTAAAAAGTACTTTTTGCTCCTTGAAAATTTGTTTACTCTTCGTACCTTTGCAGCCTTTGGTCTTGATTTCTTTAACAACTATTTGCATTTTGCACCCATACACATATTAAAGGTTATAAATGTTCACCAAAAAACTTAATATTTCTTTTGTGTAGACCGGGTTACAGAATGAGAGTTGAAAAGAGGAGATGGCCGTGTTGGTTTGGTTTGTATCTTCGTGTTCTAATTAGTATTTATGATTAAAGTAAACCATGTCGCTTGCGATATTAGAGCGATCAATGCACGTGTAATAGTGCTCGTGTCAACTATAACACAATTTGTATTAAAAATAATTAAGTTTTTTAACTTTATAGTTCTAAAACATTTATATATATATATATATATATATATATATATATATATATATATATATATATATATCCTTAAAATATTGATGGACTTTTATGCTCTTAAATATTTGTATAATTTAAGGATATAATTGTAAATCACCTACAACTAGAATTCTGTTCCGATTTAAATTATATATACGCCGAGCAAAAAAGGAAAACGTGCAAAGGTGAAATACCTCTATCCAAATTAATTTTGGATTCATCATCCAGTACCAACAGGGGCAGCTCAAGGATATGCGGCGCCTAAGGCCAAAGTTTAATATGAGGCCTAAATTTTTAAAAGAACGTTATAACATATGTTTTTATTTGATGTCTATTCTACTAGATTTTTGAAATGCAAAGTTGTTAATAATCTTTTCTATAATCGATTTTCTCTAATTATTCTTATTCAATAGCCAACTCATTTAATCTTTCTTGAGTTATTGTTGATCTTAGATATGATTTTATAGAAGTATACAATTATTGGAAGCTTAAAAGTATTGTTGAACCGTGGAACTAATGAAATCTTGAAGAAAGAATATGAGTAATGAAATCTTGGAGAAAGAAGGTTGTATACGGTCAAAATCAGAGGCCTTCGATTTACAGGATCAAGGGTCCGTCATAGGCCCAAGTTCAGGCAAGGTCGAGTTCGAGACCGGTAGACCAGAGGCAAGCTCAAAGACAGAGTGCAATGCCCGGAGACAGGGGTACGAGGAGGACCAGGCCCGAGTATACTCGACCCCGAAATAGTACCGTTAGGAATTTGTAACAGAATGAGCTAGATTCCTGCCACGTCCCCATAATCGCGGCACAAATCCCTGAACAAGATTGTACGACTCCGTACTAGGCGGTTAGACAGCTGTATCAAGAATATTCCCTACTGTAAATGGAAATATTCCTTATTTAGGGTTGCCCTATTATATAAAGGGGACCCCAATCATTTGTAACATCATCTGATCACTGAGCAAATAATATACTCTCTACCTTTCTCGCGTACTGTTCATCAACATGTCCTTTAGCTCTATTGTTCTTACTTTACTTTATTTACTTAATTGTTCTTATTATTCCAAGCCTACCTCGAGGTCACTACTGCTAAGTAACATAGGTTTGATTCACTTTTCTCTTTCATTTCTACTTCATACTTCTTGATTATTAGTCGGTATACTAAATCACGTATCTTTAAAACTACAAAATCAAATTTAATTGTTACTCGTACTTTCGAGGTAAACAGTTTGGCGCCCACCGTGGGGCTAAAGATAATAGTGATTATTTCTTTACTGATTCTTATTACACACGTTATCTTTACACTTTTTCTTGTCAAGAATTTTTGATTTTCAGGATGAAACATGTCTAGCTCACAAAATGCTCATGTTCATGACAACGAAGGTCTAGGTGAGAACAACAATGTAAGGGTCGGTGCACCACCGGTAAACCCTGGGGAAGTGCCAAACACGGAACCAGTTGATATTGGTTCTCATATTGCTATAAAAACCAACCTAGGCACAGACCTCGAAGGGAGTGTACGCAGGGATGACCAACTAGGGGCCAAGGAACGCCAGGAGTAGGAGATGGGGGAGTCAGCCTCCAAGTGATATTTGAGATGTTGCAGGCTCAGCAAATCGCCATTGCTCAACTTCAAAGTCAAAATAAGACCCCGAGTGTAGCTGAACATGAAAACAATCGACGCGCTGAACCAACGCCAGAAAGGCCAAATGGAAACGACTCGGGGGCTAACCCCACCATTATGAAAATGCTCGAAGAGCTCACTAAGAGTATCGAGTCCGGAGAAAAAAAATTGAGGATAGCGATAAGAAGTTGGAGACTTATAACTCCCGTGTAGACTAGATACCGGGGGCACCTCCAGTTTTGAAAGGTCTAGAAGCCAAAAAGTTCATAAAAAACCATTCCCTCAGAGCGCAGCTCCGATGCCCATTCCTAAGAAATTTCGCATGCCCAACATACCCAAATATAACGGGACAACCGAACCTAATGAACATGTTACTTCATACACTTATGGGATCAAAGGAAATGACTTGAATAATGATGAAATCGAATCAGTCCTATTGAAAAAGTTCGGAGAAACATTGTCGAAAGGAGCCATGATTTGGTATCACAACTTATCTCCTAACTCTATTGACTCATTTTCTATGTTAGCAGACGCCTTCGTGAAAGCACATGTCGGGGCCATAAAAGTGGCCATAAGAAAATCAGACATTTTCAAGATAAAACAAAGGGACAACGAGATGCTGAGGGAGTTCGTGTCCAGGTTTCAGATGGAAAGAATGGAACTACCACCGGTCTCCGATGACTAGGCAGTACATGCCTTTATGCTGGGTTTGAATGAGCGGAGCTCGATTGCTTCTCGACGGTTAAAGCAGAACTTGATCGAGTATCCGGCCGTGACGTGGTCATATGTACACAACTGTTACCAATCTAAAATTAGGGTTGAGGACGATCAATTGGGAGCCCCCTCGGGTTCAGTTCACCCTAACAAGTTCGCAGCCAATCCCCCGAGGGACACAGACCGGGAATCAAGATTCAACAAAGAATGGTATCAGCCATATGCGGACCGGAGGAACAGCGGACCGAGCCGTAACACTCCTCGGAGCAATCGGAGAAACGATCGAGGCCAAAGTTCTCGAGGAATCATGAGTAAGAGCGGGTTCGACAAAACATACCGACCCCGCAGAGGCTCCCCGATTATCATAGTACAACTTCAGCATAGATGCGTCCGGGATTGTCTCAGCTATTGGGATAATCAAAGACACCAAGTGGCCCAGGCCTATACAGACTGATCCTTCTAAAAGAAACCCGAACTTAATGTGCAAATATCACGGCACATATGGTCATCGAACAGAAGACTACAGACAGCTGAGGGAAGAAGTGACTCATTTGTTCAATGAGGGCCACCTTCGAGAATTTCTAAGTGATCGGGCTAAGAATCACTTCAGGGAGGGAGATGCCAGGAAAAATGAACAAGAAGAACCACCACATGTAATCCACATGATCATTGGCGGAGTCGATGTCCCTTAACGACCTGTGTTCAAGCGTACCAAAGTATCAGTCACCAGAGAAAAACGGACTCGGAGCTATGTGCCCAAGGAAGTCTTATCATTCTATGACGAGGAAGCGGAAGGCATATCTCAGCCTCACAACGACGCCCTGGTAATCTCTATCTTTTTGAATAAAATTCAAGGTAAACGTGTTTTAGTGGACCCAGGTAGCTCAGCAAAGATAATCAGATCGAGGGTCGTGGAACAACTTAGCCTACAAGATCATATTGTACCTGCATCCCGAGTCCTGAATAGCTTCAACATGGCAAGCGAAAAAACAAAGGGAGAAATTATCTTGCCAGTAAATGTAGCTGAGACCA
The DNA here is from genome assembly GCF_001879085.1 of Nicotiana attenuata. Taxonomy (NCBI): domain Eukaryota; kingdom Viridiplantae; phylum Streptophyta; class Magnoliopsida; order Solanales; family Solanaceae; genus Nicotiana; species Nicotiana attenuata. Next base: position 44,650,609 of record NC_031990.1, read on the forward strand.
TACAAGATACGAAGTTCCATGTCATCGAAGGCGACATGAGGTAAAACGCATTCCTCGGGAGACCGTGGATACACAACATGAGGGCAGTGCCTTCAACTCTTCACCAGATGATGAAGTTTCTAATGGAGGAGGGAGTAAAAATAGACTACGGGAAGCAATATGCTGCAAAGGAGATGTTTGCAATCGAGGAAGTGGCGCCGACTCCAGAACCCTTGACCTCGGAGAAATCAAGCGCCGAGGATAAGCAGGCGGCTAAATATCAATCACAGCCCCCAGCCTCGATGGAGATAGAACAACAGGTAATCAAAGATGAAGAGGACTTCCTTACCCCTCGAACCTTCGTCATTCCTGAAGAGTCTGATGCAACCAAGTCAACTGTCGAGGAACGAGAGCAGGTCATACTTATCGAATATCCACCCAAGAGAAAGGTATACCTGGGAACGGGATTAACCCCCGAATTCAGGAAAAAACTCATTCAATTTCTTATTGATAATATGGATTTCTTTGCTTGGTCCCATTTAGATATGACAGGGATTCCACCAGAAATCACCACACATCGGCTGAGCATCGATCCCAGGTTCAAACCGGTGAAGCAAAAAAAGAGTCCTCAGTCCGAGGCAAAACATGACTTCATAAAAGACGAGGTAACTAAACTTCTTAAAATAGGATCCATTCGGGAGGTAAAGTACCCCGAGTGGTTAGCCAACGTATTTGTAGTTCCTAAAAAAGGAAACAAGCTTAGAATGTGTGTAGACTATAAGGACTTGAACAAAGCATGTAAAGATTCTTTCTTATTACCAAACATCGACCGAATGACACGGCTGGCCATGAGACCTTAACTTTTCTTGATGCCTACTCCGGGTACAATCAAATTCAGATGAACCCAGAAGACCAGGAAAAGACTTCATTTATTACTAAATTTGGAACTTACTTTTACAACGTCATGCCCTTCGGGCTTAAAAATGCAGGAGCTACATACCAACTCTTAGTTAACAAAATGTTCGAAGAACAGATAGGTAAAACAATGGAAGTCTATATTGATGATATGTTGGTTAAGTCCCTACACGCAGAGGACCATTTGGCTCATTTGCAGGAAACATTCGAAATCTTGAGGAAATACAACATGAAGCTTAACCCGGAGAAGTGTGCCTTCGAAGTCAGTTCGGGTAAATTCCTCGGCTTCATGGTGTCAAACCGAGGTATCGAGATTAACCCCGATAAAATCAAGTCCATCGAAGATATCAAGGTCGTGGATAGCGTGAAAGCCGTGCAAAGGTTAACGGGTCGAATGGCTGCCTTGGGTCGGTTCATTTCGAGGTCATCAGATCGAAGTCACCGTTTCTTTTCCCAAAAAGAAGAAGGATTTTGCATGGACCCCGGAATGCCAACAAGCCCTGGAGGAACTCAAGTGATACCTATAGAGCCCGCCTTTGCTTCATACTCCGAAGGTAGACGAAAAGCTTTACCTGTATTTGGCGGTGTCGGAAATAGCGGTAAGTGGGGTACTAGTTCGAGAAGAGCAAGGTACGCAATTCCCTGTTTATTACGTGAGCCGAACTCTAGGAGATACTCAAACAAGTTACCCTCACTTGAAAAAATTAGCACTTGCATTAATAAGCGCATCTCGAAAGCTAAAGCGATACTTTCAATGCCATCTTATATGCGTATTAACCACTTACCCTCTTCGAAATATTTTGCATAAGCTCGTATCGGGCAGATTGGCCAAATGGGCCATCGAGCTTAGCGATTATGATATCGAATATCAACCCCGAACGGCCATCAAGTCTCAGATCCTAGCTGACTTCGTGGCCGATTTTACGCCGGCCCTTATACCCGAAGTGGAGAAAGAACTCCTGCTAAGTTCGGATGTAACAACGGGGGTATGGACCCTTTTCACAGACGGTGCCTCGAATGTGAAGGGGTCCGGGCTTGGCATTGTCTTGAAGCCACCCACGGGTGATACCATTAGACAATTTATTAAAACTTCTAGATTGACTAACAACGAGACCGAGTATGAGGCCATGATTGCAGGTCTCGAGCTGGCTAAAAGCTTGGGGGCAGAGGTCATTGAGGCGAAGTAACTTTGATACAGCGATACTTGGATAAGCTACAGGTAACTTTGCACCGCTTCAAGGAGTGGACTCTGAATCATGTGCCACGAGAACAAAATAGCGAGGCCGATGCACTTGCTAACCTGGGATCCTCGGTCGAAGAAGATGACATCGTCCCGGGGACTGTCGTCCAATTATCGAAGTCCGTGGTTGAAGAGGGTCATGCTGAGATAAATTCAACGAGTTTAACATAGGACTGGAGGAATAAGTATATCGACTACCTGAAGAATGGAAAACTCCCATCGGATTATAAAGAATCGAGGGCCCTTCAAACCAAAGCTGCTAGGTTTGCATTAGATAAAGATGGAACATTGTACAAAAGAATGTTCGATGGGCCATTAGCGATATGTTTGGGGTCAGGGGACACCGATTATGTTCTCCGAGAAATCCACGAAGGCACTTGTGGGAATCACTCCGGCGCCGAGTCTTTGGCTTGCAAAATTATCAGAGCAGGTTATTATTGGGATATCATGGAAAAAGAAACTAAGGAATTTGTCAGAAAATGTGATAAGTGTCAATGATTCGCACCGATGATCCATCAGCCTTGAGAACAACTCCATTCGGTCATATCACCATGGCCTTTAATGAAATGGGGGATGGGTATAGTCGGCCCTCTACCAACGGCCCCAGGTAAAGCTAAATTTATTCTGTTTATGACTGATTATTTTTCTAAGTGGGTGAAAGCACAGGCCTTCGAGAAGGTCAGAGAAAAAGAAGTTATCAACTTCATTTGGGACCACATCATATGCCGGTTCGGGATACCTGTCGAGATTGTGTGTGACAATGGAAAATAATTCAGCGGCAGCAAGGTGAAGGAGTTCCTCAAGGCACACAAAATAAAGAGGATCCTGTCGACACCATACCATCCAACTGGAAACGGACAGGTTGAGTCAACAAATAAAACTATCATTCAAAACTTGAAGAAAAGACTGGACGATGCGAAAGGGAAATGGAGAGAAGTTTTACTCGAGGTCCTTTGGGCATATTGGACGACACCGAATTCCAGCATGGGGGCCACCCCATTTTCCTTAATATATGGCTCCGAGACCCTCATCCCCGTCGAAGTTGGAGAACCCAGCGCTAGGTTTCGACATGCATCGGAGGAGTCAAATCACGAGGCTATGAATGCTAGCTTCGAGTTATTAGATGAAAAGCGAGAAGCTGCGCTTGTTCGGATGGCCGCACAAAAGCAAAGGATCGAAAGGTACTACAATAGAAGGACCAATCTCCGACACTTCAAAATCGGGGACTTAGTTCTACGGAGAGTTACCCTCAATACTCGGGACCCAAACGAAGGGAAGCTAGGCCCGAATTGGAAAGGATTGTACCGAGTCCTCGGACTGGCCGGCAAAGGATATTACAAACTTGGCATGACGGAAGGCGAACAACTGCCAAACAAGTGGAACATATGGTTACTCAAACGATACTACTGCTAAGGTACGACTTTATCCTTTGTCCATTTGAATTTAAAACTCACTTATTACAGATTTTTTATCAAAGCTATCGAAGGTACGCGATCTCGAAGACACCTTTTTTACACGAAGGCCTTAGGTTTTAAAGCACACTATCACGACCCCAAATACCCGGTCGTGATAGCGTCTATCGTAATACTAGGCAAGCCAACCCAACAAGTAACCACAACCAATTTCTTTTACTAAAAACATTTTTCTAACTTGTAGTTAAGTCTCAATTTTCATAAGGAATTCATAATTCACTGAAATGTGCGGAAAACATTACAGAAAATAAACCAGCACAGCCCAAACATCTGGTGTCACGAGTCTAGAGCCTCTAAATACACAAATCCGTCTGTCTAATACATGACCAGTCTAAAAATGCAGAAAGAAACAAGATAGGAAGGAGGAAAGCAGGGTTGCAGACGCCGTGCAGCTACCTTGCAGTCTCCGACAAGCTCCGAAAATGCTGAGAAACCTCACTCTGTCGCTCGGGCACCTGAATCTGCACACAAGGTGCAGGGAGTAACGTGAGTACGCCAACTCAATAAGTAACTAAAGTAAATAAGGTCTGAGTGCAGTGATGAGCAGTTAAAAATCATATGTATAAGAGTATACAACAGAATATCAAGTCAAACCCAACAATTTAAAAGCCAGTTACTTCGTAAAACTTCAATTTAAATTGAAATACTTTGAAATCATTTACTTAGCATCTTTCAACAGTGGCTCATTATAAAAGGAAAAGTGAAATCAGCAAAAACGTCATAAATGGGGCCCTCGGGCAAGGTATCACTCACAAATATAGCCTCTCGGTCACTCGTGACTCAGCTCTAGTCACACAGTACTCACACTTAGCACTCAGGCTCAATAATATCTCATAATAGTAATAATCATAATGATCGCTGCGGCGTGCAAACTGATCCATAGTTTATAGTCGACTATGCTCACTGGGTTGTGCAGACTCCTACAGCCCAAGCGTCATATCGCTGCGGCGCGCAGCCCGATCCAATATATATATATCGCTGCGGCGTGCAGCCCGATCCATATAAGTATCGCTGCGGCATGCAGCCCGATCCATAATATATACATATAATATTGCTGCGACGTGCAGCCCGATCCATAATATATATATATATATATATATATATATATAGATTCCTCACGATTAGGTCCTCAACCTCTCTCAGTCATTAACCTTACAGCCACCCGGGCATAACAGCGAAAATCAAGGAACTCAGCCCAAACAGTTTTCATATTTTAAGAAGCAGAGAGATAAAAACCAGGTTTAAACAATAAACAGGTAAAACATGGCTGAGGATATGCTTTCAAACAAATAGAGTGAGGAAAATAGTAAAAATACCCCTAAGGGTCTCAACAGGTCGGCACAAGGCCCCAAACGTGGCATACAGCCCATAATATAGTATCAATCTCTAAAATACGTGATGTCATAAGATTTCAAATCAAGTACGTGGCTTAATAGTCGCTACGGGACGGACCAAGTCACAATCCCTACCGGTGCACGCCCGCACGCTCGTCACCTAGCATGTGCGTCACCTCATTTATCAAATCAATACGAAATATCGGGGTTTTATACCCTCAGTTCCAGATTTACAATGGTTACTTACCTCAAACCGGATGAAATACTACTCCGTGACTCCCTTGCCTCTCGTCTCGGCCTCAACTCGCGTCGAATCTACCCAAAATCAGAATCATAACATTATAATATGCTAAAGGGATGAAGCCCATGCGAAATTAATCAAATTATACCAAAAATCCCGAAATTGGTCCAACCCGAACCCCGGGACCACGTCTCAAATTCGATAAAAATCACATCAACGGAATCCTTATCCTCCCACGAGTCTATACATACCAAGAACACTGAAATTGGAGTCCAAATGACCCCTCAACTTCCCATTTTAAGGTCTCTTAATCTCAAGCCCTAATTACCCATTATTGCACTGATTTCTCCAAATCCTCACCACTAATTAGACCTTTAATCACATACAAACGAGTTATGAAGTCAAGAATATTACCTCCAAATGATTCCCCTTTGGTTTCCTCAAAGAATCTCTCTCAAAAGCTTCAATCCCATTCAAGAATGGTGGAAAAATGGAGAAGGGTCGCGGATTGGGCTATTAAAACACTGCCCAGCTTTTTAATTTACTTAATCGCGATCGCAGAAACCCCTCGCGATCGCGAAGCACAAACTCTGCTGGCCCCAAATTTCACTCTATGCGATCGCGTATATACCCACGCGAACGCGATGCTCAGAGTCTTACACCTATGCGATCGTGATACACAGAAACCTACACTCACACAATTGCAGCCCTATCTACGCGAACGCGAAGAATAACCTGGATGCCCCCCTGAGACAGCTCTACGCGATCGCGAGCCTCCTCACGCGATCGCGATGAAGAAAAACCTGCAACAGAACTGAAGCTAAAACCTGTAACTTTTTAACATGCAATTTGATCCGTTTAACCACCCGAGGCCCTCGGGCTCTCAACCAAACATGACAACATATCCCATAACATTATTCAAACTTGTTCCAACCTTCGGAACGCTCAAAACAACATCAAAACACCAAATTTGCATCGGATTCAAGCCTAAAAATTCTAAAAACTTCCAAATTCCGCTTTCGATCAAAAAGTCTATCAAACCACGTCCGAATGACCTGAAATTTTGCATGCACATCCCAAATGACACAACAGACCTACTGCAACTCCCAGAATTCCATTCCGACCCCTGTTTCAAAATATCACCTATTAACCGGAAAACGCCAGAATTCCAATTTCGCCAATTCAAGCCTAAATCTACTCTGGACCTCCAAAATACATTCCGATCACGCTCCTAAGTCCCAAATCATCTCCCGAAGCTATCCGAACCATCGAAATTCACATCCGAGCCCTTATTCCCATAAGTCAACATCCACTTGACTTTCCACCTTAAGCCTACTCAAAAGAGACTAAGTGTCTCAAACCTTACCAAAACCTCTCCGAACTCGAACCAATCAACCCGATAACATATAATGCAACTGAACAAAGAACTAAGAAGCCGAAATGGGGAAAATAGAGCAGTAACTCATGAAACGACCGGTCGGGTCGTTACATCCTCCCCCTCTTAAACAAACGTTCGACCTCGAACGAGTCAAGAAACATACCTGAAGCCTCGAATAGGTGAGGATATCTGCTCTGCTTCTCCCGCTCTATCTCCCAAGTAGCCTCCTCCACGGGCCGACCTCTCCACTGCACTTTCACTGAAGCTATACCCTTTGACCTCAACTTTCGAACCTGCCGCTCCAAAATAGCTACTGGCTCCACATCATACGTCAAATCATCTTCTAACTGAACCGTGTTGAAGTCCAAAACATGAGATGGATCCCCAATATACTTTCGGAGCATAGAAACATAAAATACCGGATGCACACTCGATAGGCTGGGTGGCAATGCAAGCTCATAAGCCACCTCTCCAATCCTCCAAAGCACCTCAAAAGGCCCAATGATCCGGGGACTCAATTTACCTTTCTTCCCAAATCTCATAACACCCTTCATGGGTGAAACCTTCAACAGAATAAGGGGTTTATTCAGCCTAGTGTGTCGCCATGGGGTGCGCATGTCCAATTCATGAAGAATAAGCATGGCACTATAAGGATGTGCATTGATTACAGGCAGTTGAACAAAGTCACAATCAAGAACAAGTATGCTTTGCCTCGTATTGATGATTTATTCGACTAGCTTTAGGCAGCGAGAGTGTTCTCCAAGATTGATCTCAGGTTAGGGTATCACTATTTGAAGATCAGGGACTCGGATATTCTTAAGACGACTTTCAGGACCCGATATGGTCATTATAAGTTCCTTGTGATGTCTTTTGGGTTGACCAATGCCCCAGCAGCGTTCATGCATTTGATGAACAACGTGTTTCGGCCCTATCTCGACTCGTTTGTTATTGTATTCATTGATGATATCCTGGCGTACTCGCGTAGTCAGGAGGAGCACGCTGAACATTTGAGAGTTGTATTGCAGAGGTTGAGGGAGGAGAAACTTTATGCAAAATTCTCCAAGTGTGAGTTTTGGCTTAGTTCAGTGGCTTTCTTGGGACACGTGGTGTCTAGTGAGGTTATTCAGGTTGATCCGAAGAAGATAGAGGCGGTTCAGAGTTGGCCCAGACCGTCCACAACCATAGAGATTCGTAGCTTTCTTGGGTTGGCGGGTTATTACCGTCGGTTCGTTCAGGGATTTTCATCTATTGCATCACCCTTGACCAAATTGACTCAAAAGGGTGCTCCTTTCAGGTGGTCGGATGAGTGTGAGACGAGCTTTCAGAAGCTCAAGACTGCCTTGACCACAGCTTCAGTGTTAGTTTTGCCATCAGCTTCAGGTTCATATACGGTATATTGTGATAATTCTAGAGTTGGAATTGGGTGTGTGTTGATGCAGGAGGGTAGAGTGATTGCTTATGCTTCTCGTCAGTTGAAGCCCCATGAGAAGAACTACCCTGTTCACGATTTGGAGTTGACTGCCATTGTTCAAGCGTTGAAGTTTAGAGGCATTATCTCTATGGTGTGTCTTGTGAGGTGTTTACTGATCATCGTAGCGTCCAGCACTTGTTCAAGCAGAAGGATCTCAATTTGAGGCAGCGGAGGTGGTTGGAGCTGCTAAAAGACTATGATATTACTATCTTGTACCATCCGGGAAAGGCCAATGTAGTGGCCGATGCTTTGAGTAGGAAGGCGGTGAGTATGGGCAGTTTGGCATATATTCCTGTTAGGGAGAGGCCTCTTGCAGTTGATGTTTAGGCCTTAGCCAATCGGTTTGTGAGGTTGGATATTTCGGAGCCCAGTCGGGTCTTAGCTTGTGTGGTTTCTCAGTCTTCCTTGTTCGATCGCATCAGAGAGCGCCAGTATGATGATACTCATTTGCTTGTCCTCAAGTACAGAGTTCAGCATGATGATGCTAGAGATGTGACTATTGGTGATTATTGGGTATTGGGATGCAGGTCCGGATATGTGTGCCCAATGTAGATGGGCTTTGGGAGTTGATTCTGGAGGAGGGCCATAGCTCGCGGTATTCCATCCATCCGGGTGCTGCGAAGATGTATCAGGATTTGAGACAGCACTACTGGTGGAGAAGAATGAAGAACGATATAGTGGGGTTTGTAGCTCGGTGTCTCAATTGTCAGCAGGTGAAATATGAGAATCAGAGATCGGTTGGCTTGCTTTAGCAGATGGATATTCTAGAGTGGAAGTAGGAGCGGATCACCATGGATTTCATAGTTAGACTCCCACGGACTTCGAGGAAGTTCGATGCTATTTGGCGATTATGGATCGGCTGACCAAGTCCACGTACTTCATCCCTATGTGTACTACCTATTCTTCAGAGCGGTTAGCTGAGATTTATATCCGAGAGATTGTTCGCCTGCATTTGTCCTAGTTTCCATCATTTTAGATAGAGGTACTCAGTTTACATCGCAGTTTTGGGGGTTCATGCAGCGAGAGTTGGGTACTCAAGTTGAGTTGAGCATAGTTTTTCACCCTCAGACGGACGGGCAGTCCGAGCGCACTATTCAGATATTGGAGGACATGTTGCGCGCTTGTCATTGATTTTGGGGGTTCATGGGACCAGTTTCTACCGTTCGCGGAGTTTGCTTACAACAATAGTTATCAGTCGAGTATTCAGATGTCTCTATATGAGGCTTTATATGGGAGACGGTGTAGATCTCCAGTAGGTTGGTTTGAGCCGGGCGAGGCTAGGATTTTGGGTACAGACTTGGTACAGGATCCTTTGGACAAGGTGAAAGTGATTCAGGAGCGGCTTCGTACAGCGCAATCGAGACACAAGAGTTATGCTGACAGGAAGGTTCGTGAAGTGTCTTACATGGTTGGGAGAAGGTTCTACTGAAGGTTTCACCCATGAAGGGTGTTATGAGATATAGGAAGAAGGGAAAATTGAGTCCTCGGTTCATCGGGCCTTTTGAGGTGCTTCGAAGGATTGGGGAGGTGGCTTATGAGCTGGCTTTGCCACCTAGCTTGTCGAGTGTGCATCTGGTATTTCGTGTTTCTATGCTCCGGAAGTATATTGGTGATCCGTCTCATGTTTTGGATTTCAACACGCTTCAGTTAGACGGTGATTTGACTTATGATGTGGAGCCAGTGGCTATTTTGGAGCGGCACGTCCGAAAGTTGAGATCAAAGGATATAGCATCAGTGAAAGTGCAGTGGAGAGGTCGGCCTGTGGAGGAGGCTACTTGGGAGACCGAGCGGGAGATACGGAGCAGATGTCCTCACCTATTTGAGGCTTCAGGTATGTTTCTTGACTCGTTCGAGGATGAATGTTTGTTTAAAAGGGGGGATGTAACGACCTGGCCGGTCGTTTCATGAGTTACAACCCTGTTTCCTCAATTTCTGCTTCTTTATGTGTTGTTCACCTGTATTTCATCATATCGTGTTGGTTGTTCTATGTTCGGAGTGGTCTTGGAGTGGAATGAGACACTTAGTCTCTAATTTAGGAGCTTAAGTTGAAAAAGTCAACCGGATGTTGACTTATGTGTAAAAGGTCTCGGATGTGAATTCTGATGGATCGGATAGCTCCGTAGGTGATTTTGGACTTAGGAGCATGTTCAGAATGTAAGTTGGAGGTCCGTGGTAGATTTAGGCTTGAATTGGCGAAATTGAAAATTCGGTGTTTTCCGGTCGGCAGTGGAAATCTTGATATTGGTGTCAGAATGGAATTCTAGAAATTGGAGTAGGTCCGTTGTGTCATTTGTGACGTGTGTGCGAAATTTCAGGTCATTCGGATGAGGTTTGATAGGTTTTGGCATCGTTTGCGGAATTCGGAAGTTTGGAAATCCTTAGGCTTGAATCCAAGGGTGATTTGGTGTTTTGATGTTGTTTTGAGTGTTCCGAAGGTTGGAATAAGTTTGAATGGTGAGATGTGACCTATTGGCAGGTTTGGTTGAGGTCCCGAGGGCCTCGGGATGAATTTGGATGGTTGACGAAAGTTTGGCATTGAGTTGATGCTGCTGAATTTGCTGCTTCTGTCATTTCCGCACCTGCGGATTGGGGACCGCAGGTACGTGGTCGCAGATGCGATATGGAGATCGCAGATGCACATTTTGGCCATCAGGGGAAGAACCGCAGATGCGGTGTGTTGGACGCATCTGCAGCACCGCAGGTTGGGGCGCAGATGTGGTCCTGGACGTTTAAGTGGAAATCGCAGGTGCGGTTGGTTGGACCGCAGAAGCAGTTGCACAGGTGCGAGATTAGGACCGCAGATGCGGAAGTTCTGGCAAAAAGTATATAAGTTCCCCTTCACGAATTTCTGCCATTTCTTCACCATTTTTGAACGAGTTTGGAGCTTAGAATCAAGGGTTTTCAGTAAGGTAAGCTACTTGGGCTTTGTATCTTGTGTTTATGACGATTTTTCCATTGTTTAATCTTGATATTAGTGGGGAATTTGGGGTGAAGTTGAAGGATTGGGGCTTGAGTTTTTGTAGAGCTTTGATTGGGGATTTGAGGATCCATTTGAGGTTATGTATAGACTCGGGAGTGAAAGGAGTTTCTAGTTTTGCGATTTTTTTTGTATTCCAAGACATGGGCCCAGGGGTCGGGTTTGAGCCAAATTCGGGATTTTTGGTCTAATTTGATAAGTTTTGTGTGGGTTTCATTCCTTTAGCGTGCATTGATGATAATATACTGATTTCGGTTAGATTCGGAGCATTTGGAGGCCGGATCGAGAGGAAAGGGCATCGCAGGTTAGAGCTTTAGCTTGGTTTGAGGTAAGTAACGCTTCCAAACTTGGTTCTAAGGGTTCGAAACCCCGAACTATGTGTTCAATGATTAATATTGAGGTGACGCAAATGCCAAGTGATGGGCGTGTGGGCGTGCAACGTGAGAATTGCGGCCTGGATCATTTCATGGCACCGCTTAGTGACTCTTTCTTGTTGTTATCCGTGTAGTAAATATGTGAGCTAGCTAATGAGCTGTAAGTCATGCTAAATACCATGTTAAGGCTTCATTCCGATACTGTTGAGACCCGAGAGGTCGTTTCTTCCTGTCATATCATTAGCTTCATTGATATTCTGTACTCAGTCTTGTTCAGGCATATTATATCATGTCTCAGTCTCGGTTATTATTATTTGGCACATCATATCATTGTTTCGGGCTAGTTTATTGGCATTCTGAGCCCCCGTGTGTGAGACTGGAGAGTGTTGACTGAGTGAGGCCGAGAGCCTGATTATGAGTGACAGTATGGGATCGGGCTGCACGCCGCAGCAGATTTATTGATTATGCCTTCATTGGCTTGTTATAGCGCTTGGGCTGAAAGGAGCCCCTCCGGAGTCTATACACCCCCAGTGAGCGCAGTTGATATTATTGAGGGATGGATCTTCCCTTGACATGGATCTTGTCCGAAGTACTTATACCTGGAGACGGATCTTCTCCATAGGGATGGAATGGCCTTCCTCGGTACTGGGTGACTGTTGTCAGTGATGTGTATATATTTCGGGATGGATCTTCCCTGGGCCGGATGGCCATATACAGTACCGAGTGGTTGAGCACTTGAGAGTGGAGGTACATGGTACATTTTCATATTTTCTGTGCATTGGTATGTAGAGATTTAGTGATTTACTGAGCTTTATACTTCACACTGTTCAGATTTGTATTTACTTACTGTTGAGCTGAATACTTGAATTGCAAGCATGCTTACTTTACTGTACAGGTTAATTGTGTTACCTGTTGAGGTTTAGTTCGTCACTACCTGTCAGTCCATATATAGTTTGGACTTGTTACTTACTGAGTTGGTGTACTCACGTTACCCCCTGCACCTTGTGTGAAGATCCAGGTATCTCAGGCCATGGTAGCGGCTGTTGACTGTTCCAGACGCGGATTCCACCGGAGAAAGCGAGGTAGCTGCCTGACGTTTGCAGTTCCGCCTTCTCCTTCTTTATCTTCCTTCTAGTATATTTGGATATTTCAGACTATGTTGGTCTAGTTGTGTTTCGGAAAAAATGTAGTATTGCTCATGACTTAGTGACACCCGAGGTCGGGCGTTTTTATTTTCTGCTTTTCTTTTGGTTTTGATTTTATATCTATTGTGGAATTTCAGTTGAAAAATGGTATTATTTAAGCTTTAAAAGAAATGTTGAGCTATTTTGGAAATGTGTCGGCCGGCCTAATTTCACAATAGGCGCCATCACGACCGGATCGGTTTTGGGGTCGTGACACTTTGTATGCTTCGTTATTAATGTATCTTAATTTAAAGAAATATGACTTTTATGTACCTGGATCATTAAGGCTTAACTAAATTAAAGTAAATCATTCAATCAGAAAAATAATATTAAGTATTGTTGCATTCTTTATGTCATTTTAGAATGTTTAATACTTTTGAAAAGTGTTTGATAATATTTGACATAAGATATTCGTGCATCGCACGAACGTAGAGACTAGTACTATACTAAAGCACGAAGGCCCTTAGCGAAATATCGTTCGTCTTTTTTACCCTCTAAAAATAGATTTTATTTAGGACAAAATTGTAATTTAAGTTTTCCCCTTATTTTTAGGAGTTCTAAATTAACTAAAATTTTGATTTAAAATATATTCCTTATCTGAATATGTAGAAAGTTCTACAGTTTGAAATTGATTAAAACTTTACTTTATCTAAACACTTCCCTAGGAAGGTAACAAAACCTTCCATGTTTATTTTTTCTAATATTAATTTTCAGAATAAGGAAATAAAGAAAAGCAAATGAAAGGGAAAGAAGTAAAGGATTTGCGTTTCTTTGCATTTTTAACTCCTTTTCAAATCGATTATTTTGCCTACAGGCTATAGGAATAGAATTTTTAGTGGGTAAAATTATATTACAGTTAAATATTTAAAATTGGAGATGAACAATATTAATAATTTAAATCAACAAGAAAACAAATATTTCCTTTAATGTAGACAATAAATTATTAAATCTTTGAATTAATTAGTTAGTTTCTAAATTATGAATGGTCTTAACAAAATGTTATACACCTTTTTTACTCTTTAGAAATAGAGTTCACACCAGACAAGATAATCATTTAATATTTTTCTAATGTTTAGGACATTAAAAACAACTAAAAATATAATTACTAAATCTTTCCTTAATAGATAGAAAGTCTAAAATTTGTGGCTTTAAAATTAATTAAGATTTTACTTTATAAAAATTCGTTTCTTATAACAAACTATATGAACGACCAATACTCATACAAAGACTTTGAAGTCAATTAAAATATTTGTTCAAAAGAAATTGTGTTTGTCGTATATTTTATTTTTTTAGCGACACAAACATTTTTTGTCACGACCCGGATTTCCCACCCTCGGGAGTCATGATGGTGCCTAGTAATGTGAGCTAGGCAAGCCAACCTTTAATCTAAATACTTCATTAACCAATTATTTCTTTTTAACAATTATAAGGCGATAACGTGATAATAGCGGAAATTCAAATTTAAGCGGAAGACAACAATAACATATATGAAAAACTGTATCTATTACAAATACTTAAGCCTTAACCACCCAAGACCTGGTGTCACAGTGTCACAGTATCACAGACGGTCTAAGATTTGCTACATACAAGGTCTGAAGAAATAACAGTACACTGTTTCTGAATAAAAGGAAAACGAAACAGGAAATAAAGGGTAGAGGAGACACCAGGGCCTGCGGACGCCTGCAGGTCTACCTTGGATCTCCGCGTGAACTGAAAATAGCCTCCAACCTATGGTCCGAAGTCAATAGCACTGGGATCTACACAAAAGAGTGCAGAGTGTAGCATCAGCACAACCGACCCCATGTGCTGGTAAGTACCTAGCCTAACCTCGGCGAGGTAGTGACGAGACTAGACCAGACTACCACATAAACCTGTGCAGTTCAAATATATACACAGCGGAAAAGAAACACACAAATATCCAGTCAAAATGGGAGGGGAGCATGTTGTGGGGGAGATAGCAATTCCGAATAGTAAGACATTAAATAAGCGAAAGAAATAACATAACTCAGATATCGACAAGAATCAAAATTCAATAAATGCACAGCATCACCCTTCGTGCTTTTACTCTCGTCCTCACCCAAAGCAATCATAAAATAAAAATATGTACGGCATCACCCTTCGTGCTTTTACTCTCTTTCCTCACTATATAATCAATAAAATCGGCACGGAATCACCCTTCGTGCGGCACGGCATCACCCTTCGTGCTTTACACTCTTTCCTCACAATAATCAATAAAATCAGCACGGAATGATACATCGTGCGGCACGGCATCACCCTTCGTGCTTTAACTCTCTTCCTCACCCAAACAACAATCACAAACAATAGAGCAAGGGAATCAATGAAATTGCAACAAAGGTCCCAGCAAGGGAACAACATTTCAACAAATAAATCCCGGCAAGGGAATAACATCAATAATATCAACATCCCGGCAAGAGAGATATCAAATAACTCAATAATAGTCCGGGAAGTGTGTCAACATGATAACTTCTTTTCTTTCTCACTTTTACTTCACAATTCACTTCATAACTCGAGCCAATACTCTAGAGATTCAATTATCACTTACTCTTTCACAATTCGTTACATAACTTGAGCCAACGCTTCTCAATGTTCATAAGTCACAATTCCTTCCACAAACTTTACACAACATATAGAAACCTTCACCAAGGCATGAATAATACAACGAAATCATGGAAATCACAATATAAGACTCACGGTCATGCTCGACACCGACGTATAGATACTCGTCACCATGCCTATACGTCGTACTCAACAAGAAACAAATAGCAAATAGGACACAACTCCTAATCCCTCGAGCCAAGGTTAGACCAAACACTTACCTCGATGCCACGAACACAATTCACGTCTCAATTATCGCTTTACCACTTGATTCCACCACCAATTCGCTCGTATCTAGCCACAAGTTACTTAAATATATCAATAAACGCTAAATGAATCAACTCCCGTGCATGAAAATAAGTTTTCCAAAGTTTTACCCGAAAAGTTAAAAATCGCCCCCGGGCCCACATGGTCAAAACCCGAGGTTCGAACCAAAACCTGATTACCCATTCCCCCACGAACTCAAATATATAATTCGTTTTGAATCGGACCTCAAATCAAGGTCCAAATCCCCAATTTTTGAAAAACCTAGGTTCTACCCAAAATACCCAATTTCCCCCATGAAAATCATTGATTTTAAGTTGAAATTATGTTAAAAGATGTTAAGGAGTGAAGAAAACGAGTTAGAAATCACTTACCAACGTTTTGGAGAGAAAGGTTGTTTGAAAAATCGCCTCTTATGTTTTTGGGGTTTTGAAAAATAAAAAATTACTGAAGTTCCCGTCTATTTATACCCCTCTCAGACCCCCTGTGCGGACCGCACAAAATGGACTGCGGCCGCACAGCCCTTCCTGAGATACTGCAGTCCAGTGACCCTGTGCGGACTGCACAAAATGGATTGCGGCCGCACAGCTCTCCACCGCGCACCGCACAAAGTCGACCGCGGACCGCACTGACCCCTTCCACGGTCGCACACGATTTCTCGCGGACCGCACTAGCGGGTTCAGAGATCTGCAAGTTCTCTGAACCTGCAACATCTGAGTTTTAGGCCTAAGACATCCCAGGACCTACCCGAAACTCACCCGAGCCCTCAAGGCTCCAAACCAAACATACGTACTAACTTGAAAACATCATATGAACCTATCCGTGCGATCAAATCGCCAAAATAACATCATAAACATCGAATTAAACCTCAAAATCAATGAAATATTTCAAAACTTCTTAAAACCTCAAATTTTGCATTTAAGGTCCGAATCTCGTCAAACGGATTCAGTTTCTCACCAAACTTCACATAATTATCATAAATCATATATAAGACCTGTATCGGGCGCCGGAACCAAAATACGGGCCCGATACCAACATGTTCTAATCAAAATTCATTTCCAAATCCTTTTAATAATTTCATAAAATTTTCTTTAAAAATTCATTTCTCGGGTTTGGGACCTCGAAATTCAATTCCGGGCATACGCCCAAGTCCCATAATTTCCTACGGACTCTCCGGGACCGTCAAACCATGGGTCCGAGTCCGTTTACCCAAAACGTTGCTCGAGGTCAAATTAATTCATTTTATAGTCAGAATTTACCATTTTTCGCAAATTTTCACTTATAGGCTTTCCGGCTACACACCCGGACTGCGCACGCAAATCGAAGTGATGCTAAAAGAGGTTTCTTTTAAGGCCTCGGAACGTAGAATTTCATTTTAAAACAAGTGATGACCTTTTGGGTCATCACATTTTTAGACTGAAACTATGGCATATTTGTCTTTAATTTGGATTTTATTTATATTTAATGATTTTATTATTATTTTAAGAGTAAATTTAGAAAAAAATCTATCAAAATATATTTATAAAAGGCAATAACAATCATAAAACGAAAAAATACATGAAGTTATTCTTAAAATGTCAGTCATAATGCGGATTTTCTTTCAAATTTTAGTCTTTGAACTCCGAAATGAATTTAACTTATGCGTAATAAACATGACATTACGTGTAGAGAAAAATTAATTGAACGCCACAAACGCAAAATGAGAATTACGGCTAAAAATCAACATTCAACATTTTCATGAACATATATTTTTAATTTAATCTTTATTTATAACTCAAGCAAATTATTAATTAAGTGATTTTTAAACTTTTATATTTATTAGTATAGAATACACTAGTTTGTTTAATTACTGCTAGCCAGTTCAAGTTAAAATATCTTGTAAAAAAAAAAAAAACCTAAAATATAATACTTGTACTATTTCATTAGCCGAGTACTTGAACTTGTCCTCGGCATAATTTATATTTTATTCACACCAAAGTTGTCCACACTTGATGTTGTACGTATTATTTTACCTAGCCTAGGTAGTGATAAACTTGAGGTAAGAATGTGTATATAAATTACTTATGATTAAGTTTACCATGTTTTTATTATTAGAATAAAATAAATATACTGAAAATGACAATGTATAGCACTCTCAAAATAATAGCCAAAAAATATAAATTTTTGTATATATATACATTTTGGATGTTATATACAAAATTATACAAATTTTATATAATTTTTCGGCAACCGAATGTAAATAGTTTCTGGCGCGGGCTAATATCCCAATCATATAAGCATGGGACGTGAGCTTTGAATACATAAATACCCTTGAACGCATTCTAAGATACACATATAAGGAAAGGGCAGTAAGTGAACTAAATAACTATGCTTAAATTGAATTGAAAAAGTATGCTAGAGGGTAAGGACTAGTTTGAAGCGGAAATTGGTACCCGGTCCGAATTTGTGTTACGGTTAAAAGACAACCCGAGAAAGTAGAGTCACATTATCCTAAGCCCTTCCTAAACCCAAGCAAAGGACAAAGGATAAGGAGTTACTTTTAAGCATTTGCGACTCCCCCAGTTCACTTCTGTATAGTGCGGAGGTCATCAGCAATGGCTTCTGTATTGTCTACTTCCTTGTATCAAGGTACAATTTTACTTTTGCAGCTTTAATTATTCTTTTTTCCTGCTGGTATAAAATTGCAATTTTTGTATTTGCAGATAGAGGACTGAGAACTATGGTCTCTACTGATGGATTTGTTCCTAGCTTTTGCTGCCCATATCGGAAGGTATTTTTAGATTTCCTTTTTGTTTTGGCGTTTATCTTTAGGTGTTACACATCTTTATTAAGTTTGTTAATCATCAGTGAAAATTTTCATAAATTTCTGTTTTTTTCTCTTGACGGTTTTGTACTCTGTATCTATTACTATCTCTTATTGTTAGATGATAGGTTAGAAGAAGAACTTTTGAAAAATTGTTTGTCTCTAGGAGTTCAATTTTTTATTTTTTTTTTAATTCTTTTATGAAGTAAGTAATTGTCATTAAATGGCATCAAGAAGATGCAAAATAAGTACAAAAAAGATGATAATGTCAGCTCCAAAATACAAAAAAGGATCAGTTAAAAGATAAGGGAGCCAACAAAATCCAAAAAATTAACTGGGAGTTGTACAGGTTTGAGGAAATTCCAACTGTATAGATTAACTAAACATGAGCCCTTCTAAGTCTGAGTTGGAGTTCAATTTGTTAACAGGAGTATGTATTGTATTGTCCTGGGACCCACCCAGACATTGTTTACAGGTACTGTCCCTGTTTCAATATGGCAGTTCAAACTTGTCTCCAGCAGTCCATTCCAAAAGGCTCCTTTAGCTCCTTGTATTAAGTGTGAGAATAAAGAAAAGGATCAGGGCTCTCAGGGCTCTCAGGGCTCCTTTGAGCAGGTTTCTGTTGAGCGTTACCCTTATCACAGTTATATGGACTCCACTTCTGGGCAGCTTGAACCAGCTTCTGGAGCTCGCGCTAGTATTCCTGGGCAGGAGTACTGGCCAGAAGGCACAGCTAGTCGGGTTCGAGCCGCCAGGGCTCCTGAACCCACTGGTACTTCAACTGGAACCCCATCTTATGGAAAAAACCCTGGAAGTAGAAGAAAGAAGTACAAGGCATCTGCTGCCGCTTCCAAGCCTTCAGAAATCAATATAATTTCTGATGATTCGGCGGGGAGTCCAGATAATTTACCAGAAGAGCCAAAGGATCTTTCCTCGGAGTATGTCATTTATCAGCCTGAACAAGAAGAGGAGCTGACAGGCTATGAGCTGGATAAAAGACTCGGAAAGCCCCACCCTTTTATTGATCCGAAGGCAAAGAAGGAAATAGAGAAGCCACTTACTAGTGAAGAACTATGGTGGAATTGGAGAAAGCCTGAAAAAGAGCAATGGTCTAGGTGGCAGAGGAGGCGGCCTGATGTCGAAACGGTCAGTACCTTAAATAAGTATTATTAAGAAGTTTAAATTGTTTTTAAAGTATGTAATCAGTGTAGTTTAATTGTGCCAAATCAAGGTTGACTGTCAACGCTGCTCATGCTAGTTGCTGGATGAGGATACATTGTAAAATAGTTAAATACAAATCCAAACTGGATAAAATGATATCTTTGGAGAGAGACTTATTAAGATGAATATAAAGAATACAGTGCTAACCACTTTAACCTCATGGTTCTCAAGCAATTTCACTTTGATATCATCAGTTTTAGAGATTCTTTTTCTTTTTTCTGAAACAGGTGTTTCTTAAAGCAATGGCGGAGACAGGACAGGTAAAGCTCTATGGTGACCATCCTACGTTGACAGAGACTGCACTCTACAGAGCAAGGAGACATCTATATAAGGAGGAAAGGTAGAATCAGCGACTTTCCTTAATAATGTTGCATCACATGCTCTGTTCTACAAGTTATAGTCTTGTACTGAAACGTTAAAGCATTGACCTTGTTCATTTGGTATTAAATTTATTCATTAGCTTGTATACTGTTGTACTAGGAAGTGTTCGAATTTATTCTTTGGAGAGCTTATTATTGTTATTACAATGAGTCTAGCAACGATTCATTGTACCTTCTCTTTTGTCATATTGGTTTTGTAAATTATAAATAGCTTTAACATAAATGAATTGTTAAAAGTTGGTCATATTTGGGATCAACTCCATGTCATTTCTCTTACTTCTTGCCTTCATCTAATGTTTTCAAAAGCTATTGGTTCTGCAAGCACTCCGAAGCTGGTCTTAGGGTTCTCTTTGGAAGTCAAGTCTTGACTTCAGTTGGTTTTTATTTTATTTTTTGTTACTATTTTATATTCATGGTGTCTAGACCACCTTGCACGCACCTTGACCAGTGCACCGGCCTATATATCCAGCATATGAGCACATGTTGGCTAGGTAATCGTGTCCACTGAGGTTAGAACGGATGGGCGTACACCAAGTGTGTAGTTACGATTTGAACTTGGGATCTCCAGGTCATTGCTCCCATCCCTTAACCACTAGGCCATGCCCTCGGATCCCATCCCTTAACCACTAGGCCATGCCCTCGGAGACCCATTTTGATTTTATATTTTTGGAAACTTGCTTCTTATACTGTTCTGTCCTTCTATTCCACAGATTTTGATTTGCGAAATGACTTGGTAATCTAGTTTTCCAGTTCAAGATGAAACCAGAATACACTTTCTGTTTGGAAGTAAGATCTAATAAGTGGGTTTTGCAGGCTACAGGCTGAAAAAGAGAAAATGGAAAAGATTGGCCCTATTGCCTACTACTCAGAGTGGGTCCAAGCTTGGAAGAAAGACACTTCACGAGAAGCCATTCAAAAGCATTTTGAAGAGACTGGTGAAGATGAGAACACTCAACTCATTGAAATGTTCTGCCATCAAACAGATCGTGAATACCGCATAATGATGGGAACTGATATCCGTATTCCTCGCGATCCATTGGCCATGAGAATGCGGGAGGATCAAATAAAACAAAGTATCTCCTTTCCTCTGGCTGAACTATGCTACCTTTCTGCTTTTTTCTTGTGGGTATTCATGTATGCTGCTGGGTTTAGAAGTGAAGGTGGCTAGAAGTTGGCAAGTCATTTTGTTTCCAGTGTAGTTATAGGGCTCTTATCTTTATTATTTCAGGATATTACCATTAATAGTGCTGTCAAATTATTATTATTAACAAAAATATCTGAACATAGCCTGAAATGGTTGAGGTATAAAAAGAATACGTCTCTTCTGTATTGGAATTATAAGTTAGTTTAAAACTTAAGCAACTTTTCTTCTAGTTTGTTTGAGTTTTCTGTTCCACTTTTGACTGGAAATCAACAATTTGCTTTTTTCTTCTTCTTCTTCTCTTTTTGTGCAGTTTGGGGTGGAGATCCAGTTTACCCAACCATTAATTACATTCAGGATCCAGATGAAGTGATTGATTACAGGGGTCCAGACTTCCATGAACCAACACCAAATATGTTGGCCTATCTGAAAGAGGTTTGGTCAAGCAACTTGCTGTTCAGTACCCTACATGGTCTTCCTGCCTAGTTAACTTTGTTCACCTTATTTCTGGTCTTTTTCACATATGCAGTGAATGCAGTTACATGCTGCATTTATCATCAAAAGCTATAAAATTGAAACATAATGATGGGTTTCATGTTTAAGCAAATGGAAATGAAGATACTCTGTACTAAATGTTGTTCATGCTCTTGCCTTTTCACGCGAGATGTTGCATTTTTTGTACTTTGTAAAGATATTGATGCTCAATCTCTCAAATAGCTAAAAAGATAAAGCTGCTATTTCCAGTTGGTGTTGATGGTTATCCAAAATAGTTACTGCTAACTTCCTAGTAATTAGTAAATACAGATACAACAAGGCAGGTCGTCCACTAGATGAATGTAGTAAAATGGGGATAGTAAGATGGATGTGTAGTTTTATGATTACATCTGACAGAGGTTGCAAGTAGCACCTCCTATAAGAGATAAAATGAGATGTTGTATGAAATGGTTTGACTTCTACATAGACCTCCAAATGCACTGGTAGGTGGTGAATGTGTTAAAACTGGATAAAATAGACCTAAAATTACAGGCAGAAATTCTTTCAAGAGGCCTAAACCAATCAGAATCAATGCGGATTTAGCACGAATACAATGGAAGCAAAGGATCCATGTTGTAGGCCATACTAACTTTTTGCTATTAAGGATTAGATGTTGTTGCGCCACTTACATAAGATCCGGTGCTTATTCTAATTAGAGATTTGCAATTCCTGTAGAACTAAGTATGAGATATATGCTAGTGTTAGAGAACCCTTATGTTTCCTTAAAAGATAAGGCAATGGATTGTAGTGTGGGATATAAAGCAGATAAATTTTCAAATGACGATGGTTTTCGGGCCAGATGGCGAGCACATCGACTAATTCGCCAGCAGCTTGCTACAGCCACCAATTTTAAGGGCAGATGAGCTTAGACTGAGTGTTGTAGTTAGGATTCAAACCTGGGATCTTTAAGTTGTTTTTTCTACATCTCAACCACTTACCCATCCCTTGGGAACATACAAAGGATTCATATAGCCGATCCCAACTAATTTACTATTAAGGCTTAGTTGATTGATTGAGACTTGAGGGATATGCAATTTGTGAAATTCTTTTATGAGTAAACAATTAGGTGTGTATAGCTAATGTGGAATGCGAATAATATCTCTTCTCAATGTGTTATTCTACTTTTGGAGATAAGGAAAATTTTCAATTTTGGGAAATGGTCTAGTAAATTATGATGGATGAAAAATGAAGGTAAGTCAAAGAAAACTGAGATGGATGGAGTGCAACTAGTCAACCCAAATCTTGCCGATAGTTCCACTTTATGAAGATTTGACTTTACTGGGCTTTATGAATGGGATGCATCTAATCAAAAGAAGTCTAGTTTGGGTTGCTGATGGGAGATGGTTACCACCTATATGGTGTAGATAAATTGTAGCATACTTTTTTAACTGTCATGTTAACTCAAACAACAAAAAGCTACAGGTATAGTTGTTGTTAGCTGTGTCTAGAGTTGATATACCTGTTTTATTAGCCTATCATTTGCTGATTATATTCTGGTTTTATGGGAACATTTTGTTATCAGCATGGCAAAATAATATCAAGAGAGGAGCTAGAGAAAATTCTGGCCAAAGAGAAGACAGAAGAAATTGAGGTAATAACTTACTATAGTGCTTTACTGACTCGTTTCATCTCTGAGGTTGGCGTATAAGGCATTATTCCTTGCAGTTGCGTTTGTTGTTTTACTGCAGTACTGCAAGTGAATTGGCATACATGTAAAAAGCTTCAAATGAGTCGTTTATCTTTTGGTTGTTTCTAGAATTTACTTTTTAAATTGTACGAGCAAAACTACTCTGGATCTCACGCATAAATATGTCGCAGATAGTTTGAGCATAAAATCGTCAAATTTGACTATGGCATGCTGTTGTCTACTTGATTCGTCATTCTTTACATATGCATCAAATAATCTTACAGTCATCAACAACCAGATATTGCTTTCTATTAGTTGTCTCAGTCTCCTTTAATTTGAGCCTATACAGTAAAAAGTACTTTCTTCTCTGCAACAGGTGGCGGAAATTGATGAAGCCATGGCACGAGCTGTTGACATTGGTGAAAATGATGTGAGATCATTCTTATCCTTTCTTTGCTTCAATTTGGTCTTTCATGAACTTTGTTCTGCTTTATGCTGAACTTTTGAATTTACTATTTTGCTACGTAGGCATTATATACCAATTATTAGTTTATAAGTAACTTTTCTTGGTGGTTCAGGACGAAGAAGAAGGAAGTGATGCTGAAGTTGAGGAGGGGGATGAGAAAATTACACGAAATTGGAGTGTTTTGAAAAGCAATCCTGAGCTTCGCAAATCAAAGGTAATTTGCTTTCTAGTGATCATCTTTTTTGTGTGTGTTTCCTTCTGATCATATGGCTCGATTTGTTGACACCATTGAAAGGGTGATTGGTTTTTGTTATATACTGTTATATAGTTGGTTACCAATTTGGTTTTACTTGATGTCTAACTTACCAAAAACTGCTTTATTCGTGCTATACATATTCTCCTACATGGTTTATAGCAAATCATTCCCTCAAAGAATTCAATGTGTGCTCAGAGATGCTGGGGAAAAAAATTAATACTACAGGATGAACCAGTCCTGCAGATCCACCTCCCTCTAGAACAAAAGAAAATGATGCTTGCTGTATTGAATTGGTAAAAAATTGAAGGGAATCGTGGAGCAATTACATGGGGTTGGTAATGCCAAAATAGAACCTGCCCGCAAAACAGAAGAAGAATAACTCTGTAGAAAAGGATTAGAAAAAAACTGTGTAGAAGTATCCAAATGGCGAATGATTCGAACCGTTAGAAACTAGGCTTCAAGGTCCACAATTTTTCTCCAGGAGTTATGATCAAATTCTTTCAATATTAAAAGTTGTGCATTTTTTAGTTGGATCATGTTTCACTTGTTAGTATAGACACAAATTTCCAACTTTTAAAGTTTCGGGTCACTCCATTTCATCTCCTTTTCACTCTAACGCACTCCTAATATGTCTTCCCCTAAGTAGAAGAGTAAACCCCTAAAGGGTAAGGTGTTCTAAAATTGCTTGGCCGTTGATGGTGCCTGTTATTGCCTTTGAGTGATTATTTTGAGTCTAAAAAAAAGTTTAAAATCCCAACAAGCAGGTTTCTTTTAAGCTCACGTCTTAGTTTGAGCTCGTGCTGAACACGGGCGTTTTCTCACTAATATGCTAAGAAAGAAGTGTCTTGCTATGGATTAAAGTACATGGTCAACTTGTCTTGTCTACATCATGAGTCAATAGTCATTTCTATCTTCAGTATTAATCCATGGCAGAATATGACTAGAGGAAATGAGTATTATGTTCTCCAAGGTGCTTCAGAATATGTTGCAATCCTAATTCCATTTAAACTAACGAACTGCCATAGAGCAGTGCATTCTTGTTTTTATCTTTCTCTTGTCTTTATCTATCCAACCTTTTTCTCTTTGAAATTTACGAAGAAATGAATAACAAACATTGGTAGAAGTTCATCCCTATTATCATCTTCTTAATGTATTTTGTATTTGGAGCTTCACAACAACATGCACTTCATGACGTTGCAGGAAAAAACCAAAAAGAAAGACATGTCTCTGGAAGAAGCTGTAGATGATTCTGAGAATTTGACGGACTTCCTCATGGACTTTGATGAGGATGAGTGACTGATGGATGCCAGGCTATTAAGGTGAGTTCATTCGTCTTGAAAGTGGAAGCATTTAACAAAAATTTCTTTAGGTGAATGCATCTATGTTATGTGCATTTACTGCATATACTTTCAAATAACCTTTTGTTTCAACTTGATGAGGCATTATGCAGAGTCTTTTTGTCTAATTGTAGAATTCTGTTACATTTATTTGGATTTGTCTGGTTAAAGGAATAACCAGGGTTCCCTTTCAAGCATCTTTTGATGCTTTATTGTTCCTGGGCCTATCTCTCTACTAAGAGACATTATTCTCATCATTTTACTGTCCCTCTGTTCTTGTTATGCTTCTGGAGTTTAGCGCTTTCCTGTCTGCTGGGCTATTCTAGAAGAGCTGTAACGTTGGAGCTAGTTGGTGATTATTGGATTGGGGTGCAAACATCCTGTTTCAAAGTGGTATTGGAAAAGTGAAAATTCAGAATGTAAAGCAACCGTATCTTCTCGTTGAGCTGGTTTAGAAAGCCACTCTTCTGATTTAGCCCTTTTGTGCCAATCAGGAGCATGAGTTTGATTTAGAGTTCGGTTGCATATTGTGGGTGTTACTTTTTTTGCAAATGTCCACATTGTTTTATCAATGAGAGAATTCATTTCTACCTTGCAGGATAAGCAAATGATTGTATCCCCGTCATGATGCCAGCAGCATCTTGCCCTATGATGAAGTCGGTGAACATATATTGAATTATTGATAAGATCTGGCAGTAAGGCCAACGTACGGCAAAACAGTTATTCGTTGATGTTGCTGTGACAGCTAAAACAGCATTCAGTGAAGAACTTCGCCCCAGAAGAGTAGATTTTTGATAGAAAGCTTTGGGTAACTCTGATTATCCTGTGTAAAGCAAATGACGAGGGGAGAATGCTAGTACAGTAGCTTGTATCCAGCGCACAAAATGTGAAAAACTTCTACAGCTATGATTGGTATGTTAACCTGAAATTAGCATCAGATATTATCTTTTCTAACATAAACTCAGATGTCTTGTATTCGTTTCAAGTTGAACAAGGGAGTGTATATTGGATTATTGGTATTTATGGTTCAGGGTTGTAGCTGCTTTTATAGTAATTTCCGGATAGTGCATTCCAAAGAAATTAGTTCTGTGTTCACGTTTCATAAAGTGTTTTAACAGTTAATTTCCAGAATTACTCAAAAAAAAAAAAAAAATGCGCCACATGGCTTGTTTCGAAAAAGCGGGGAAGTAGTAGGAGCACTATGATATATTTCATATGTTACTTACTTGTGAGCAGCAATTAGTGTTTGACAAAATTTTTAAAAAGTGATTCTAAGTGTACTTTTCTCAATTTTTTTTGGGGGGAGAAGTTATTTTTATCTGCTTGTGTTTCTCCTCAAAAGCACTATTTTTTTCTGTTAAAAACTTGACCAAACACTTCAGCTTTGAAAAAGAAAAAAGTGCTTTGGCTTTGGAGAACCTTGGCCAAACAGGCTAATAGTCCTATTGAATTGGAGAGATGTTCAAACATTGGATGTGAGGAAATTTGCCTGCTGGATTCAATGAGCTGCGACACCTAAGACATCTTCTGCTGTCGAGTTTTCTTTGATAGGGAAAAGGGATTTGTGAAGATGGCTAGTGGCACAAAACACTTTGTGAAGGTGCAAACACTATCTAGAATTGAATCAGATGAAGACCTAGTGAAACAACTAAGAAGTTTAATGAAATTCTATACGGGGTAGATGACAGAAGCCAACAGCAAAGATTTTTGCCAATCTTTAGAGACAATGAGGAACTTGAGAGGTCTTTGACAGTATTAAGTAGAGTCCATTTGAGCAAAACATACAAATGGAATCGCTCACAATGTCAAGCAAGTTTCAATCATATCACAAGTCAATGGCCAAATTATCAAGAAACAATTCAAGATTTCTCCCATTAACTAGTATTCAAATGGATACTGACATATCCTGTTATATTTTCACATTCTATTGTATAATGCAGGCAACGATCTACCAGTCTTGGGATTGACGTGAGAGTTTACATTGCATTATTGCCCTCCAATCCAATGTTGTATATTTGAAAGAGGTTGAACAAGGCGTTTCTTTCATGGTTCATTCAAACGGACAAAATGTAAGAGTAGAAAGAGTTAACTAGCTCTTTAGACAGAATTCCTAAGGAAATGTATATTTCAATTTCTGTTTTCGGTTCTGTTCAACTCTTTCATTTAAGTTATGCACGTTCGTATCTTCTATAATTCCTGTGATTGTACCTAGATATATTTTACTACTATGTTTCAAGTACTAACAAATGCTAGTGTTAAAATATTATTGGCATTTTTGTACTTTGCCCTTCAATGCAAAAGTTATGCATTGCCTGCGGGATAAATTCATAAACTTTGACGTTATTGACGTCGCATTCTAAGTTTCTAACACCGTTGCCCTTCATCACATGATAACTTTGATATGGAATTTGTCTTTATTACGAGCTAAAGTTGGGATTCTTTAATAATTGCCGAACCTTTTATTATCTTACAATAAAAGAAAAGGACGAACAACCAGATCACAAATATTTTTATTAAGCAACCAGATGCAATTTATTGTTCACCAATAATTTCGACAACGGTGTGGCATTGAGCAGCAGAGCAGCTAATACCCGAAAGGGCTGTACCAAAGGTGACTCAAGTAGACTCAAACACCTGTGGACAAACAATTTAAATGACACCGAACTAGATGCCAATTGAACTATAGAATGATGTAGTGACCCTATCCAGTTCAAATTCATAAAAAGCAAATCGTTTATCATAAATCAGTTTTCCTAACAAAAGAGCTTGGTGCAACAGTACCCGGGTACACAGATGTTAAATTTAGCACAGCACATAAGATTGGTATCTCTAAACAAAGAGAAACATGGTCCAACCTGCTAAATTTATCTAAGCTCAACGAAAGCCATTTTAAGCAGCTGTAGCTGATTGAGCAGCCAGCCTCTTGCGAGCCTCTTCAATGATAGATAACTTGATACCTTTTCCTTTAGGAAGAGATACCCACGGCTTAGTACCTTTACCAAGAGTGAACACATTTCCCAAACGGGTAGCAAACTCGTGCCCCAGGGCATCCTGAATGTGAACAGTCTCAAAGCTACCCTTATGCTTCTCCCTGTTCTTAATAACTCCAACACGTCCCCTGTTTCTACCACCAGTCACCATGACCACATTTCCAACATCAAATTTGATGAAGTCGACAATTTTATTGGATTCTAAGTCCAGCTTAATGGTGTCATTGGCCTTGATGAGGGGATCTGGATAGCGAATTGTTCTTCCATCATAAGTGTTGAGATATGGAATCCCCTTCTGTCCAAACTGCACCGATCTAACCTTACAAAGTTTGAACTGCAAATAGCAGAAAACAATGTGACTACTCTAACAACGCAGCATCCCAAAGAAACAATAAAAACAGGAAATAGGTACAGATATGCTAAACGTTTAAGATTATTTACTCGGATGGCTCAGTACAAAAATCAAGAGCATGAAAATCTGACCTTGGCTTCCTCATCCCTGAGTGAGTGGAGACGGAAGCGACCCTTAGTGTCATAAAGCAATCGGAAGTTCTCATTTGTCTTTGGAATGGAAACAACATCTATATAAAAGAAATTATCAGCATTATTAATATGCCAAGGGATTCAACAAGCATTGCTGCAATGAAACGATACAAGGAAACGAAAGAGGCATGAAGCAAAAGGATTTTAAGTGAAAAACTTGATGACGAAGTGATCAACATTTGTCTTTGAAACTGTGAAAGCAAGTGCATATAGATTAATCAACATTATTATTTCGACAAGGAACTGAATAAAACTTAGCACTACAGAAAACAACGAAACCATAAACCAAAATGTTTTTAAATGAAAAACTATCTAATGGATGTGTTCTTACCCATGAAACCAGCAGGGTAAGTCTTATCAGTCCTAACTTTCCCATCAACCATAACTTGTCGTTGCATCAAAATTGAGATGACCTCACCGTATGTCAAAGCATATTTCAGTCTGTTCCTGAGGATAATAATCAATGGCAAACACTCCCTTGATTTATGTGGACCAGAAGAAGGCTTGGGAGCCTGTAGATGAGAACAAAGAGAATTGTAAGGTCAAGAAGCAGGAAACTATTCAGTGTTATTCAAAAAAAGACTATTAAGAAACTATATTTGACTTACAAAGGCCCCACCAAGCTTATCAAGCATCCAATGCTTAGGCGCATTGAGCCTCTTCAAATGTTTCTTCAACCCTCTTGCCTATACATAAATAAGAAACGACCAAGTTTATATCAGTATCATGTTTCCAAAAACTAAATCCGAAAAGTTTACAGACTTATATGAATTAAATTTACAAGAAAGGGAGCTGTTCCTCAGCTTTATATTAAAATAATCCATGTTATACAAAGCACGTGCAATCTTTTACACATAGGTAAGAACACATTCTACAATACATAGAACCAATAAATTGAACTGTTAAGTACTAATTACTACGCAAATTGCACTGTCCGTAATTAAGATAAAGGGCATTTGACTTTGCACAACAAAATACAATCAAAAAAGCTGACCCATTAATTCTTTTATCATTCTAAAACCCCAATTAATATCTAATGGAAGCACAAAATAATGCAATCGGCATTATTAGCATACACGAGCTATAAAATTAACCAGTGTAACTTGGGATCAACACCATGCATTACTGAGTGAATAACAAATATATAGAATAAAAAAGAATATCGTCTTTGATGCACAATCACATAGCAATCAAGTAGCAACTGTAAAGCTGATACAATTAACAAAAGCAATGAGGACTGAGATACAACTGATCTATCAGAAGACAAGTAATAAGCTAAAATAACCTAGGCGAGATGATCTAAAGAAGAGAAAAACGTACCATTTTGGCGGTTTTCCGATTTGAACAGCTGCCGGGAGAAGTTGGCTGCCGCCGATAACTGAGTCTTAAACCCTAAGTTGAAGATAAAATGTCTTTTAAATACTTTAGCACATGCCCTCGCTAGTGCCCAACTATTTTTGGGCCAAGTAAGTTGGGCTGTCTTCTGATTGGGCTTATTTTGTTTCCACTTTTTTGTTTTTCATTTTAAATTTTAAATTCCGATAAGAGATTTTTACATTCCTATACACTATATAAAACTATATTACCCTCCCTACTCAAGTTTTCCTATAATTATATTTTATATACCCAATTACCATTTATGTACATTTTAAGGGAATTAATGATAATAATTAGTGTCCTAAAATACTCTAACATATCTTCCACTCATCCCGCGTTTCTCTCTCCGCATCCCACCCACTCCCACACGTATCTTGCACTCACCCACGATTCCACCATTGATAACTATTATAAAGCTTTGAATCTTTGAATTCGAATTTAGGTTTTTAAAAAATATTATTTGTTTGAATTGGGTGTTGTTGCAAAGAATTGGGAATTCTCTCTACGTCTCGCTCTATCTCTCAATCCCTGATTTCAGTAATGTAAAGTAAAGGAAAAGAGAGAAGCAATTCCATCATTGATAACCATTAAAAAACTTTGAAGCTTTGAATTCGAATTTGGATTTTCAAAAACCATTATTTATTTGGATTGGGTGTTGTTGCAAGCAATTGGGAATATGGTTTGGAGTTTATATCTCAATTTTGAGGGGTTTTGATGAAGATTAGACTTGATTTTGGCTGAATTTCATATTGTAGAAAAATTGTATTATGTTGTTTTTATATTTTTTTTATTTAACTATTGTATTAAAGTTGAACAATATTGTATAAAAATTATATTTAAGTTGTATGATATTGTAGTTGTATACAACTGAGTAGAAATAATGTATGGAAATTGTAGATAAGTTGTATAATATATAATTAGGTGTATGAAATTTGTTTTTACTATGTATAAATCAGATGCAAAATATACAAAAGACATATTGTATAAATTTTATTTGTATTTAAGTTGTATGTTATTGTAGTTATTTTTAATTGGGTAGAAATAATGTGTGAAAATTGTAGATAAGTTGTACATAAGTTGTAGATAAATTGTATAATATATAATTAGTTGTATGAAATTTATTTTTACTATGTATAAATCACATGCAAAATATAAAAAGACATATTGTATAAAATTTGTATTTAAGTTGTATGTTGTTGTAGTTGTATTTAACTGGATAGTGTACGAAAAAAATCTCATGAATAAACTATGTGCTTATAAACAAATTCATAATATGTTAACAAACTGACAACTGAATAAATTGTACAGATAGAGAGTTAGAGACAGATAAAATTAATTTTACAAATTCAAAACTAACAAAAATTATTTTACTGTATCATTATTGCTTTGGAAGGAATATTGATTCAACTTTAAAGTCTAATCTTTGTCTGAGGTGGTAATCATTTTAGGCCTCATTTGGTTTTTTATTAAGACGTCTGAATCTGAATACACATCTGAATATCAAGATGTGTATTAAGATTAAGACATCCGAATACACATCTGAATATATTAAGATGTGTATTAAGATTCGAATACAAATAGTTAAGACTGTTTGATTTTTAACATCTGAATGTATAAAATTTATCTTTATTTGAAAATTAATAAACATAAAATTCAAATGAAATAACTAATCTAATATTCTATCAATAAAATATATAGTTTTTTAAAATATGATAGTTGTTGGTGGTGATGGCTAACGGGTGAATACCGACTAGAGGTGGTGGTTGGTGGTAGTTTTGGTTGATAATGATGGTTCATGCTAGTAGCTAGTAGTGATTGGCAGTGGTGGCGATTATGATTGAGGATGGTGGTGGTGGTGGTTGGTGATAGTTAATAATGGCGGGTGGTGGTAGTAGTTGTGACTGAGGAAGGTGGTGGATGGGTGGTGGTAGGTTATAATAATGGGCAGTGTCGGCTGTGGTTGTTCGTGGTGATGGGGTGGTCAGTTGTGGTAGTTGAGGTGGATGAATGTTGATTGTGGGGGAGAATGATGGTGGTCGGAGTGATGGGGATAGTGGGTGATGATGGTCGATAAAGGTGGCGGCTATGATTGAGGATGATGGAGGTGGTGGTGGTGGTGGTGGCGGCGGCGGCATGGTGGTAGTTGATAATGATAGGCAGTGGCGCCAATCAATAATGAATATGTGATAGCTTCTTAATGAAATTAAGTCTCTGTTATAGATCTTAATCATACAGACCTATTAAGACCCATTAAGTGGTTGTGAAGTAAAAAAACAAACACACTTAATGATTAAGATCTGGATAATTAAGATTCAGACTTTAAAAACAAACGCACTTAATGTCACAAATCTGAACGATTAAGATTCAGACCTCCATTAAGCGCAAACAAATAAGGCCTTACTGTATTACTCAAAAGGTGCATTTTGAGGGGCATGTTTGCCGTATGCCAATGCTAAAGTGGTCGTGCGGTGAAGTGTGAACTCCGTGTTATCCTATATCACTCCTAAGGAAAGAATTTTATTTCTTTCTTTTTTGTTGCTGATTCGATTAGTAAATTAATTTATAGAGTACTGTCTGTATAGGGTCAAATTTGACCCTCAGCATCTCTACGTCAGTAGGTACGCCCAATAAGTGTACGCCTGCCAACGTAACGGGTACGACTTGGCCGTCGTGGCAAAAGCGACATCGTTTAGGACTCAATGTCTTCACTAGGAAGACGTTACCTATCTTTGTAACTTTTTTGATTCTTTCGAGGAAGGTCTCCTATTATATAAAGGAGACCTTCACATTGTAAAAAGGGCATCTGATCTAATACAATTCTCTCATTTTTCTGGCTTTCTCTCTCTATCTCTACTTCAAACGAACGTATCTTATTGAGTTCATACTGTCTCTTTGCAATACTAGATCTACAACAATATTATCATCTTTGCATCTCTAGGATTATTATATTTGATTACGATTTACCCTTTTTCTACTTTTGATTGTTTTTTAGCTTACAAAGTATATTGTTAACTTTTGAGCCAAACACTGTCTTTTGGAATGGACATTCTTTATTCTTAATCTTTCACATAAATATATGTATTTATATTTTAAGATGTCTATTCAATAGATACGAATTGTTAGTTTAGACCCCAAAAACTTAAAAGGAATAAAAAATTCGAACTCATTGGGTGTCACTACCAATCTCCTTGGCCCTCTCAACGAGGCCAGTGACGATGGCATCCTGAATGCAACCCCTAGCATCACACCGGGTGCAGAGATCTCACCTTCCCCATCCGAAGGTCTGACGATATTGCACGAAAAAAGGAGCTTCCACATCTGCGGTTACGGAAGCACCCTCAACAGTCAAAGAGCTACTGGAAAGATGGCTAACAAGCGCTAAGTGGCTTGGTTGAGAGGTCACCACAAAGTAACATCGGATGTACACCAACGGTAGGTACCACTGCTGCCGTGAGCGAACCGGAAGTTACACTAGCGAATAACAAACCCACCGAGACACATACCAACGATGGCACGCTAACAGCCATCCTAAAGAAGATGGAAGAAATGGAAAATGAAAACAAGGCGCTCCGCGGTCAGATGAAGGAACATCAGGAGAGGGTCAACAAGATCCCCGGTGCTCCCAAGTTGCTACCAAAACGCGACGTGGGAAGGTTCGTTGAACAAACATACACTGAAGAAGCTGCCCTCACTCCACCCCAAAAACCTTCAAGATGCCACCCTACTTGAGGGTATATGACGGAACCGCAGATCCCGAGGATCATCTGATCCACTACGTCATCGCTGTGAAGGGCAACGACCTATCGAAAGAACAGGTACCGTCGGTACTGCTGAAGAAGTTTGGCGAGACGTTGACAGGAGGGGCCTTAACATGGTACTCTCAGCTACCGGCTAAG
Organism: Nicotiana attenuata; assembly: GCF_001879085.1. NCBI lineage: Eukaryota > Viridiplantae > Streptophyta > Magnoliopsida > Solanales > Solanaceae > Nicotiana > Nicotiana attenuata. The sequence goes on from NC_031990.1 coordinate 44,684,625, forward strand.
GCAATATCAACGTTCGAGGAAATGGCGGATAAGTTCGTCACAGCCCATGCAGGCGCGAAGAAAGCGGAGGCCAGGGTCAACGACATCTTCGCCGTCAGGCAAAACACAGGAGAGGGACTCAGGGACTTCCTGGCAAGGTTTAACAGGGTAAGGATGAGTCTACCAAACGTATCGGAAGGTATGGCAGTCCCCGCTTCCCAGAACGGGCTAAGCAGAGATGGTTCGAGGGCAACCAAGAAGCTGCTGAGCCGCCTCATGAAATATCCCCTACCACATGGGAGGAAATCCACAACGCCTATTGCGCCGAGGTACGAGCGGACGAGGACGATCTTAATGGGCCAACCCAACGGCTAACAGCGATACACTCGGAAACGAGGAGAGATCGACGGAACGAAGGACGACGAGAACAACTCCCCCGCTCCAACAGAGATCGACATCAGCCATACACCAGATCCTCCCATCCGCCACCAAGGTATACAGACGCGCTACAGCGACACGTCGCCCCACTCCGAAACGAAAGAGATACGCCCCCTTTATTAACCGCCTATAACTTTTGTGTATCTCCTTCAGAAATAGTGTACGCACTGGAGAAGCTGGGCACCAAGGTGCATTGGCCGCAGAAGATGAAATCAGACCCTGCCACAAGGAAATCAAACGCCCTATGTGAGTTCCATCAGGAACGAGGACACAAAACCGAAGACTGCATAGGCCTACGGCAAGAGGTGGTCAGGATGCTGAACCAGGGATACCTCAAGGAGTTACTCAGTGACAAAGGAAAAATCAACTTTGCACGCGGACGGGAACAACCCCAAGAGCCGCCAAAGCCACCTTCCCCAGCGCGCACGATAAACATGATCGTCGGTGGGGGCGACGAGTCAGTGATCAATCACGTCAAGCTCGCCACCACACACAGACTAAAGCAGACCATCGCCCATGAACGGTATGACGACTTCGAAGATAGTATCACCTTCGATAAGTCTGATGCCGACGGTTTGTCTTTCCCTCATTATGATGCTTTAGTTATCACTTTACGTATCGCTGATACAGATGTTAAAAGAGTCATGATTGATGACGGAAGTGGCACCTGTATTATCCACCCAAGGGTCCTCGTACAAATGGGACTCGAGGATAGGGTAATACCGCGCTGCATAACACTAACCGGTTTTAAACATGCAGTGGAACGGACGTCCGGAGAAATAGCACTACCCGTCTTAGCGGGAGGAGTCACGCTGGAAACAACTTTCCACGTGATGAACCAAGAAACGGCGTACAACGTCATCATAGGACGCCCGTGGATACACGCCATGCGAGCGGTCCCTTCAAGCCTCTACCAAGCGATCAAATTCCCTACCCCATGGGGAGTATTCAGTATTCGAGGCGAGCCACGCACCGCACAAGAATGCTACAAAATAGCCCAAGCCCACACCCAACAGCTAAAGGGGGCGAGCGCGGAAGCATAGCAATTAGCCGTGTCGGGGACTAAGGTCAACCCGACAACGGACGCCATCAAAGACCCCGACGTCATGGAAGCCTGTAAAGCAACGGTCGAAGATCTCGACCCAGTCCAATTGGACGAAACCGATCTTACGAAGAAAGCCTATATCGGGCAAGGTCTCGCCAACCCAAGTAAGTATTGTGAATTCTTAACTAACCATGCAGATTTGTTCGCCTTTTCCCATTCAGATATGCCGGGAATCCCGCGAGACATCGCCACCCACAAGCTGAATGTCGATCCACTACATCCGCCCGTACGACAGATGAGGAGAAAATTCAACGCCGTTATCAATGAAGCGGTCAGTAAAGAAGTAGACGAGCTACTGGCCAACGGCTCCATCAGAGAATCAAAGTACCCCGAGTGGGTCGCCAATGTTGTCATGGTCAAAAAGAAAAACGGGAAGTGGAGAATGTGTGTGGATTTCACTGATCTGAACAAGGCATGCCCAAAGGATTCCTTCCCACTACCCCACATCGACCAACTGATCGACGCCACTGCAGGACATGAACTACTGAGCTTCCTAGACGCCTACTCCGGCTACAATCAAATCATGATGGCCGAGGAGGACCAAGAGAAGACAACTTTCATCACCCACCAAGGGACTTACTGCTACAAGGTAATGCCCTTCGGGCTCAAGAATGCAGGGGCTACGTACTAGAGACTGGTCACCAGAATGTTCAAAGAGCAGCTTGGTAAGACTATGGAAGTCTATATCGACGACATGCTGGTAAAGTCGACAAGAAAAGAAGACCACATCGACCATCTGAAAGAAACCTTCGAGATATTGAAAAGATACGGGATGAAACTGAACCCCGAGAAATGCGCCTTCGGCGTGGCATCAGGAAAATTCTTAGGGTTTCTCGTATCGCAACGAGGTATCGAAGTCAATCCAGATCAGATCAAGGCGATAGACGCAATACCCGAGATACTGAACAGCAAAAAGCAGGTGCAAAAGTTGACGGGGCGAATAGCCGCCTTGTCTAGGTTCATCTCACGGTCCTCCGACAGATGCCATAAGTTTTTCAATGTGCTGAGAAGGGACAAAGGGTTACAGTGGAATGAGGAATGCGTCGAGGCCCTAAGGAAATTGAAAGCGTACCTATCTTCACCGCCACTGCTAGCCAAAGCAAATCCAGGCGAGCCACTGCTGGTATATTTGGCCGTATCCGAGGTCGTCGTCAGCGCAGTCCTAGTTCGTGAAAATGAAGGTACGCAATCTCCTATTTACTATATTAGCAAAACCTTAGTGGACGCCGAAACACGGTATCCACACCTTGAAAAATTAGCTTTGGCATTGGTCGTAGCTTCACGGAAGCTCCGACCCTATTTCCAATGCCACCCCATAAAGGTAGTAACGACCTTCCCCTTGAGAAGTATCCTGCACAAGCCTGAGTTACCAGGCAGACTCGCCCGATAGGCCATAGAGCTCAGTGAGCACGATATCTCTTATCATCCAAGGAACGCCATCAAGTCGCAGGTACTTGCCGACTTCATAGCCGACTTCATAGCCGACTTCAGCGCAGAGATACTACCAGAGGCGGAATTGGAGGCACGCCGTGCCCCCTCCAATGCCGACCTATGGACTCTTTACACTGATGGCGGCTAACGCCTCGGGATCGGGACTGGGACTCATTCTCGAGGTCCCCACGGGCGAAACAATTCGCCAGTCCATACGATGCCCCGAGATGACTAACAACGAAGCCGAGTATGAGGCTGATATTGTAGGTTTGAAACTAGCCATCAAGTATGGAGCTCGACGACTCGTTCTCCATTGCGACTCTCAGCTCGTGGTGAACCAGGTCACTGGGACTTACCAAATCAAGGAGCAGAGGTTGCAAAAATACCAGTCAGAAATCCACAGGTTAATGACCGAGTTCGACGAGTGCCGCTTCGAACAAGTTCCAAGAACACAGAACGTCGAGGCAGACGGCTTAGCAAAATTAGCCGCAGCCACTAAAAACTTCAACAAAGAAAGCGTGGTCACCCTCCTCCATTCAGCCATTGATCACCCCGAGGTACTCTCTCTAAATTTGACTTGGGACTGGCGCAACCAATTTGTATCCTATCTGCAGGATGGAACACTCCCCCTCGACAAAAAAGAAGCTAAGAAGCTCCGCATACAGGCCGCCCGGTATTGCTTGATAAATCACGAGCTCTACAAAAGGACGTTTGGCGGACCCCTGGCCAAGTGTCTAGGGCCGCAACAAACGCAGCCAGTGCTCGAAGAGTACATGAAGGACATTGCGGTGCCCATACAGGCAACCGCGCCCTCGCGCGTTGCATAATACGAGCCGGCTATTGTTGGCCCACTATGAAGAAAGACGCAGCAGAATATGTCCGCCGATGCGAACAATGCCAAAAGTATGCCCCCATGATACATCAACCAGGAGAACCACTTCACTCGGTCACTTCCCCATGGCCCTTCATCAAATGGGGAATGGACATAGTCGGTCCCCTACCAGCGGGACGAGGAAAGGTACGATTTCTATTAGTTTTAACTGACTATTTTTCTAAGTGGGTGGAAGCAGGTGCGTACGCCCAAATACGCGAACAGGAAGTGATCGCCTTCATATGGAAAAATATTATATGTCGCTTCGGCATCCCCAATGAAATCAGTTGTGACAACGGACGACAGTTCATCGGTCAAAAAACAACCGAATTCTTCGAGAAATGGCGCATCAAGAGGATACTCTCCACGCCATATCACCCTGCCGCCAACGGCTAAGCGGAATCCTCCAACAAAACAATATTAAACATACTAAAGAAGAAACTCGAGGACGCTAAAGGGCTATGGCCCGAGCTGCTACCCGAAGTGTTATGGGCACACAGGACCACACCCAAATCCAGCACGGGGGAAACACCGTACTCGCTGGTCTACGGAACCGATGCGGTCATACCCGTCGAGGTCGGCGAACCAAGCCTAAGATATTCACACACCAGTGGAACAGAAAACGACACAAACATGCTCCAAGACCTCGACGAAGCTGAAGAAAGGAGAGAAATGGCCCATATCAGAATGGTGGCCCAAAAGCAACAAGTCGAAAGATACTACAACAAGAGGACCAAAATAAGACCACTCAAGGTGGGAGACTATGTCCTTAAAGCCAAGACATTGNGCAAAGCTCCTCCATCAGAGGATAGATTGGAAGATTGTAACCGATCAAGAACGGGTACTCATAGAACGTGCAATATCCAGGCCGGTGCACATTGGCATAGTCCGTCCCGGCCGGAACCATTTCCACGTGGTCCGGAATATGGTGCGTCTCTCGAAGGTCATCTAAATGAGATTGTAATAAAACGCTGTGCTCCCAGGGAAGGTCAGGGCTTTTAGTTGGAAAATCCCTGCGAATATGCATCTCTTTCGGAAGGACGTTGTCTACGCTGAGAGGAACAAGGGCCTTCTCCGCCTTTTCCCCTTCACCACCGGAAGATGGCGGAACCCTAGACGAGGCATTATCTTTGGCCTTTTGTTAATGACGTCATTCCAAAAAGGAAGCCGCGCGTCAGTGGCTCAACAACGTCATATTTTCCACTCCATTCCTATTGCCGCCCCGAGTCGAGGTCAAATTCTCCTAAGCCGAGGTTCACGTTTCCGCCCATCGAAGACGCCCTCTGAATGCGTCTCCAACGAGCGGAGGGACTAACTGTATAAGGTCAAATTTGACCCTCAGCATCTCTACGTCAGTAGGTACGCCCAATAAGTGTACGCCTGCCAACGTAACGGGTACGACTCGGTCGTGGGGGCAAAAGCGACATCGTTTAGGACTCAATGTCTTCACTAGGAAGACGTTACCTATCTTTGTAACTTTTTTGATTCTTTCGAGGAAGGTCTCCTATTATATAAAGGAGACCTTCACATTGTAAAAAGGGCATCTGATCTAATACAATTCTCTCATTTTTCTGGCTTTCTCTCTCTATCTCTACTTCAAACGAACGTATCTTATTGAGTTCATACTGTCTCTTTGCAATACTAGATCTACAACAATATTATCATCTTTGCATCTCTAGGATTATTATATTTGATTACGATTTACCCTTTTTCTACTTTTGATTGTTTTTTAGCTTACAAAGTATATTGTTAACTTTTGAGCCAAACACTGTCTTTTGGAATGGACATTCTTTATTCTTAATCTTTCACATAAATATATGTATTTATATTTTAAGATGTCTATTCAATAGATACGAATTGTTAATTTAGACCCCAAAAACTTAAAAGGAATAACAAATTCGAACTCATAAATTTCAAATCGCACGTTACTTCTATAATTGCACGAGTGAAGTATACAAAATCTTAGCTAAATTGTGTCGAATGGGTGCAATTGATTAACGTTTTCTTATGATCATGTTCAATTTTCAAGAATTGGCCAACTGGGATCCAACCATGCATGAAATGCGCAAAAATGTTAGTATTAATACACTAAATTCTTTCCTGGATCTGATCAAGCATGATTAGTATAGTGCATCAGAAAAATAAGAAAAGAGAATGAAGAGAAAAAAATGGTAAAGGATGTAACTAAATCCCTTAATTGAAGGCACTAATAATGGATTAGGAGCCTTTTAAGGTGGAATGTATATATTTTGTAAACAAACTTATGTAGGTAAGGTAATTTACCAAACATGAATATTTAGGGTAATGAAATTTCTAATAGTGTATAGGAATAAAAAAATCCCTTTTGAGAATTGTTCTATGAGCCCATTTGGATTAGTTGGAAAAAAGTAGCTTTTAAGTGCTGAAAAGCACAGGTGCTTAAAAGCAGCTTTTAAGTGTTGAAACTTGTTTTATAAATAAACAGTTACATGTTTGGATAAAAGTGTTGAAGCTTAAAAAAAACTTTTGAAGTGTTTGGTAAACAAGTGCTCGTAAGAACTTTTTTTTATTAAAAAGACAAAAATATCCTTAAAGTTGTTAACATTATAAAGGAACTGATTACTATAATATATTTAATTCATAATTAATACAAATAAAAAATAATTTATATTTTAATTTAATTTCAATTTAAATGATTACTTAAGATAGCTTTTACAAATATAATTCTTGAACGCTCATTTTTAGCTTGTACAGAACAGGAAAGAAAAATAATTTGTTCTTCTAACTAATAAAGATTCAAAATATAAAATCAATGCATCAAATTTCCAGAACACTGGTTTCTCAAATTCTATAGAAAGTTAGGTCATTACATGCATATTTCAAGAGAACGAAACAAAATAACATTTCTCAATTGGAATGTAAAATAATAAATATTAGTGTTTTAAAAGATTCATACAACTACAAGTATCAAGCTTCACAAATTTCATTAGCAATCAAATCGCGAAGACCCATCCAAACAAGATCACTTTGCTCTTCCACATTTTTCGCATTTATATTGTTATTAGCTCTCAAAGATGTACTAGCATCAAGATCAACAGATGGAACATATCTCTCATTTTCAGTTGCTCGGAATGCATCATCCATATTGCATTTCTTACTTGTCCTCAGTAATTAACATCTGCAAAATATGTATCCCATAAAAGAAAAAGAAAAAAAGAAGCAAAGACTCATTCAAGTTCTCTTTAGCTAGTAGTCTCTGGTGACCTCTCTAGAATTTGATCCTCTTCCCTTGCACTCTGCAGACATAATAAAAAGATAAAAAATAGTACAAATAGAAAAATAAAGAAACAAAAGAGAATTCACATTTGAGCTAGTGCAGGATCGATCTATAGCGAGTGCAAAAATGTACTGGCCATGCAATGGTATAACAAGATGAATATATATCTCTGTTATACTGTACCAAAAGAAATAAAAAGAAGTTTACAAACATAGAAACCGTATGATTAAACTTACTTGGAATTGAAATTCAACAGGAAGATAACTTACTGGACTGAAGAGGCTTTCAAATTGGAGCTGATGTTGGGGAGAGTTATGGAAAAAGAGGAAGAAAAACGCAGAGGCGCTGTGAACAATGGAGAAAAGAAAGACACCGTATGTTTTAGGATTTTCTACTGGGGGTAATTTCGAGATTAAGAAAAATTATAAGGGATAAGAACGTAATATCTTTGGTCAAAGCAATATGACTATTAAGCTAATTTCGAAAAAATTGGGTTTACCCAGCTTGTTGGTTTTGGCTTTTTTAAAAGTAGATTTTAACTTTTTTTAAGCCCCTTTTTTTGGTTGCCAAACACTTTCAAAAGTTAAAAAGTGTTTAAAAGCTGGTTTGACCAACTTATAAAAGCCCATCCAAACAGGCTCTATAACATGTTTGCCTAAGATTTTTTTGGCCAAAAGTAGTTTTTTTTTTGCCAAATGTGATTTTTTTAATTTATTTAAAATTAAGGTGTTTGGACAAGATTTTCAAAGTAAAAAAAGTACTCATCAAAAGTACTTTTTAAAAAATTACTTTTTAGAAAATACACTTAGAGCTTGTTTGGCCAAACTTCTAGGAGCTAAAAAGAAGTACTTTGTAGAAAACTAAGGTTTTTGACCGAGATAAAAATGTACTTTTGAGCAGAAATAATTTTTATGCTTTTGGGAAGAAGCTACAAATTCTAGCTACTTCAAATAAGCAAAAGCAGAAAATTAATTTATTTAAGACAAAACAACTTTAAATTTTTTTATATTTTTCAAATTATCTCCCATTAATTTAACGTTTTCTCCTTTATCTTTTCCTTTTTGTTTTTTATTTTTGCTACACCTTTTTTTCTCTTTTTTATTTCAATCATATTTTTATTCTCTTTCTCCCATTCCTAAGAGCAAACTTTAAATTTATATTGAATGGTATGTTTCGATATATTTAAATTATCATATAAATAATAAGGAATATCAGATACTCAATATTATTGCTTTGGAATAACTATAGTTTATCTTGATTGGAATTTTAATTTATTCTTTACTTTATGTTTATATTTTAATTGAATTTTTATAATAAACATTTAATTTGTTTAAAATAATACTAATTATAAACTAAACCTTTAATGTCATTTTTTTGTAATTTGATACTCAAAATTACTTTTTTTTTTAAAAATGGCCAAACACAATGAGTTTGCAAAAAGCACTACTCAAATGAATTGGCCGAACACAAATTTCAGAAAATATTTTTGAACAAAAGTACTTTTCAAAAATAAGCAGTTTTTTTTTCCAGCTTGGCCAAACGGGTTCTTATAAGTACTTTTTAAAAGTATGATCAAATACTAATTGCTATCCAAAGGTGTTTTTCCAATTGATCATCCAGACACAAACTGTTTCTCACAAAAAAATAAAAAGTATTTTTGAGAAAAATACTTTTTAAAATAAACTGATCGTAGAAGCTTGGTCAAACATTAGAGTGGTTTAGTTGCGAACAAGTAAAAAAAAAAGATTATTTCGTAACTATATATTTTCTTGTATATGTTTGATTTATTAGATTAAAAATAGAATATACATGCTATAATATAAGGTGTGCTTGACTAAATACTAGATAAATTTGAATAAATTTCATATTTAATTTTAATCTTAGCTTTATTCAAAATACTTTGAGAGAAAACATTGGAGAACTAATTATTTTATCTCCAGATTAGTCAATTTCACAATTATTATTCCAAATCTAGAAAACATTAATACCATAACTATAACATAAATAATATCAAAGTTCATTATCAAATTCGTAAATTTAGCCGTTCACCATTTATTTCACAAAACGCAAACAAATTCACTAATTGTGATATAAATAACTTTGGAATTACTTGAAAGAAAAAAATTCAATAAATATAAAATAAATGATAGCACATTTTATCTAAAATTATTATCCTTTCCCTTATCAAACCACGTGAGTATCAACAGGCTTTTTCAATGCTCATTGACCCGTCTATTTGAGTATTAAAATTGGATTAGTTACCTCCTATTTATTTATTTTAAATAAATTTCATTTTTAAAAAATTCCCACTGTCAGAGGCTAATCAGAAAGTACTAGGAGAAAACACAGACGACAAAACCCTAAACACAGAGAAATGCCGAAGCCAAAACGGTTGGTATGGAGAATCAAGCAGCAAAATCAGAAAGCGTCAACCTCTTCCTCCAAACCACCGCCGCCGCCGTCGCCGCCGTGGGTAGAGCTCCCTCGAGAAATCACGGCGGACATCCTTCTCCGGTTGGGAGCGATAGAGATATTGCAAAATGCACAGAGAGTCTGTAGTACGTGGTGGAATGTGTGCCATGACCCTATCATGTGGCGGGACATTGACATGGGAAACGACATTGATGTGGACATAGATGATACTGACTTGGACTGGATGTGCCGCGTCGCTGTGAATCGCAGCCAGGGTCAGTTGCTCAAAATTAACATCGAGCATTTTGGAAATAACGATTTGCTCGAATACATAGCGGAGAGGTATGAAATGGAACTGAAAATTTATCCTTTCCAGTATTTAAAATTTATTTAATACCTTTTGCAAGCATTTTGGAATATAGCAGGAGTATTGAAATGTGTAGGAGTTTGTAGAGACATGGTTGTAATGTGTTTTAGATAAATTATAAATTTTGTTTTGAAACAGGACAATATTCTCTCATAAACCTATTAATCAACTTGGCCTCAACTCACCCAACTATCTATTGTTGTCATATAAACCATATTAAGTAAATTTTTCAACTTCACGAGAATGTTGCTGCACTGACATGCTTATTGGTGGAAGATGTTGAGACTTCAAAAGGATCTGCCTTTCAATTTTTTGTTTTGAGGTACAAATCATTCCTCATCGAAATTTGATTTATGTGGGGTATATCTTTTTCAAGCCTTGGAGCCTTGGAGCAACGGTAAAGTTGTCTATGTATGAACTATAGGTCACGGGGTTGCCTACATCATTACCCCTTGGGCTGCGGCCTTTCCCCGAACCCTGCATTAATGCGGGATTTTTCGTGCACCAGGCTACCCTTTTATATCTTTTTCATGCCAAATTTTGTTATGTGCTTCTGTTTGGAGTTGGTGAACAATTTTGACTTAAGATGTGATAGAAGTTGGTTATGTTGCTTATGTCTCAGCTTTTGAGTATAAAGTGCTCAATGTTAGAAACAACTCTTTTTCTTTACTGTTGCACAATGGCTTTTTGACTTGCTGAAATATGTATATTTAGTTGAAATAAGATTGTCTTTTCAGCTTTTGTAGATATTGTGCTAAATTTTGTGCATATAAAGAGCACCCTCTGTCGCTGCAGCACCATGAGGAACCAGACACATTAGTTCTTCTAACATGTTTATAATCTTCTGTAACTCTTTTGTGACGTAATATGACTTCTGTACTGCTAAATGGTCAAGCTTTGGCTAAAATGTATCTTTCACCTGCCTTTTGGGCATTACCATGCGGAGTCATCTATTTTTATATGACACCGCTTCTGGAGGTGGCACCATGAGACACCAGATATATCTTTTTATCAAAAATAAATAAAGCAAGGGTGGGAAAAAAACTTCATGTTAGGGAATATGTTATATGTAATTTCCATGGAAAATTCAATGAGTAAGCAAATATTGTCTAGATTAGTTGACCTAGCAAAAATTTAACATAAGATGTACTATGTGTGTGCTAAGTTCATGGATGACATGATTCATGGAAAATTTCAGATACCATTGAATATGCATTGGGGATATATTATGTTTAATTTACATGGAAAACTCAATGTAAGCAAATGTTGTCTAGATTAGTTGACCTGGTAAAAATCTAACATAAGTCGTTCTATGTGTATACTAACATGTCTTTTGATCTAATCTTGTGCGCTTCTGAACAGATCAAGTCAGCTAAGGCATCTAAGACTTGTCAGCTGTGAAGCAATTTCAGATGGAGGTTTGGCTGCAGTTGCCAAGAACTTCCCGTTGTTGGAGGAGTTGCACATTTACTTAGCTGTTATTAGTAAAGTTGATATAGAGGCTATCGGTCGTTCTTGCTCGCAGCTCAAGTCATTTACATTGAACAACAGTGGATTTGGAGGATTCAGAGGATTTAGAAGTTTACATTTTAATGTCAATGATGAAGCTCTGGCTATTGCAGGAAATATGCCTGAATTGCGACGCCTTGCACTTTTTGGGAATAACTTGACAAATGAAGGCCTGTGTGCCATTCTTGATGGCTGCCCGCGGCTTGAATCACTTGACTTGCGCCACTGTTATAGTATTGATCTTGAAGGGGATTTAGGAAAGAGATGTCGACAACAGATTAAGGATCTGAAGTGCCCTCGTGATTCCACTTCTGGTTATGAATTTAGAGCTCAGATTTGTGATTATAGTTCTTCCAATGATGAATACCCATCTGGGTTGTCTGAAGCTGGCCTTTCAGACTATTTGTTTGATTATGATGACTTTGATTACGACGACTTCACTAACCCATTTAGCAGCGAGTATCTTGGTGAGGATGGTTTCTTTTTCTGAGATCGTTTGCTACCTGAAATTTGTTAATGGTAAGAACATAGTTCTATCGAATTCTTTTTCAAATTACTAGCATTGTTTCGCCCTTCTTTCCTTCTCGTCCCCCGGGAAAGGTGGAGGAGAGGGGTAAGCCTCAGCTAAAAACAATGTCTCAGGCTCATGGCGGTGCAGCTCAGCAAGAGGGCATGCTCAGTTCCACCTGGTCTAGTGGAAATCTTTGGGAGGAACGACAGAATTAGCTATTTGCTAGAAAATCAACGGTTCCATTGTTGTTTTGCAGGTTCTTGTTTGCTGGGTAAACTGCTATTCGATTGTTCAGCAGGTTCTAGGTTACCGTTTGAATTGCCATTCGTGTCATATTTTGCTGTTCTCATAGCAGTTGAAGTGTCCGGGTTTGCACATTGTTGGCAGCAGATTGTAATTGTCGGGGTTTGCACAGCAGTTGAAGTGTCCGGGTTTGCACATTGTTGGCAGCAGATTGTAATTGTAGTTATTAAGGCAGGCCTAGCCTTAGCACTTGGCTGCTCTTAGAACTACCAGATAATTACTGTGTTCTCTCCTTTTTTGTTTGGTTCATAACCCGTTCACATAAGTCGAATTTGGTAAATTTCTTAATCTCTTGTTTGAATGAATATAAAAGCCACTTCAAATTATATTCCGTGTAATTTCTTTTTCTTTTGGTTTTTGGTTTTTATCAACACGCCCATACTTGTCCACCTTAACAAATGACAGCTAAGGCGCTTGAAAGGATTTTGAATTATATATATTCAAACTAAGAGTTCAACAAATGAGTGGGAGGCATACCAGTCAAGCAAACATATCAGAAGTGCCTTCACCAGGCGAAAGTAGGGGCTCATTACTGAAGCAAAGGAGTGGTTTGTTGCACGGGAAGATTATTTCTGGGCAGTGGAGAAACGCTATCTCCTTCGGAAGGGAATTGTCATGGTGGAAGGGATGGCAATGGGGCTGGACGGTTGCGGGACGGGTTCTGCCTCAACCCGCAAATACTTCAATCCGCATCCACCTCCACCTGTCCCACATCTACACCCGCGTCCCCCCCC